>NC_057832.1:102192666-102495696 GCF_910594005.1 Cervus elaphus | reverse complement strand
GGCTACCTCCTGCTGAGTCCTTACCCTCAGGTGCTGGTAGCTATGCAATGGATGGTGTCAGCCCTCAGCCTTGCAGGTTCCCCACCCCAGCAACACTCTTGACTTTTCTTAGCCTCTTCTTTCCTGTTACACTTCTTAACACCTTCATCCCAACTTAACCTTATCCTCACCTTCTTTCTTTTCCTGCAAAAAACCATAGGAAAGTCATGTAGCCCTCCCTTTCTCAGGAGTCTGGAAATCCAAATGCTCTTTTGCTTTTTTATGGAACGAGTGCTTTGAGAGGCAAAAAGAATACATTTGCAGGATAGGGGGACCCTCCTTGGGAGGATGTAATGAAAGAGTTAGAAAAATATTGTGCCATTGCCTGGCTCTCAGATGGCAAAATATTTAAGAATTATTTGCAAAGACATGATGCCTGGCTTGCTTTCCTCCTCCCTGGAATCTCAGTTCAACAGTTCTGGCATTTATGGAGTATCTCCCATAAGCTAGGTATGGTGCCAGAGCCTGGGGTTCAGTGTTGAATCAGCCAGTAGGACTCCGCCCTCAGGGAACTGATGACCCATTCCTGGAACACCTTTACACAGGTCTCACTCTGCCTCCATCGGTTTTCCAACCTTCTAGCACACCCACAGCTTCCCTGATGGCTCAGTGGTTAAAGAATCTACCTGCAACACAGGAGACTCAGGTTCGATCCTCAGGTTGGGAAGACGTCCTGGAGGAGGAAATGGCAACCCACGCCAGTATTCTTGTCTGAAAAATCCCATGGACAGAGGAGTCTGGCGGGCTACAGTCAATGGGGTTACACAGAGTTGGACACAACTGAGCGACTCTGAGCAGGTAGCGTGACTACAATCTGACTTTCATTGGGTTAAATGTAAGCTGCTTGCAGGACCCGAAGACCTGATTGCAGGAGGTGGGTTCCTTTGGGGAGAATTAGTGGGAATTTTTTGAGCCCAGAGGATATTGGGAGAGAAAGTACATTTGCTTTCTGCAGAGCCCATTGATTAGGTGCAGACAATTAGTAAGAAAGACAGGGGCAGACAGGTTCTGTACAGTTGGTGAGCTTTGCCTGATGTGGCCATCCTCTTCTCTTCCGTCTGTAGCCCGAGTTCAGCTGAGATCGATGCCAAGCCTGGTAATTTATTTATGAAATTATATAGCCCTTCCCAAAGTAACATTTTACTTTTATTTCATCTCCCAGATCCCTACCGTGAAAGCAGAAGTTATTTCCTCACAGGTGGCTACCTTTTGACATTCATTCATATAAATGGAAGGGATGAAGGGGGAAAAATATCTGTTGTACATGGCAGACGTGTAGGCCGAGGAAGACGTGATGATAGTTTAAAGGTTTACATTTCTATTGCATTGAGTCTCTAGCTGGAAACCTGGGAGCTCAGTCCTAGTGGGCACTTTCTGTCGCTCAGGGGAACCAGTGACGGCAGTCTTAGGAGTCTCCGAGGACCAACTGTCACATAGTGATGGGTCTGCACCTCTTGCCCTTCACACATTTAAAATCCATTTCTATGCTCTCTATTTTCTATGGAACTTCCTGGCTTGTGTTCTGATGTCCCAGGATTTCTGGTTATTAACAAAGTGCCCTGAGAGCTTTCTCCTTGCCCTGGACGGTGTTGTATAGTCAGTTAACATCACTTAAAGAATCTTTGAAATCACAAAATGAGTTGATCTCCCTCTCGCCACAGGCTGGTCCTTCCTGCCTGATCACATGCTATACCGAGTGGATGCTCTCTAGTGGCAGGTTCTGTATTTTAGCCTGAATTTCTCCCTCCCCTGGCAGTTTTCTCCATTGGAGAGTAGTGCCATCACTAACTTCAAAAATGTTGTATCTCCCCATATCTAGAAAAGTACTAAAATTCTTCGTGGTGATGACATTCCTCATGGCTAACAAAGCTTCACGAGACTAGTGGAAACCTTCTGGAAAAATATGTGCTTGACTGCATGCATTCCCCTTTCACCAAAATCACGTGTACACTGACCTTTCCCCCCCACTGCCTCTTTGGAGCAGTTTCTCAGAGCTTTATGAGGTGCTGTCTCCTAGACTTCAGTCCTCATTTTGCTCCAGATAAAACTTCACTGAAACACACACACAAAAACCAAAACCAAAAAACCTGATAGCATGCTAGAAACTATAAAGGATATATAGTAGACTTGCAACCAAACAGATGTTCCAGAACTGAAAAGTAGAACAACTGAAATTAATAACTCAGTGGATGGACTTTTAAATTCTTTAGACACAGCTGAAGAGATAATTAATGAAGTGGGGGACAGGGCAAGAGAAACTATCCAAAATGGAAGGTAAAAAGTACAGAAAAGGGGGGTAAGGGACATAGTGGATACATTGAAAAGGTCTTACCTATTTGATTAGATTTCTACAAAGAAAGAGAGAGAACGGGGAAGAAGTAATGGCTGTGAATTTTCCACCAGCCATCAAAAACAGATTCTAGGAGGCCTACAAACTCCAAGCAGGATGAATAGAAAGAAATCTACATCCAGATATGTCATAATGTACATGTAGAATGTTGAAGACACATTGTATTATTTATGACTTCCCAAGCAAGCCCCCTGTTTCCTGTACCTTTGCATATACTATTCCTCACGTCTTCATCTTTGTCTCCTCAAGCTTTATCTGATAATCTTCCTGTTCTTAACCACCCACTAGATTTATAATTAAAATTATAACAATTTTTGATGTCATCAATGTCAATTCTACTTCCTTGATGACTGCTCTCATTATGGAACACTGAGTTAGTTCCAGGCACTGTTTGGGTACTCATGATACACGATCTCATTTAATCCTCTTAAAACTCACCAGGGATTTCTACACAAGAAAAAGTGTGGCCACCCAGCCCTCTTCTGAACCTGAAGCATTTTACCTGTCTTATACCACTTACACTCTTTTCCCTTGCACTACTGTAATTTCTAAGCCCTTCTCATCCAGGGGAGGATCCTTTTTCTTCTTTTTCTGTCTCACTCTGTGCCTTGCACCTAGCTTTGCATATGCGTGGCAAGTGCCCATTTACTTGTTGAGTGAGTCTTGCATGTGGTTTGTCCCCAGAATGCCTTAAGTGCCTGTGGATCTGTTAAAAGTCTGAGCAGATGCACCAATGGAAGCTGTGAGCCCGTCTCCACACCTTATCATCTCTGCCTGCCTCAGCGGCTGCCGTTCACACGTTAAATTGAAAGCAGCGACCGATGCTCTATTTAAAGTGTCCTCGAAAATGGTACTCAAGTGTGTAACACAGCTATTTCACTGATGTGGGCAAGGTATTTATGGAGAGGTTGTTTTTCCTTTGGATAGGAGGGTTTGTAACCAGAAGCCATTATAGAACACCTATGTGGATGTCAAAAGGAAAACAATGAAAAAAAGCCTCCAAACTCCCCTGCTTGTTACCTCCATCTCTATCAAGACATCATCTCCCTGGTTATTTTCTGCATCAAGTCGTGTCTCTTCCATCAGCATCCAGAGATCACAAAATGTGACCCGGGGCCAGTAAAGTTGAAGAAGGGATTGTCCAGAGCAGAAAGAATAATTGCAGTGTTTGCCATTAGCATTCCAGCTCTGGTGTACTCTCTGGATTTGTTCACCACCTGGCTTGACAGCTTAATGGCTTGCAAGAGAAGAAACGTTTTAGCACAGTCAGTCTCTACCTCTTGTGGGGAGGAGTAACTGGTGAAAGCACTGGGTGAAGTCTCTGGAGGAAGGAAGGGGGCGGTGTATGGGAAAAGAGGTGTTAAGTTAGGGGGAGCGGCCCACTTCATCAGGGTCACACACCATCCCTGCTTCCGGCAAACTGGTGACTTGTATGCACTGTTGCCGCCTCCCTTTCCCTCCTCCACTCTCTCTCTGGGCACCTGCTCACTGGGTATCCTTTGAAATAAACCTTTATTGATTCTACTGATTAAGTCCACTTCTTGCATTTTTGACATCCAGGATGTTTTACTTTGAGAACACCATTCACATTCTACTTCCTTTTCTCTCCTTCTCCCTTTCTTGGGCATGTGTGCTCAGTCGTGTCTGACTCTTTGCCACCCCATGGACTGTAGCCCACCAGGCTTCTCTGTCCATGGGATTTCCCAGGCAAGAATACTAGAGTGGGTTGCCATGTCCTTTCACAGGAGATCTTCCCGACCCAGGAATTGAACCTGCGTCTCCTGCGTTGGTAGGTGGACTCTTTACCACTGAGCCACCTGGGAAGCCCTCTCCCTTTTTTAGCAGCACATAGTAAATAGCACAAAAATTTTAAGACAAGTCCCATCATACCCTCTAGTCTCTGCACTCAGCGTCTGTTTCCCATATAAGCTTCTGGAGAATCCTCAACACCACAGAGCTGGACAGCATTTTCCTGGGTTGTGGAGGTGGAGGCTCATGTAGGTTTGGTGGGAAGCTTTAATCATTGCATGTTCAAGTGAGAACAAAATGTCAAGGCTAAAACCCAGCCCTCACCATACCCGATGTGGGAGTTTTGGGGACCCCAGCAGGAATCGTGTCCCCTGAAACTTCCAGCCCTTCATTGCAATGACTAATTTCATTGCCAGGTTCTCCAGGCAGCCTCTGACACAGAGCCCTGCTCTTTGTAGCTCTGAACCTCTGGGGAAGCCTATGTTTCTTGATGGAGGTGCCACTGGGCCTTTTGGTCAGGACAGTTCTTCATTATGTATGACTGTCTTCCAAAATACAGGGTGAGCATCCCTGCCCTACTGGGGGCTAAAAGCCAGGGGCGTTGGTCAACCAAAAAAGCCTCCATACATTTCTGGATGCCCATGGCAGGGCAGTCAGACTGAGAACTTCTGCAAATCTGAGAAGAAGAGCATGGTTTACACTCTTCCTGCATGTGACACCTGTTCCTCTTCTGTTATCTTAGAGAAGTGACCTTGAAGAAATCACATCAAAGACTCTCTGAGCCCTCAGGGTCCTCACTTGTTGAATAGTGATCATAGTAAAACCTATGTCTTAGATTCAGGAGGAAGATTAACATTAATGAATGTTTGTGAAGGTTTACAATGTCCTAGGCAATTTGCTAAGCATGTTACATGCAGGATCCCATGTAATCTTTGTAACCAACCACCTGAAGAAGTGGGTCCCCTTATTATTCCCATGTCACAGATGATGGAACTATTTTTAGTCCCATCTTACAGATGCTAAGACTTGAGATTATTCAGTCACATGGGCTATAAGTTTAGTCAGTGGCTCTCAAACTTCAGAATCTCCTGGAGGGCTTGTGAAAATCACAAGTGGTGGGGACCACCACCAGAGTTTCTGATTCAGTAGGTCTGGGATGGGCCCGAGAAATTGCCGGGGCTGCTGCGCTGGGTGCCCCCTGTTGAGAACCACTGACTTAAGTCTGAGAACCACTGACTTAAGTCTTCCAGTTTATTACTTCCAGCAATTTGCCATGTATTGTAAGCTCTGAGAAGACAAGTAGAGAGTATGTCCCTTACCCCCTTGCACACATAACACACACACACACATATCCACACATCAAGGGATTTTGTATGTTTGATGTAGCCTTGGAAGGGCTCAGTCCCTGAGGCAGGGGACAGAGTGTCACTTGGGTTGTGTCTTCACTGTCAGTCTGCTGAGGCTCAATGTGTCCCTGAGCTCTAGATGGAGAGGCAGGGTCCTGAGAAGTCCTAGTGAGGTCCTTTAATAGGAGAGAGAAGGGGAAGGTGGGTGATGGGGGTGGCAGCAGCCACAGGGTGACAGGCAAGGGCTGGGAGCTTGGAAAGTCCTCTAGGATGTGTTACTACAGATCCTGAGACTTGTGCTCAGGATGTTTTATTTCTACTGTGCCTGAATTTTCTGGGACTATTGGGTTTTTGTTCCCTCTACTGACACTGTCAACATGTGCACACAGGAAACAGAGGAAGGGGTTTTCTTCCTTCCACACCTAATCCAGGATGTTAAGAGGGGAGCTGCATCGCTCAGAGACTGCTCATGATGGTGAACAAGTGAGGGAAATCCACAGAGAGGTGGACACAGGGCAGGACAGCTGCCAGCAGCATCCAGGCCTGGTTGGTCCAGCTGCCCTCCCCACCCAGAGATCCTTCCAATAATATTATAACCGCCGCTCATAGCTGCTGATTGCTTACTGTGTGCTAGGGCTTAGACTGAGCACTTTATAGCAGTTGTGGGTTTGGAGCCTATTTTCAATTCCATTTTATGGACAAAGAAAGTAAGTTTGGAGATCCAAACATTTGGAGAGCCAAAAATTTGCTCAGGTTCACATAAGGAGCAAGCAACAGAGTAAGACTTAGGGCCCGGGGCTGTCTGAGGTAAAGCCCATGCCCTTAACCCTTTCACACTGAAGTTCAGTAAAGCCTTGGCACTTTCTCTGTCTCAATTAGGGTGGCTCGGATGGTAAAGTGTCTGCTTGCAGTGCAGAAGACCTGGATTTGATCCCTGGGTTGGGAAGATCCCCTGGAGAAGGAAATGGCAACCCACTCCAGTACTCTTGCCTGGAAAATTCCATGGACGGAGGAGCCTGGTAGGCTACAGTCCATGGGGTCGCAAAGAGTCGGACACGACTGAGCGACATCACTTTCACTTTCACTCACTGCAGGAGTACCTTACCCAGGTGGCTCAGTGGTAGAGAATCTGTCTGCAATGCAGGAGACATGGGTTGGATCCCTGGATAGGGAAGATCCCCTGGAGGAGGAAATGTCAACCTACTCCAGTATTCTTGCCTGGGAAGTCTGATGGACAGAGGAGCCTGGTGGGCTACATACAGTCCATTGGGTCACAAAGAGTTGAACATGACTTAGCGACTAAACAACAGCAACTCCTCACCTAGAAGCAGGTGCTCTCTGAGTCTCGTGGAGCTGACGATGCCCCAGGCCTCAGACCAGGTTCTGTTCATGAACCTGAGCTGGTCCTCCAACTCCATGGGCCTGAGTGTCTGCCCTTTGTGAGCTGAGGACCCCTCTCCTCTCTTGTGGGGCTGCTGTGTGGACGGCTGATACATTCAGGCTCTTGGGAAGAAAGGTGGTGATGGTGTCCTCTATCCACAGCTGTGCAGGGGCTGTCCCCTGCCCCCCCCCATCCCCCAGGACTGGCACTCCTGGTGATTGCATGGCTCCTCCCACACACCTGCCTCCCTCTCTGTGTGAGAGCTGGAGAAGGGATGTGAGTGGGGATGAGACTGTCTGATGTCTTTTCTAGGAGGAATTGAAATGCAAGCAGGTCTAGGGTCAGGGCAGGTTCAGCGATGCTCTGCATCCTGTAGAGGAGTTGCTGTGTGCTGGGGGATTTTCCCGTCTGCTGATTTGATAAATGATCCAGGGCTGGGTGTCCAGGCTGAGCATGTGGGTCATGGTGGCCCCCGCTGCCCGCGCACCTCCCTATGAAATTGACAACAGAAGTTCCTGGCTTGAAAAGGACTTGATCCAGATAAAGACTTTTTTTTTTTTAACTTATCAGAGGTTTCCCTGTCACTGTGGACTTGACACCTCACTCTCAGAGGGCCTTGGGCCTCCTTTTCTTTCTTCCCGCATGTGCCTCCCTCCTCCTTTTTCCCGCACAGCACGACCTGGAGACGGTGTTTCAGGGAAGGACCCCTGCCCTGTGCTGAGACACGTGCCTCTCGGTCCAGGTCCTGGCCTTCTGTTTCAGGCCGTCTATCCAGACCTGGAGAATCTCGGCGAAAGTCCTTAAAAAGGGTCTTAACTTTCTTTCTTTCTTTTTAAATTTATTTAATTATTTTATTAATTTTTTTTCCCTTTTGTGGCTGTGCTGGGTCTTCGTTGCCGCACACAGGCTTGCTATAGTTGTGGTGAGCGGGTTTCTCTTTGTGGTGGCTTCTCTTTGAGGAGCACAAACTCTAGGGCACATCCGGGCTTCAGGAGTCATGGCACACAGCCTTAGTTGCCCTGGGGCATGTGGAATCTTCCTGGACCAGGGATCGAAACCGTGTCCCCTGAATTGGCAGGTGGATTCCCAGCCACTGGACCGCCAGGGAAGTCCTTCTTAACTTTCTTGAAATGGTATTTTGGGTGCTGAAAATAACCACATTCAGGGCAATAGTGGACTTGAAGGATTAAGACCCCTTCGAAAAAGGCTGTTTTTATTATTTTTGGCTCAAAAGAACTGCACTATCTTATCACTGGATTAATAATTACCATAAAAGCTATCATAGGCTGAGTGCTTAGTAGGTGCTAGATGCTGCTAAGTGCTTCTTTCAGCATCAGTTTGTCCACTCCCCTGCTTCTGTGCACAGCATCCCTGCCAACTAGACACTTGGCTTCTGCCTGAGCCTGTCTGGGGTGGCCATGTCTGAGCCTGTCTGGCATGACTGGACTGGTCCCTGGGACTCAAAGAGGATCAAAATCTCTCTGCCTCATGACCTCTGCTCATGGGTCCTATTTCTGCCTTTTGGAGTCATCCAGAAAGGTCACTGTCTCCTCCCAGCAGCCCCCAGCTTCAGCCGAAACATTCCCAGCCCCTTCAAGACTTCCCGGTCCTCTGTAGCTGCTTGGTTCTTTTCATCTTTTAAGCAGCCTGATACCTCTGAGAGTACGGTCAACTTAGTAACTCTTCTCTGCAAGAAGCAGAGTCTGAGAATAGGAATTCCACAGTTCACTCTCAAAAAATATGCTTTTTTTTTTTAAATACCCTTTTCATGAACATCTCTCCCAACTCCTTGCAGTTAGGACCTCCGACTAGTCAAAGTCAGCCATCTCTGTAGAGTGGCTTCTCACTGCGGGGAGGGCTTCTGAGTTCTGCCCCTGCCGCCACAGCTGCTGGACAGGGCAGCTCCTTGAAGTGGCTCTGCGACTGCAGCCTTCCAGCCTCTCTCAGCAGCTGCCTCCTGTTGGGTCCTCTGGGCTGATTTGCCCAAGGACTGGCTGCCAAGTTAGTCTCCAGGTGTCTGGAACCCCAGCGAAGCAGCCTGTATTGGGCAGACTTCCTCGGAGGAGAAGCCTGGATGTGCCAGGTGGCGGCTCTGCACGGGCTGAAGGAGCCCTGAAGCCCGCATCTTTCTTCTGCCCGATTCTCTTCCTGGCTCCTTCAGTGGAGACCTGGCTGTGGCAGAGAGCTGTGTGAGGACAGCGGAGTTTGGTCTTTCCCCTCTGTGATCTATAGCTTCTCCCCAGGCCTGGAGCGAAAGTCGGGATTGGGATAAACATGACAAGGAGTAGTCTCTCATGGGGGATGAAAAGAGAGACTAAGCTTCCTGGGAGAGCAATATAACCCAAGGATGATGGCAGTAATCACTGATGTGACAGCTGTGGGTGCCCAGCACTGTTGGAGGCATTTACACCTGTTCACTCATTTAATCCTCACAAAAGCCCCAAATGGTTTGTGCTTTTGTGACCCCATTTTTTAAATTAGAGTATGCTGCTCTACACTGTTGTGTTTGTTTCAGCTGTATAACAAAGTGAACTGGCTATATGTATACACATATGCCCTCCCTTTTGATCACACCATCATGGTTATACAGGTCATGAAGATCATGAGCACCAAAGAATTCATGTTTTTGAACTGTGGTGTTGGAAAAGACTCTTGAGAGTCCCTTGGACTGCAAGGAGATCCAACCAGTCAATCCTAAAGGAAATCAGTCCTGAATGTTCATTGGAAGGACTGATCCTGAAGCTGAAAAACTCCAATACTTTGGCCCCCTGATGTGAAGAACTGATTCATTGGACAAGACCCTGATGCTGGGGAAGATTGAAGGCAGGAGGAGAAGGGGATCACAGAGGATGAGATGGTTGGATGGTATCACTGACTTGATGGACATGAGTTTGAGCAAGCTCCAGGAGTTGGTGATGGACAGGGAGGCCTGGCGAACTGCAGTCCGTGGGGTTGCAGAGAGTCGGACACGACTGAGCAGCTGAACTGAACTGAACTCCCTCCTGAGCCTCCCCCATCCCACCCCTCTAGGTCATCACTGAGCACAAGCTGAGCTCCCTGTGCTATATAGCAGCTTCCCACTAGCTATCTATTTTGCATATAGTAGTGTATTATGTATTATGACCCCATTTTATACATGGGAGCCTGAAGTTCAGAGAGCGACTCATCCAGGGTCACAAGACAGATGCAAGTTTCTCTCTAGACTCGACACTCCTGACCTACTTGAGAAGCAGAAGAGAGGTGGGGAGCTGAGATTCCAAGCCTGGAATAGAGTCTGGACTCCAGCCCTGAAGAATGCCTACCCTCTATGAACCCCAGTTTCTCCCCTTGTCAAAGGGCAAGAGTCATACCTACCTCGAGGGGCTATGGTGAGGATTATCAGAGGTGACGGGGTCAAGCACAGACCCCAGTGCTGGGCATGCGGCGAGGTCTCAGTAACTTGCTCTTATGAAGGGGAAGATACCTTGATCTTCAGTCTCCTGACTGTGGGGACTGCCAAGAGGCTGTTCATCTAGGACTAAAGCAGAATCAGGGAGCAAGGGGACCTGGGTCCTCATTTGTTGGCATCACACTTTTTTTTTGGTTTCTTGGGTGAACTGCTGGAACAAGGGGGCACTGGCCATGGGGTAGCTGCCATGAAGGTGAATGAGACAAATGAAGTGCTTGAAGAGGAAGGGACCCCTCCCCTTTTTCTCCAGAGCCCCAAATCTGTGACTGATGTGAGAAAGAGGGTGGGAGGAGAAATGAGTTAGCTGGTTGGTCTCAGCTCAAAGGCCTTTAGGAAGAGCTGGATCTTGAGATACATGAGAGTGTAACCTCACTCCTTCCTCATGGTCCCACAGAAGCCTACCAGCCAGATCACAGGTCCTCCCTGCCCCGGCCCACCCATGGAAGCCCACGGTGGACCAGGACATAGACTGTGGTCTGCCACATTTCAGTGTGTATTGCCATCCTTGAGGCAGTATCTCGAGGTAAACCAGCGCTTATGGGGAAGATCAGCATTCATAATGCATTCACAATGGTGAATAGAAACCCAGATATCACAATAGTCTTCTGAATAATTTTGATTTCTTTTTTTTTGGAGAAGGGAGTGACTTCTGGTCTGATTAGGTGGCCCTGTGACTTGTAATGCAGATGGTGAAGAGTTTGTGCTGGCAGTAGAAGGAATAGAAGGATGACCTCTTTGTTCTCTGATTGCTTGCCAGCACTTGCCCTTCATATTCTTTTCTAGCCATACTCTTATTATAGGAATCTTTTAAATCCATTTGTCCATTTTGAAAAAACACGGGATGGTAAAAATGCAATAATGCAGTGCGTCATAAAACCCCTTAGCTGATGCAGATAGATATGCAGCCATATCTTGCTCATACTGCTGGCAAATTCAGGTGTGAGGGGACCACATGAGTCCCTCGGCATCATGAGAGCCCAGCTCTGCCCTCAGGACACCTGCTCTCCCTGCAGGACACAGGGCTGTTGACATGTTAACCCAGGGCCATGCTGGTTCTCTGTGTCGAATATTTGTAGAGCTGTTATCTTTCATTCTTTTGAGATAAAAATATATGTAAGTAGAAACTCTAGTATTTTCTTCCCATATCTCCTTATTTTGGAGACCTCTAAACGAAAACACCTTCGCGCCAGCCAACCTAGCATCTGTCCCATTTGCTCTGACTCTCACTTGGAGACTCCATTCTCCTCCATTTGCGCTCTCCTCTCCTCCCTGCCCCTTGTGTCTGTAAGCATGTGTATGTCTCCATGGGGATGTCCCTTAGAGCCAGGCTCTCGCCTCTGCACTGCGGTAGGGACACAAGCATAGGGAGACCATGCTTCTCTCTCCTGGAAGATGAGACGCCCCTTCCTTACTGGGACCCCTACGGCAGGAGTGTGTCTAACGGTGGGAGGAATTAGTAGGACAGGTGGCCCCATAGTGGGTCAGTTGGGGAGCCCTAGATTAGGGTCGGGGAAGAACTAGAATTGCTGATGGACCTCACTCGGTATCCCTCTTCTGGCCAGGCAGAGAGAAGCAGTGCATCCTTTCTTTGTTTGTGCTGACCAGTTACCCGTTTCAGTGGTGGCTCAGATGAAAAAGAATCTGCCCACAATGTAGAAGACTTGGGTTCGATCCCTGGGTTGGGAAGATGCCTTGGAGAAAGAAATGCCAACCCACTCCAGTCTTCTTGCCTGGAGAATCCCGTGGACAGAGGAGCCTGGTGGGCTACAGCCCGTGGGTTGCAAGGAGCTGGACCCGGCTGAGTGACTAACACTGTCACTGTCCATTTCAGTGTAAGCTCCTGCTCCCCCTTCCTCTTCACCTGCCTCCCCCCACCCCTGCAACCTTCCTTCTCTCACATCAAGCTTCCTCTTTACTGGCCTTTTCTTCTGAGTTGGCTCAGCCCTGGAAGTCATCACTGAGTGGCCATTTTGTTTCCCAGCCTCCCTTTCTTCAGCCTTCCCCCTCCCCCCATCAAAGGAATGTCCTTCAGTCTCATTGCTTCTGTTGCTTGGCGAGATGCCAAAACAAACAGAACCCCTTTATGTGTCCTTTAGAACCCACAGTGGTCTGGTTCTGCAGGCAGTGGGCCCAAGCCAGAGTTCCAGAGTCCCAGGATGATGTGGCTTTGCTCAAGGAGATGGCTTGGTCTGGGGTGATGGTTCCAGGGAGGCCCAAGGCAGGCAGTGAGCAGAGTGGAGGCAAGGTCTTGCTGGCAGTGGGTGGAGGAGGGGGCCTGCTGGGCTTGCAGCCTGTGTGTGGAGAAGCGCTCAGACTCCACGGAGTCAGAGCTCCCCGAGGTGGGCAGGGCAGCTGCAGCTTCATGGACAAGCAGAGCACCGGAAAAACAGAGGCCCAGAAGCATCCAATGAGAGAAAAATGGTTTTCTTGTGAAGCCAAGGTTTTTTGTTTTAAGTAAGCACAAGGGACTCCTGTTGTGGAAGAGAATCTTTGAATTATTGGAAGATGCTTTGGGGATGGAAAATTGGGCTGAGGCTGGCCTCTGGGGATTTGGGGGAACTCTTTGAACAGGGATATCTGGAGACCCTTCTCCAAAGCTTAGCAATGGGTTCACAGGACGAGTTAAATCTTTTCATGTTGGAGGCCTCAGTTCAGTTCAGCCACTCAGTCGTGTCTGACTCTTTGCAACCCCATGAACTGCAGCTCGCCAGGCCTCCCTGTCCATCACCAACTCCGGGAGCCTACCCAAACTCATGTCCATTGAGTCGGTGTTGCCGTCCAACCATCTCATCCTCTGCCATCCTCTTCTCCTCCTGCCCTCAATCTTTCCCAGCATCAGGGTCTTTTCAACATCAGGGTGTTGGAGGCCTCACCCCCATCTGATTGCTGACTCTGTGGCCTGCCCAAGGATGTGGCTACTCTGATGGGGCTGAAAGCATTGGGAGGGACATTCTAGGGTCCACTTATGGTCACACGAGACTGATCATATATCCTTCCAACCCCTATTGGACACTTTCACTGGGTTAGATGCTGAGCTCTGAGCCTTGAACTATACATAAGAAGCATGTCTTCACCTCATTAGGGCTTAGGTAGCTGCCAAATGAATACAGGTATAAACATGATGGCAACTGCAAAGTTCACGTGGTAAGTTCTGATATTTGCACACATTGTTTTGGAAATTCAGGGAAGGAGAGAGATTCCTTTGGCTTAGGTTGGGGGGCTTTGTGACGGTGGTAACCATTTATGCTAACTGTCTTAGTTATTCTCACCACAATCTAGAAGGCAGGACTTACCCTCATCCCCATTTTACAGTTGAGGAAACTGAGGCCTAAAGGGAATAAGTAATCTGTCCATGGTCAGATTTGTAAGGGCAGAGCTAGAGAAGAGAGAAGAAGGAAATCTTAGGCAAAGGGAACAACTTGATGAAGGCGTGAAGGCAGGAAAGCATGGGACATGTATGGGCAGTGAAGAGGAGTTCTATTCAAGTGAAATGATGAAAGCCAGATGAAGGAGGTATTTGAACACAAAGCTAAGTCTCTCCTTCATTCTGTAGACAATAGGGAGCCACTGAAATTCCCCAAGTAAGAGAGTGTCTTGATCGGAGCAGACAAGCAGTCAGGAAAGAAGAGAATCAGATGTGTAGAGAATTAAGAAGTGACTCTTACAGAGCACATGAGAGGTAATTCACTGTGCCCAGAGGCATATTACTCTGGACAATGCAGGAGAGAAAATTTCTTTTCATTTTGATAAGAGGTAACTCATTTCACAAGAATGAAGGGAAAGTGGTCCGCATTTCAATTCCTTCCAACTCCATCTACACATTTGCACCTATTACCCTGACCCCTAGACTGGTCTGTAGTTATTACTGCTTCATTCTCTTCCTGTCTCCTTACTGGATATTTTGATGCCAGTGCCAGTTGCTTTCTAGATATCTCTAACAACATTTTACTGGAATGAATCTAAACATTTTTTATGCCTTCAGACATTTATTGACTTTGAGGGAGGTGGTTGGTGAGTGCACAGAGCACTAAGCTCAGGTTCTCGGTCCAGGCTGTAACTCCTTTTGTGGTTCTAGGACAAATGATTTTTGATATTGAGTTTCTGCATCACTTTGCCAACAAAGGTCCGTCTAGTCAAAGCTCTGGTTTTTCTAGTGGTTGTATACAGATATGAGAATTGGACCAAAAAGAAGACTGAGCACTGAAGAATTGATGTTTTCAAATTGTGGTGCAGGAGAAGACTCCCGAGAGTCCCTTGGTCTGGAAGGAGATCAAACCAGTCAATCCTAAAGGAAATCAACCCTGAATATTCACTGGAAGGACTGATGCTGAAGCTGAAGCCCCAATACTTTGGTCACCTGATGTGAAGAGCTGACTCATTGGAAAAGACCCTGATGCTGGGAAAGATTGAGGGCAGGAGGAGAAGGGGATGACAGAGGATGAGATGGCTGGATTGCATCACCGACTCGATGGACATGAGTTTGAGAAAACTCTGGGAGATAGTGAAGGACAGGGAGGCCTGACGTGCTACAGTCCATGGGGTTGCAAAGAATTGGACACAACTTAGTAACTGAAAAACAACAGCCTGCAAGATGGGGATTATAACACTGGAGCAAGTGAGAAACATGAGATGGTGATAAGAGAAATGAGGGTCCATGTATCAGTGGTCCTCAAAGTGTGGTCCCCAGGCCAGCAGCAGTGTTGCCTGGCAGTTTGTTAGAAATGCACATTACTGAGCCCTGCCCCATCATGGGAAGATACCCAGACCGCTGGTGTTCTAGTTCTATGGCTGGTGGAGGCTGGTGTCCAGCGGCCCCTTCCCTTACCTGGGCTTGCCGCCTCTCCTGCTCAGGATTGGCTGTCAGGGGTACTCATCCACTCTGCATATTAGAGCAATCACTTGGGAAGCAAGTGATTATTGCTTATTTTAAAAAGCAGCATTTTATTGTTTTATAAGTAATTTTGAATAATTATTGCTTTTTAAAAAATACTGATGTCTGTCCCACATCTTTTGGATGAGAGTTTCTAGGGATGGGATCTTGGGTCTTTGCTTTTTACAAAGCTCCCCCAGTAATTCTGGTGCACAAGAAGTTGAAATGATTTTCCTCACAGCCTTCTTATCCAGAATTTCATGGTTTATATGTCACTTTGTATTCCTCATGTTGATTTCGTTTTACTCTCAAGAACACTGTGAGGTAGGTAAGAGAGATGTTGTTTAGTCACTCAGTCATGTCTGACTCTTTGAGACCCCATGGACTATAGCCCACCAGGCTCCTCTGTCCATAGGATTCTCCAGGCAAGAATACTGGAATGGGTTGCCATTTCCTCTTCCAGGAGATCTTTCCGACCCAGGGATCAAACTCCTGCATTAATAGGCGGACTTTTTTTTTTTTTTTTTAACCACTGATCCACCTGGGAAGCCCCAGGAGAGATGTAGCTTGTTTAAAAACAAGGATGCAAGTACATAGAGTAGATAAGGGACTTGAGTAGATATAAATAGGTGGGGCTGGAAGGAAGTATGTGTTTACCATTGTTCCCTCCAATTGCTATTAAACAAGGTGACACCAACATTCAGGCAGCAAGTGACCTCTGGGTAGGGTACCCCACAGTGGAGTTACCATGGACCAGGGTCTGACTCTGCCGGTGTATCCAGAGATGGAGAGATTCTTAGGACTAACTCAATATAATTCTCTGGGATATTGATATTTAAGGTAAAAATGCCACTTCATTCATTGTTGTGGAGTCTGTTTTAGTCAATGGAAGAAAGGTGCTTGCTTTCCTAGATACCCTTCTTGGCTTCATGATTGGCTTAATCCAGTCATGATTACCCGCTGGGACTGGGATTCACTGGCTTATTCCAATCTTGATTGGCCTCCTTCTGCGGTGAGGCTGCCTATGGAGGCTGTACTCCTGAATAAAGCTGGGGGGATATACCAGCAGGAAAGAATCAGGGGGTTCAGCTGGCTCACTGGAGTAATGTGGAATTGGAACCAGAAGGCTGGTATCATCCGTGCCATCAAGAAGCCTGGTAACCAACTGCTGTCCTTCCTCCCAGTGAATAAGCCCCATACTCATGTCTGACGGCCACCCCCATGCTCTCTCCCTGGTTGGTATGATATTAAGACTCAGCAGTGCATGCTGTTTTGCTCTGTATTCCAGGCCGACTGCCCTGAGTTGGCTGATATCTTCTTTATTCAGACTACAGCCTTCTAGAGTTACATTCTTGAGGAAGAAATCATGTCACCCCGAGTAGACTTTGGCTCCCTGCTCTTTCAGTAGTGATCTGGGGACACTTAGTCCCTGTAAGGTGGCTTCTGCAGATATCTTCTGCTTCCATGAGGATGTCTTTATCATTACTAAATTAACTCTCTGAAGGTGACCTTATCTCCTCGTTCCAGGGGCTTCTTTCTGTAGCCTGTCTGTGCGAACTCCATCAGCTACCTCTCAGGGATGTTTGAAGATGCTGTTCGAATCAGCACCGTGGGGCACCTAGGTGGAGGTTGAATCTGGTACTTGGGGAATATGCTGGCAGGTGGCATGGGGGGTTGGTTTGGGCAAATACAAACGTGACCGTGATGTGGTCAGGTGTCAATTCAGGTGGGAATACGGGTCGTTGGTCGGTTGCCTCATCGATCTTTACAGGCTGAGCATTTTGCCTCATTGATTTTTTACTGTCGACTGACTCTTGTTCGTTGTTCACTTAGAGATCACTTCATTTCTTTTCAATTCATTTTTCTGTGCCTGTTTGACACTTTACCACACTGTGTTATCCTTCCTGGATGGGGTTGCTGATCACTTCTTTCCTGGGACAATCTCGGTGACCTTTGGAAAGGCCTTTAACCCCTCTGAGCCTCTGTTTTCTCATCTACTCAGTGGAGAGGATAATTCCTGCCCAAAGCATCTAGAAGGTGGGGAGGTGGGCAGGAGGGGATCTGGGAAAGTAGAGGTGATGGCAGGATTTGCTGTCAGGGAATGATGGCCTTGCTCAGACCTGGCACTGGAGGAAGAACCTCCACTTGAAGGGGAGAGGCTGAGATCCTGCAGCCTTGACTCTCCTCGAGAGATTGGGATTTCTCCTGCTAATAACTGCAGCTTCAGCTGCATTGGCTCCCAAGGACAGGATGTATCTTCCTTAGAACCTCAGCCCAGGAATGGATTTACAACTGCCCATTAATATCTAATAGCATGGTTGAGACAAGACTGGACATTTTAATAGTATTTTGCCTAGGGCCTGGGTATCATAAAAGGAAAATAAATACTATAACAAGTCATTCTGATTTCCAAGTTATGGTTTATTTTTCTTCATTGGTAGATGAACACGCACTGTGCTGCCATGTCCACTGTCCTTTTTGACCCCTGGCTAGAACCCTAGAGACCCTTTAATGTTCAGGCATAAAGACTGGGGCCCAGAGAGGGATGGGAATCCCCTCTCCTACCTCCAAAGTTGTGCCATTTGGGAAGCCACCTGTTACTTGGATGACTGATGCCATTTTGGTCACCCCTTCATGAGACAGGATAGAGGCTCATTATCCTCAAACAAAGCAGCAGCCCCCACAGGGGCACCACAAACACCTTCACTACAGGCTGAGAGGCAGTGAGGCTTCCAAGCCAGGTGCCTTGAAGTTGAACCCCCTCTTTGGCTGGAGGATGGAGGGGCCTTTGAACCTGGGAATGAGTTAGGAATGTCTGAAGCAGAAACCCATTGTTTGTTCAGAGAGACACATTTTATGTGTCTTCCTTTGTCAGTGTTTGTTTCATTTCCCCATCAGATTTCATATTATCATAGGGAAAATTGTGGCCTCTCTCAGCTGTGTAAGGAGGAGGAAATGGCAGCCCACTCCAGTACCCTGGCCTGGAGAATCCCCATGGACAGAGGAGCCTGGTGGGCCACAGTCCATGGGGTCACAAAGGGTCAGACACAACGGAGTGACTTTCACTTCACACTTCACTTCAGCTGTGTAAGAGGCAGCAGGAGAGTGTGTTCTCACGACCATGTAGTCTTCTGCCAGAAGGTTAGAAGGAGGGATGCTGTGTGTCCTGGGGCTGTGGTGATGGTGGACACGGTGTGTTATGTGAGTGAGCTTTTAGCCGAAAGGGACATCAGGGGAACAGAGTCCAGGCCACTTCTTCCAGATGCTTCTCTCACCTGGAGATTTTCCTTCCAGGCCTAAAGCTTGATAGTTTTGTGTGTGTGTGTTTTAATAAGTGAAGCAAATTAACTTAAATTTCTCAATCTACTTGACAGGATTTTTATAAAGACTAAGTGAGAAAATAGATGGAACAGTATTTTGAAGACTGGAAGCCAGCACACCAACTTTTCCCAACGTGTGGACGTGGAACAGTGTTCCTAGACATTAAAAGGCGTTAAGCAATGGAAGATATTAATAAGTATTAAACATCTTTAGTCAAACATGCTTGAGAAACTCTGATTAATAATCCTTCAACGGGTGTCTTCATCAAAAGACTTCTCAGGACTATTAACAATAAGCATATGGGGTCGCAAGGAGTCGGACACAACTTAGTGACTAAACAATAGCAACAAATATGCACATTGACTGTCTAGGAGGGTGACTGGTGTTTCGCAAACTTGCTTCATCAGGGGCCCTTTTAGGGCGGAGCTTTGTGAGGGACTGATGTTCTTCATGTTGCCATGTCTTGATCAGTGTGCAGGTTTGGAGTTGCAGGTATTGTAAGGGGGTGTGCTTTCATTCAAGAAGCTTCCATGGGCATTTATCCTATTACATTTTCTCATTTCAACATTTCTTCCCATTCTCACCAGTGTCCATGAAATGGCAACTGTGAGCAGGAATTACTTAGAACCCAGAAAAGTTTTTTGGACAGGGGAAGTCCATGTTTTAAAATTAAACAGTGTCTTACTCTCCATGCTACAACCTAGATGAACCTTGAAGACATTATGCTAAGTGAGATAAGCCAGACACATAAGAACAAGTACTGTGTGACTGCACTTAAATGAGGTCCCTAGAGTAGTCAAATTCATAGACAGTGGAATATTAGCTGCCAGGGGCCTGTGGGGAGAGGGGTTTGGTGAACTGGTGTTTAATGGGTACAGAATTACAGCTTGGGATGAAGGGAAAGTTCTGGAGACGGATGACAGTGATGGTTGCACAACAATACAAATGTTCTTAATGGCACCAAACTGTACAGTTAAAAATGGTTACAGTGGTTATAGCCCCTATATGTAGAATCTGAAAAGTAAGGCAAATGAACTTGTTTACAAAACAGAAACAGACTCACAGACACAGAAAGCAAGCTTATGGTTACCAAAAAGGAAATGGTAGGGATAGATTAGGAGTTTGGAATTAACAAACTACTATATATAAAATAGATAAACAACAAAGATTTACTGAACAGCACAGGAAATACCCAGGCTTCCCACGTGCCTCAGTAGTAGAAAATCTGCCTGCCAATGCAGGGGACGCAAGGGAACGTGGGTTCCATCCCTGGGTCAGGAAGATCCCTGGAGAAGGAAGTGACAACCCACTCCAGTATTCTTGCCTGGGAAATCCCATGGACAGAGGAGCCTGGCGGGCTACAGTCCTGGGATTGCAAAAGAGTCAGACATGACTTAGTGACTAAACAACAGGCAACTATATTTAATATCTTATAATAACCTATCATGCATAAGAATATGAAAAAGAATATATATACACATGTATTAACTGAATCATTTTGCTGTACATCTAACACAACATTGCAAATCAACTATAGTTCAGTAAAAAAGAAGAAAAATGGTTAAAATGGAAAATTTTTACCTTATGTAGATTTTGCCACAATTTTCTTAAAAGTTAATATTAAAAGGTCTTATCCTTAGCTTGAATTCTTTTGATTTCAGCCTAATTTCTTAAACCTTCACTAGTTAGCATAACTGGGTGCCCAAGATGCTCTTTATAACCTGGAGAGAGAGTGAAGAGAGAGCTCATTGCTAAGAAGTATATGACTGATGCTGAATATCCTTTGCCATTTCCACTCTTTTAATATTATTAATTTTCGCTACAAATTTATGAGGTTACAAATTAGCCTGTACTTCATAAGCATTTGCAATTTCCCTTTAGTAAAATGGAAACTTTGATGTGATAGTTTTTCTTTCACAAAATGTAAGTGTAAAATGCTAGGTCTCTTAGGAAAATATTTTAGTTGGCATCCCCCTTTGCCAGCCAAGGTCCCTTGGTTCAGTCTCTGCCTCTACCAAAGGCTGATGCAAGCAGGACGCCCTGATACCTCTGGGGTTTTCTGCAGGCTCAGGTTCAGATCTCAGTTTCACTTCATATTAGGTACTGAGAATCAGTTTCTCATCTAGAAAATAAGGACACCATTAGCATCCACTTGCAGCATTTAAATGAGATGCTTTATGCAGACCACACAGCTGGGTTCTCTGTAAGTCACTTCCCTCCGTGACTCGCTTCCATCCCAGCATGGCAGACTCTGCAGACAGCCTTGCCCTTGATGTTCCAAACCGAACTCTTGACATCCTTTCTCTCTTGCCCTGTTCCTCCCTAGCCTTCCCCATATCAGTAGAAAGGCACTACCATTCACCTAGGTGCTCCAGCCAAAATCAAGGTGGTATTATAAATGTCCCTCTTATTTCCATATTCACCAGCAAGCCCTACTGGAACAATGATTACCCTGTTTTCACCTGTAACACCTGAGTCAGGCCACCATCACCCCTCAAGGAACTCTGGCAGGTCACCTGTTCCACCCTCAAATCATCCTGCACCTGGAGCCAGACTGAGTTGGCCAATGATATATTGATCATGTTACTTCCTTCCTCAAGACCTTTTCATGGCTTCCCATCCCATTTGGAATGAAATTCTCATTCCTTCCCTAGATTTGAATGTCCTCTATCATCTGTCCCCTGCCTTTCCCTCGGACCCCATTGCTCACACTTCCCTGCTTGCCCAGTGCCTTCTGGCAGTTCAGCATTCTGCCTTTTCCTTGCCAAAATCAGCCCCCTCCTCAGAGTGTCTCACTCATTCTGCCTTTGCCCTGGAATGCTGTGTCCCCAGATCGTTGCATAGCTGGCTCCTCCTTGTCGTTTGTTAAGTCCCCTTCAAGCATCACCTACGAGGCACCTCTACTGGCCACTACAGCTGGGGAACACCCTGCCCCTGAAGTTATTCTGTATTAAATGACTATTCCTTTTTTTTTTTTTTAAACAACTTCAAAAATTTGAAAATAACACTATCTGAAAATAACTATTTTTCCTGTTTATTGTCTGTCTTCTTCCTGTTAAATGTGAGCTCTGTGACATCAAAGATCTTTTTGTCTTACTCACTGTGCACCCTTGGAATATAGGTTTCTGGTATGTAGTAGGAACTGATTAAGTGTTGTTGATGAATGCAGAGATGGACTTGGGTCACCCACCCTTCTTGCTGCTTGGCCCCTTATATCATCCCTTGGCCGCTGAGAACTTGTCCACTTGTGCCAGCTCCTTGGTCTGAAGGGAAGGGTCCCCTCCCATCACATGCAAGCCATAAAAGTATATGGAGGTCATGACGGTCCAAAATTGTTTATACTCGAACAGGCCAGGAGGCCTCCCTTTCTTCCCAGCTAACCACTGCATTGGTCATGGTGTCTTTATCTTCTCGACTTATCCCCATCCCACTTTTGATATACCATCTTCATTGATGGCTCTAATGGGTGGCCTTGTGGTTTACAGGGAAGTGTTGGGTCCATCAGAAGACTTGAGTTGTGGGCATATGAAGAGCAGGGCTTTGGGAACTTAATGGAATTCTCTGAGTCTTGATGTCCCCATCCGGACAGTAATAATGATGGGTTGGACGGGGATGGATATATATTTTTGGAGTCATGAGGGCTGATTGCATATGAAGGAGCATATGGAAAGCCAAATATAACCCACAAATAAAAGGTGATGGTGGTGGAATTTCAGGCCGTGTAACAGGAGGAGATGGCCGGTGCTGGCAGATGTTCTCCTCTCTCAGTGGAGCATTGAGTGTTTCCATCCACTGAGTGATGTGCAGAGCAGATTCATAAGAACCGCAGGGTCTACTTCAAGGTCTCCTGGGTTTCACAGTGGGTTTGATCCTCTATCATACCTTGGATCCACCTCTTGGACTCTTGTGCCCCTGGTAACACAGCTTCTGAACAGGTCCTGAAACAAGATGTCAGCAGCATCCAATAGGATTCCTTCCTCTGCTTGGCCTTGCTCTGGGCCATCCAGCACCCTGCCCCCCATGTTCTTGTCACCTGGAGAAGGAGGAGGGGTTGACCGATTCATAGGGGTGCTATGGACGGGACCAGGTTCCCTCGGGAATGCTGGCGAGAGGGCCTGGCATTGATGTGGGGGAGAGGTGGACTTGTTGAGACCCATGCTGTGTGGCTTCTACAGTGATGGGCACCTTGGAGAATGGTCTTGGAGGGCCTTTGCCATTCTGTGCCTTGCTTGAGAAATGGGGGCAGAATGGGCGTTCAGATTTCCTGCTCCTTGTTCATATTGTTGCTGGCACCAATATGGAAATAGAGTGAGGTCTCAGCAAAATGGTGTGGGGTGGGCGGGGGCAAAGGAGTTGGAAGATAAGACTGTTAATGGAGAATCATTGCCGGAACCCACAGGTCTCCTTGGTCCTTTGATTCATAGGTGTGTGTCCAGCAGGTGGGAGAGGCAGGATGAGACGGTGGCTCAGGTCCCCCCACTGCCTGGGACCCAAACACCTAAAGCCCATGGGAATAAGGAGAGAGCAGGGGGGGGGGGGTGGTGCTAAGAACCTCCTCCTTAGGAGGTATGGCCTCCTAATACTAGCATTACTTGATCAAATATTTTAAAAATTCAGTGCTGCCTTGGGGTTAGGGATTATTTCCAAACTTGAAGATATCAAATACCCTATTTTGCTAGCTCCTTGTCTGTTTACATGTAATAGTGCCTGGTCCCCAAACTTTGTTCCAGTCGATTCTGAACATTTTTTTTTTTTTAAAGGAGTGAATATAGCTCTGTTCGGCTTCCGGCTGCAGGGGAGATTTCTGCCAAGATTTGCGGCACGCAGCTGAAATGTGTTTTGTATTTTATGAGCTTTGGCTCATCGTGGAATTAAATAGCGCTAATTACATGAATATAGACCAGCAAGGGAGACAACTGTTCACTTCCTGATTTTCTGGGGGATTGAAAAAGAAAGGGAGGAGGAGGAAGGACAAGGAGGGGACCAGGGAGAGAGCTCTCCCACCAGACATTAGGTGACACAGAAGTGCAGTTATTTAGCTTAAATCTCCTCCAAATGGCCTGTTCCCTCATGTTGCCACCATTGGGTGGATTCACTCACTCCCTGTCAGCAGGAAGACCCTGTGGGCTGGAAGCCAGGAGGCTGGGCTGTGGGATGCAGGTCTGCTCTGAAGGAGCTGGCATTGATGCTCTGGGTGGGAAGAGGCATTCTGGGAACAGAGTGATACCTGGGAGAGATGCTGAGTGCAAGGATCTGAGCGCAGTGGGTTCCCATCTGGGTCCCCCTAGCAACCTGCCTCTAGCATCCTTTCCAAACCTATTGACTTTTTTTAGTTAGAAAAGTCTACTGAGAGATTTCCAGCCATCTAAAGAGAGGAATTTCCATTCCTTTAAAAATTTTCTTCTCTTACTCAAGATAGGAGATGAAATAGGCAGGATCTCCTTATCATGGGGTGGTGGTTAAGCCCTTTAGTGGGTGGGGGAGCCTCAGAGCTTGGAGGCCTCCTGCTGATTCTTCACTCAACTGTCGAGAGACTCAGGGTCCTTAGAGGCTAGAAGCAGTGAAGATCCCTCCTTGGAGGGTTAACTTGCTCTCTGGAGTCTGACTCAGTGAATTGGCCAATGCCTGAGCTGACAAAGTGTGTCCTGCTCCAGCAATCCTTACTGAGAGAGAGAAAATAGGTTCAGTGAGTGTGATGGAAGCCGGCTTAGCAGCTGCGTGCCCTGCGTTCTCCAGGGCCAGGTCGTGGGACTCAACCAGCGGGCCCACCCAGAGCACCTCACAACTTGGACTTTAGCCACTACAAAGCCTTTAAGTGAAGATGCAAAGAGACTCGAGAGAGAGACTTCAGCACCAGCCTTCAGTTTTGTAGTGAACACCCACCCCTGGGTGTTGTCATCCTCACTATTTCATGGCAAAGGCCACTTGTGGAACCCTCCCCACATCAGTGTCGGTCTGTGCTCCACGTAGCCTGAAATGCCTCACTCTCACTCCTTCTAGAATTAAGCTCCGAAAGAAGCATGAGTGACCTTGACTCAGCACCCTGTTTCCAGAAATGCCATTTTACAGATGGGGACACTGAGGCATCAAGAAAGCAGGACTGTGGCCAGTGAGGAGGACCATTCCTGATACCTGTAGCATCCTTGTCACTGTGATCCAGAGAGAAAGGGGTTCTTAGGGGTGACCTTGGCTGACAGGTCAACTGTTGTGAACGAAGAAGATCCTGCCTCTTCCTGCGCCCATGGCAGGAGAGAAGGGCCTTGAGAGAGAGGAGCTTGCTAGCCTGAAGACCACAGGATGTCACTTGGCTTTCAGGTGCCAGGCTGGGGGTCCAGGGTGAGAAGATGGCCAGGCTCAGGGGAGTGGTGAATGGGTGGCTGGGGAAGCCTCTCTTTTAAATGAAGATCAGACAGCCAAGCAATCCTTCAGTCTACTTCACCCCAGGCCACACGCTTGAGATGGGGCTGTGTGGATCGATGTCTGTCCCCAGCTTGTGGTGGGCCCCCCAGACCCCTATCTGTGATGTGAATGTCTACCCACATCTTGAGGCAGCAAAAATGACAACAAATACTCCCTTTGTCACAGCTTTGGGGTGTCTTGAACATCTTCCCAAGATATGCCCCCTTTTCTGCTATCCACAGGCCAGTGGGGACGCTCAGAAGTAACTGGGAGCCAGCCCCCCTGGACAGGGCATTTTTCACCTGCCAGACCAAGGATTGGGATGGGAGAGAGTGACCACATGGATGCCAAGTCAGCTTGGGACATCTGCCCCCCAGTTCCTGGCTGGCCGGTTCCTTTAAATGAGACCCTGGAAAGAAGCTGACAATTGTGTCCTCCCAGTCCAGGCTGCCACTGAGAATGTTGTGTTTTGAAAGCCTCGCAGCCAGACTTGGAGTAAAGAGACTCATTGCTTAGCGACTCCCCCGCCCAAGCGCAGCGCCTGGAATATAAAGGACTGCCGTGGTGTAATAATAGCGTTCCATATTGGGCTGCCTGGGCTTCGCTGGAGCTCCCACTCGGCTCTGCTGGGAAAGGCAGACTTGGCCAGGAACAGGTGGTTCTGCACCCTGCGGGCGGGGGGCTCCCTCAAGGCCAAGGAGGGGAGGCTTGGGGGAGGGGAAACCACAGATGGGGGCCTCAGGGATCCAGCATGGACCTAATCTCTGGATGGGGGCGGCTCCCTGGCTCAGTCTCGGCTGGGGCTTCTTCCAGGCTGGTTGCAAAGGCTCTGCCCATGGTCATCGTGTTCCCCCAGCCCTGTCTAATAAACTGGGAAGTAAAGGATTAAGTCACCGAGCTTGGTGCGGAATTTCCCGGGGGCCGGGCTGGTTGCCTGGCAGCCAGACTCTTAAGCTTGGGCCTGGCTCCCCGTGTCTGCCTCTCCGTAGCTTTTATGCCCTTCTCTAGCCCTTCCGTGACCCCGGATGGCACATTTCTTCTTGCTCAAAGGAACAGATCAGAGTGAAAGCAGACTGGAGGGATTGATCCCTGGGCTTGTGACCTGCCCCTGCTGTTGCTGCCTTCTGCTTTTGTGCTGGGTTTCAACCAGGCTGACCCTTCTGGGTTCCCCCCTCCACCATCTCTGCATAGGAAACTGTTTAGTCACAGCGCTGTGACCTCCTCTTGGGAGGACAGTTCCTTTGACCTGACCTTTCCCCTAGTGGTAGCACTACAACATCCACACCGGGAGTGCTCTTCCTCCCATGAATGCGGCGGGCATTTCTGAGACATCGACGAGGAGGAGGGGTTGCAGCAAAGGCCAGTACTTGGCAGTGCAGCGCACAGGGGATGCTATAACCATCGTGGCTTCAGAAGACAGGCACAGATGTTCTATGAAAATAATAATTCTCTGGAAAAAGAAAGAGAATCACAATTCATGGCTCCTTCTTCTAGAAACCAAGAGTTTAAAGTAAGAAATGCAGACAGGAAAATATACCAGTTACTTCCTGAGGATGTTCTTCTGAATGCATTGATTACAAATTGGAGGAGGAATCTTACAAAGGCCTTTGTCCATTTTGCTGACTCGGATCAGTGCTTGGCTGGTGTTTCTTAGGTGAGATAGACAGCGGGCCTGGGCTGTGTCCCCAGTCCCCTCACTGCTTTGAGCTGCACACACACAAGGTGCCTCCTTGGTCCCAAACTTCAGAAAGACCACTTCAGAGTAACATGAAGATTTTTTGCCCCGGGAGACACTGGCGTGGCCATCTCCCACCTCGCTGGGCTTGGTGACTTGCCGTCTGGCTTTGGGAACAAGGAGGAAGCTACTGACACTTAAAGAGGACTTTCCCTGGGGTCAGCCTCATGCACTTCAAGGAACAGAACCCCCCCAGGTACCAGTCTTGGGTTGGAATCGGCTCAGATACACTGTGTGCTGGCTGTTTTCTGTGTTCATTTGGTTGGTGCCAACTGTTGGGACATAGAAGTCCATCAGTTCAGAGCCTTGTCCCAATTCAGTTCAGTTCAGTCACTCAGTTGTGTCCAACCGTTTGTGACCCCATGGACTGCAGCATACCAGGCCTCCCTGTCTATCACTAACTCCCAGAGTTTACTCAAACTCATGTCCATTGAGTCGGTGATGCCATCCAACCATCTCATCCTCTGTCATCCCCTTCTCCTCCTGCCTTCAACCTTTCCCATCATCAGGGTCTTTTCCAGTGAGTCAGTTTTTCACATCAGGTGGCCAAAGTATTGGAGTTTCAGCTTCAGCATCAGTCCTTCCATTGAATATTCAGGACTGATTTCCTTTAGGATGGCCTGGTTGGATCTCCTTGCAGTCCAAGGGATTCTCAAGAGTCTCAATTCTTTGGTGCTCAGCTTTCTTTATAGTCCAAATTTCACATCCATACATGGCTACTGGAAAAACCATAGCTTTGACTAGACAGACCTTCATTGGCAAAGTAATGTCTCTGCTTTTTAATATGCTGTCTAGGTTGGCTATAACTTTTCTTCCAAGGAGCAAGTGTCTTTTAATTTCATGGCTGCAGTCACCATCTGCAGTGATTTTGGAGCCCCCAAAAATAAAGTTTGTCACTATTTCCATTGTTTTCCCATCTATTTGCCATGAAATGGGACCAGATGCCATGATCTTAGTTTTCTGAATGTTGAGTTTTAACCCAACTTTTTCAGTCTCCTCTTTCACTTTCATCAAGAGGCTTGTTAGTTCTTCTTCACTGTCTGCCATAAGGGTGGTGTCATCTGCATATCTGAGGTTATTGATATTTCTCCTGGCAATCTTGATTCCAGCTTGTACTTCATCCAGTCCAGCATTTCTCATGATGTACTGTGCATATAAGTTAAATAAGCAGGGTGACAATATACAGCCTTGACATACTCCTTTCCCGATTTGGAACCAGTCTGTTGTTCCTTGTCCAGTTCTGACTGTTGCTTCTTGATCTGCATACAGATTTCTCAGGAGGCAGAGTGGTTTATTTCTTGTCTGACTTGGATGTCTGTGGTTGGTTGGTGGGTCCTTCCATCCTGAGGCTCCACGGTCTTGCAGGGCCTCGGAATTCTCTTTATTCAGCTGGTGAAAGGCTCTGTAGAGAAGACATAGCCATTTCTTACCTGCTTTGGCATGAAAGTGTCACCATGACCCCTTCACCAGTCATGCGGTCACGCCTGGAGGTCATGTGGACGCAGAGAAGCTGGGGAGACCATAGCTGGTAGGCATCTCTTATCAACAGCTTTACATCAGCAGCTACAGTGATGGAGAAGCATACCGTTTTGGTATGTTCTCCATTCTCTACTGTTCTCTGCTTTGGAGTGTCTGTAGCCCTTGACACCCAGCTCAGAACCCCACACGTGATAACATATTCCATCAACACTCATTGGCCGAATGAACACACACATCCTGACTTCCAGCAACTTCATCTCCTGTGTTGTCTCTTTTCCTTGCTGCAGTTTAGTTTTCAGGCCCAGTTCCTTCTTCTCAACAAGGTCTGTGCTGAGTTCCTCTGCTGAGTAGGAAGATGGTTCTCAAGTCTAATTTGTGGATGCCAGGCAACCTATTATGATGTTCCACTTGGTGGACTGGCAGCTCTCATTGTAAACCGTGTCTGAGAGATGTATTTTCCCCGTTGCATTTGAAGTCATGTTTTTAATGGACAAAATAGGCTATTTAAGTGGCTACATGCCCTGGATTAGAGTGGGTAAAGTCAGCATTGTGAGTTTGGCCTAAGTGTCTCAGCACCAAGATTTCCATGGCACTTCAGTTGTAGGGGAATCCCAGCTGCCGTCTCATACACTCTTCTGTGAAGTCGTCATTCATTCCTCGTTTAGTCACTCATCAACTCGTTCATTCATAATTCATCCATCTACTCGCTTATGCATTCCCAAACATTTATGACATACCAACCATGTATCCAGCTCTGGGCTTGAAATAGAAGAAAATAGTGGCAAAAAATACATAGTAATTTCTAACCTCCAAAAGCGCATATTTTTTAGACAAGGGGGAGCATCAATGGACAAATATAACAGCGTTTGTGGAATGTGAGACTAACTTGAGTTCCTGCACTAACGTATGGGTGGGGGGCTGTCCTAGACCTATGCCAGAGTCAGACATGATTCATCAGAAGAATGAGGCCTTAGGGGAGGGGATGGGGTGGTCATCCCAGGCTGGGTAACCACCTATGCAGAAGACACGGGGGTGTGGACAGGTGAAGATCCCAAGAGACTTGTCAGCATGGCCTTCAAGGCAAAGGCCCAGCAGACAGGGGAGCATCGTGGTGGACTGTGAAAGTCAACACACACATACAAACTCAGTATTTACAAAATTCTAGTTTATCTCTGGGGCAGTGGGACCCGGGCATGCTTACTTCTTCTTGTGAAAGGACAGTCTATTAGAGAGGATGTGGTGAGAGACACTTATTCTTTTGGCTGGAGGGCTGGATTTTTCTGTGTATGGGTCATAATTCTTTCATTAACAAGTGCCAGAACCCTCGCTGGCTTATGTAAAAGGGAAATTTTTGGCTCCCGTAGCTGGAAAGTATAAGCATAGAGCTGGCTTCAGTGCACGTGATCCAGACATCTGTGTGATCACCAGGACCTGGGACTCAGGACTTCCCGCGCCCTGGCTCAACTCTGCTCTCCCTGTACTAGGCTTCCTTCTCTTCAGGCTCCCCGCCCCCCCTCCAACCCCCCAGGTTACAAGATGGTGCCCAGAGTTCTTAAGCCCACCCCTCTCTCCAAGGCCACAGCCAATGGCAGACCTAGAATGTTTTCCTCAGCACTCCTGTCCAAAGTCTATTGCCTCCCAGAGATTCTGATCCAACCATGTGCCCATCCCTGAACCAGTCACGGGGACCCGCCCCTGCTCTGTGCTGATTGGTTTGAGCTTAGGTGATGTGTTCTCTCCTGGACCGGGGGTGAAGTTAATTTTCCCAGAAACTTTTGGCTGAGAAAGGGTGAAGGGGTGGATCTCTAGAGGATAAATGAATAGTAGCAAAAACAACAGGTGTCTACTGCTCTAACAGTGTCTTCCAATTTTTGTTTTTTGATCACAACTGTATTAGTCAGGGTTTTCCAGAGAAGCAGAAGCTCTGTGTGTGTGTGTGTGTGTGTGGAGAGAGAGAGAGAGGGATTTATTTTAAGGAATTAGGCCATGCAATTATGGAGGCTCCAAGTCCAAAATCAGCAGAGTAGGACTGCAGACTTGAGACTTAGAGGAAAGCCCATGTCGTAGTTCAAGTCCAAAGGCATCGGCTGTAGAATTCCCTCTCCCTTGGGGAGGTCAAGCTTTTGTTTGAGTCAGTCTTCAACTGATTGGATGGCTGCACACCCATATTATAAGGGGAAGTCTGCCTCACTCAAAGTCCACTGATTCAAATGGTAATGACATCCAAAAACACTGTCTCAGAAATATCCAGGATAACGTTTGACCACATATCTGGGCACCGTGGCCCAGTCAAGTGGATACATCATAGTTACCATGATAGTGACCAGCCATCGGAAGTAGACTTACTTCACACTCATGCATGCACTTACATGGCTGAAACATAAGTCTCATAGAAGTTTTATCCTTCCTACATGTGACATGCTTTTATTTCTCTCCTCTATTTTATTTCATTAAAAAGAGCACATGTGGCCTGCTCAGCTGATTTCTAGACTCAAGATGGATTGTGATTTGTCTTTTGAAATGCCATCCCAGAAGACATTTTCTGGATGTTCTATTATTCCATAGCAAAGGTCCTGAGGACAAGAGGATTCTGTTCAGAGGGTCAGGGAAGGTACCGTGTGCCACCGAGGGAGACCTGAAGAGATTTCCGAGTCCCAATATGACTGGGTGTGACCCCAGCCAGGACCTCTAACTACTCATGCATCTGTTTCCTTATCTGTAAAGGTTGCCTGCTTACAAATACTTCTGCCTAACAGAGTTGCCACACACAGTACAGTCAGAACAAGGAAATATATCTGAAAACACTTTGTAAACTCTGAAGTAATTTTGTGCAGTAATTGCTATTTTTAAACTACTCTATAATAACTTTCTTCTCTGCCACTCAAGAATCTGAGATGATGCTATTTCATGAAAATTAGTTTGAGCTCTTCACCACGTACCACATAAAACAAAGCCCCAATTTCTTTAATCAAAATGATGATCAGCCTCTAAAAATGAGTCCCACCTCTCCTGAGATGATTTAGAATTAAAATTTGATTTCAAAGAGGGGGAAAACAGCAGTGTGTTTGGGTTTGATTCAGAGTCTTTCAGTCCCACCTTCCTGAGCCTTTCCCATTCTTCCTAGTTCCTGAGCCTTTCAGGGCCATTTGGGGGTGACTCGGCTTCATTATTTGCCTTGAAGCATCAGAACTGGGCTGAATGCCACCTCCAATGCTTGGTTTTTCAAATCAACTGAGTGATGACCGAGAGGGAAATGGCAAATGGGACCTGGAATCTCAATGGGGGTTTCCTAGGTCACGTCCTCACTTACCAGGATTAAATCCAGCTTTGCCAGGATGGACAGCCTCAGGCAGCCTTGGGGGGCAGGGGGAAGGGTGGGCAACTCTGCCCACCTGTGGGTCAGGCACTGGGCTGGGAGGGCAGCAGTTGGTTCACCCTGGGTGGTGCCCGGTGGGGTCTCTGATGAGGCAAGCTGGAGCCCTCCACATCCCTGGAGTTCACATTCCCTACCTCCCCCATTCTCTTCCATTTCTCTTATTTGTTTTCGAATCAGTCTCTTTCGTGGTGTGTGAAATGAGAGGCTGGTTATTCCTATCACACGTTATTGTTTTCTGTGGGCTCCCCCCTCTCCAGGCGCAGTAATTTCACCGTCCCCAGATGAGGGTGACGAGTGTTTGAGATGCATAACTGTGTCTCATTTCAGTGCCTAATAGAAGATGGGGAATGAGGCCTGGCACCTTTCTGCTCAGTAAATTTATAATTACAGGCTTCCTCGTCTCGCCTCTTGCAAACCAGAGAGCTGTTGATTGGCTTGCGGGCCCGTGAGTGGGTACAGTAAGGCAGGGCTGTGGCAGGCGCACTTTCCTGGTGCTCGGCAGGTTCCAATACAGGGGCTGTTGACAGTTCCCTCCAGAAGGCCGGTGGCTGAGGCCTGACCCGCACCTGCCTGTCTGGAATGAGGATTACCAACCCTGCTGGAATTTGGCTGTTGGCAGGGGTGTCCTCAGAGCTGCAGGAGCCAGCAGAGCACATGGCCCCCATACAGCAGGCTCCTCCAGACAAAGGCTGAAGTGGGTTCAGGTAAAGTCGGGAGACAGGCCACGGGTGGTGAGAAGAGCCCTGGGTTGTGAGTCCAGGGACTTGAGCTTGACCCCACGCCCACTGTGAGCTCATTGCATGACCTCCTGCAAGTCATTTAACGTCTGTGGGTCACAGCTTTCTTGACTGTAAAATCAGCAATTGGAATTGTCCAAGTGGATCATCTCTTTCAGATAAACTCTTAGATTCTTCTCTGATACTTAGATGTGCACAGGCAATTCATGATGAACCATCCTGACCCCTCATCACTTACAGAGATGGTACCTTTGGGTATTTTTTGATCCTAGTTCTTCTAATCTTGTTAAAGTCTTGTCAACAACAACAATAATAACATCCATAACAACTCATACATAAGAAACACTTACTTGGGGCTGGGAGAGACTGTGTGCTAGGCACTTTCCAGTCATTACTGCTTTTAGAAATAAATACCTGTGCCTGCCTGATGGGCATTACCTGTGAGGTTATGCCCCGGGGATTCCAGGGGCTTTTGCTCTCCCCCTACAGAGCTAGGGGAGGTATTGCTGGGTGATGTATTGGGATTTCTGTGTGTGGGAACTTAACATGGATTAAAATGGACTTCCAGGACTTCTCTAGTGGTCTAGTGGTTAAGACTTCACCTTCCAATGCAGGAGGTGTGAGTTCGATCCCTACTTGGGGGGCTAAGATCTCACATGCCACGTGGCCAAAAAAAACCAAAGCCTAAAACAGAAGCAGTGTAACAAATTTGATAAGAGCTTTCACTGGAAAGAATCAAAATTTAAAAATAAATAAGTAAATAAAATAAAATTGACTTCTGGGGGCTCTGGAATTGTGCTTTCCTAGAAAGAGGATGGCTTTTGTAGTACTACAATGCTGGGCTTAACCTGAGCTTCCCTGGTAGCCCAGTTGGTAAAGAATCTGCCTGTAGTGCAAGAAACCCAGGTTCGATCCCTGGGTTGGGCAGATCCCCTGGAAAAGGAAATGGCACTCCATTCCAGTATTCTTGCTTAGAAAATCTCATGGACAGAGGAGCCTGGTGAGTCGCAAGAGTCAGACACAACTTAGTGATGAGACCACCACCACCATCATCACTGGGTTTCAGCCTCAGCTCTGCCAGCTTATGAGCCATGAGCCATGTGCTCTTGCTGAGCTGGCTTCCTCACCTGCAAAGCAGATCAAACACTTCTGACCCCAGCCAACAGTTGTCTGATGAGTGAGGTCATGAGTGTGCAAGCTTTTGGCTGGGGCCTGGGGTCCTGTAAGTGATACACAGATGCTAATGCTCCTCCTCATCTCCAGCTCTCTTCCTGCCAGCCAGAAAAGAGGTCTTGAGTCTCCATTCCATGTCAGGTGTGGGTCTAGCACTGTGGATACACCAGTGAACAACGTACTCCCCGCTCCCGTGGAGTTCTCACCGGCCTCAGCTCCAAATTCAGTTCTTTCAGCAAAGGCTAAACCGACAGGAGCATGGAGGTCCTTTCTGGGAGTAGCAGCCAAGCTCATCCCAAGTTTCTTTCTTCGACACCGTGTATTTTAGTCTCAACCTCCCAGGGACACCTTGACAAGGTCCTGGCTCCCTTTCTCACCCTATGTCCTTCTGACTCTCACGAACTGTGTTTTCCAGACAGACCCCTCCTGGCATGCACCCTGAGGGTGCCCTTGCTGTGGCTCCAAGGACCCCTCCCCAGGGAGGCCCTTCCTTTCCAGCTCTTCACATCCTCTCAAAGTTCAAGGCTCAGCCCAAATACCCCAGCCTCTCCAAGGCATCCTGCAGCCTTTTCCTTGTTCCCCTTGCCCCAGGTTAGAGGTCAGCTGTACTTAATCTGAGCTCTTGAAGTCCATCATCTAACATTTCATCATCTGAGTAACTGGGGTTCTGGCGGTATCCACCCCCCTGACTCAGGGTTCTTCCAGGGCCTGGTCCAGCCTCGGCCATCCTTGGATCCACAGTATCTTGCTCATTTGGAATGTGCCCTGAGCGCTTGTTTGCCTGGTGGGGGAAGAGATGAAGGTCATCTGCTCACAGGACTGCTGTTGGTCCTGGATGTGCTATCTGCCAGTTCCCCTCCTCTGATGTTTTTTTGAGAGGATTTGTGGTTTTCACTGGGACTTTTGCTGACAACGTCAAGTCTCTGTTTTGCTTTCTTCTTTCGCCTCTTGTTGTTCATTCGCTCAGTTGTGTCCGACTCTTTGTGACCCCCGTGGACTGCTGCACACCAGGCTTCCCTGTCCTTCACCATCTCCCAGAACTTGCTCAAACTCATGTCCATTGAGTCAATGGTCCCATCCAACTGTCTCATCCTCTGTTGCCCCCTTCTCTCCCTGTCCTCAATCTCTTCCAGCATCGGGATCTTTTCCAGTGAGTTGGCTCTTCACATCAGGTGGCCAAGGTATTAGAGCTTCAGCTTCAGTATCAGTCCTTCCAATGAATATTCAGGGTTGATTTCATTTAGGACTTCGCACTCTCTCTCCTTGGGATTTCCCTGGTGGCTCAGATGGTAAAGAATCTTCCTGTAATGTAGGAGGCCCAGGTTCGATCCCTGGGTCGGGAAGGTACACTGGACAAGAGAATGACTGCCCACTCCAGCGTTCTTGCCTGGAGAATTCCATGCACAGAGGAGCCTGGTGGGCTACAGTCCTTGGGGTTGCAAAGAGTCTGACATGACTGAGAGACTAACATTAATTAACAAGCTGCTTGGGGTGGGGGATGGTTCTTTGGCTCAGTCATCTACCTCTTCCCATCAGCTTGTTTCTGAGTTATTTGGGCAGGGACTGGGGGGAGAATGAAAGAAATTCCACAGAAGTGCGATGTCCCTGAATAAGATATAGGCCATTCCTTCCCAGATTTCTCCTGAACTGGAAGAAATATGAAAAACCATTTTCTGGAAATGCACGCCGAAAGGCATCTTGAATAGAAATGAATGAGACCATTAGGATGGAAAACTATATTGTTCCACAGGGAGTTGTTTATTTATTTATTTACTTGACCATTCTTAAAGCATTTATTCTCTGCCTTTAATGAAAACCTCTCAGAGGAGGCCTCACTATGGGCGGCAGCCAAGATCTGCCTCATTAAAATGACATCGAGGCTCAGAGCTGGGCAGTGGACCCAGAGGACCAGGTTGCTGACATGCAGTGAAGGGATCTGGGATTTGGGCTGTTAATTTGGCCTGTTGCAGGGATCGGGGTGTGGCTGGGAGGGGCAAAGGAGAAACTTCCCCTGCAGTAGGTGCAGATCCAGGGGGCCAGAGCTGTAATGGACAGTCCCCAAGGAAGCATTGTTTGAACTGGTCAATTTGTATAAGCCATCACTGGTGGACGTTCCCATCTGTGCCTGGCTGGGGTAAACTGAAATGGTTTAGCAGGACAATACGAGACTGTGGACCTCAATTAACCTTTGTGCCAATGACCTGATTTGCATGTATGATGTTTCCATGTGTGTATGAGTTGGCCTCTCTTGCTTTTTTAAAAAAATGAGTCAGTTTATTCAAGTATAGTTTTATACATATATAGCATTTCAAAAAATTTATTTATTTTTGGCTATGCTGGGTCTTTGTTGGTGTGCATGGGCTTTCTCTAGTGCTGGTGAGAGGGGCTACTCTCCAGTTGCAATCCATGGGCTACTCATTGAAGTGATTTCCCTTCTTGAAGAAGCATGGGCCCTAGGTGCAAGAACTTCACTAGCTGTGGCACAGGGGCTTAGTTGCTCTGAGGCATGTGGAATCTTCCTGGACCGAGGATCAAACCCATGTCCCCTGCATTGTTGGCAGGTGGATTCTTAACCACAGGATCACCAGGGATGTTGGATGACCTTTACTGCTTTTACCTGTGCATCTTGGATACCTGCCCTCAGCTCTAAAGTGGGAGTGTCAGAGGTACTTACATCAGGAGGCTGCTAGTTAGGGTCCTAGTAGGAAACATCATACATGCAAATCAGGTCATTGGCACAAAGATTAATAGAAGAGCTGTTGACCAGGTGCCTCCTCAGAGGCAGGGTGGTATTTAGGGGCAAAAACACAGAGGCCCGTTACCTCCCCCAGGACCAAATGGAGGCAGACAGGAAGCAATTCACAGACCCCGGGGATGGGGAGGCTGAGTGCACACAGCCCACCTCCCCTCTTCCTAGCCTCTCCCCCTCCCACTGGGCTCCTGCTGATTATCATCAGTTGGCTGCACCTAACTCGGCCCAAGGGCAAGTAACCTGCAGATGTAAGGGTGTCTGGGCACAGAGAAAGGAAGAGAGCAGAGCTGGGTGTGTGTGTGAGTGGGGGGCGGGGTGGGGGGCAGGTGGAAGTTTCACAGCACTAAAAATTTGTTCAAATGAAATGAGAGTCCCTGGAAGGTGCTGGACAGTGACTGATGCAAAGTCAGGCATTCTGTGGGCAATGACTATCTATCATCAACATTTTCATCATCATTACCACCACCATTATCACTGTTGCTACCATCGCTAATCTTATTGCTAGTACTACTACTGACATGCCCACCTGCCACCACTAGCTCGGGCTGACTCATACACGTATGCTGGGGACCAGCCCCAGCTTCCCCCCTTGCAGATCTATTTCAGCGTGTGCAGGATGCTTTGAGGGCCCAGCCAGACAAGCTATGGGATGAAACTAAGACTTGACCTTTGTCATCAGCATCACCTCTTTCCTTTCCCCCACAGGGAGCCTGCACTCCTCACGTGACACTGCTGTGCCCAGTGCCCCGTGCCCCGAGGCCGCGTCTCTGAAATGAAAGCCATGCCTTGGAACTGGACTTGCCTGCTCTCCCATCTCCTGATGGTGGGGATGGGCTCCTCCACTCTGCTCCCCCGGCAATCACCTCCACCATCCCAGAAGCGGTCTTTTGTCACATTCCGCGGGGAGCCTGCCGAGAGCTTCAACCACCTGGTGGTGGACGAGAGGACAGGGCACATTTACGTGGGGGCCGTCAATCGGATCTACAAGCTCTCCAGTGACCTGAAGGTCCTGGTGACCCACCAGACGGGGCCGGACGAGGACAACCCCAAGTGCTACCCACCCCGCATCGTCCAGACATGCAACGAGCCCCTGACCCCCACCAACAATGTCAACAAGATGCTGCTGATAGACTACAAGGAGAACAGGCTAATCGCCTGTGGGAGCCTGTACCAGGGCATCTGCAAGCTTCTGAGGCTGGAGGACCTATTCAAGCTGGGGGAGCCTTTCCACAAGAAGGAGCACTACCTGTCTGGGGTCAACGAGAGTGGCTCTGTCTTTGGGGTGATCGTCTCCTACAACAACCTGGATGACAAGCTCTTCATTGCCACCGCTGTGGATGGGAAGCCGGAGTATTTCCCCACCATCTCCAGCCGGAAACTGACCAAGAACTCGGAGGCAGATGGCATGTTCGCATATGTCTTCCACGACGAGTTTGTGGCCTCGATGATCAAGATCCCTTCAGACACCTTCACCGTCATCCCTGACTTTGATATCTACTATGTCTACGGCTTTAGCAGTGGCAACTTTGTCTACTTTTTGACCCTCCAGCCTGAGATGGTGTCTCCCCCGGGCTCCACCACAAAGGAGCAGGTTTATACGTCCAAGCTTGTGAGGCTTTGCAAGGAGGACACGGCCTTCAATTCCTATGTGGAGGTGCCCATCGGCTGTGAGCGTGGTGGGGTGGAGTACCGCCTGCTGCAGGCCGCCTACCTGTCCAAAGCCGGGGCCGTGCTCGCCCGGACCCTCGGGGTCCGCCCGGAGGACGACCTCCTCTTCACCGTCTTTTCCAAAGGCCAAAAGCGGAAGATGAAATCCCTGGACGAGTCGGCCTTATGCATCTTCATCCTGAAGCAGATCAACGACCGCATTAAGGAGCGGCTGCAGTCCTGCTACCGGGGCGAGGGCACGCTGGACCTGGCCTGGCTCAAGGTGAAGGACATTCCCTGCAGCAGCGCGGTGAGTCCAGGGAGGACCCGCGGGCCGGGAGGGCACAGTGAGGAGGCCCAGGCTGTGGTCTCCACAGGGTGTGAACCACCTGTCCCATTTTGTAGACAAGACAAATATATCCCACCTCTGGGGCTCCTTAGACTCGGATCATCACCAGCTCAGGCATGCTGTGACTACTGGCACTGAGCTTATGAGAGTCAGAGCCGGAGCTGAATGTAGACTTTTCCCTATTCCGATTGGCTCACTGGCTGAAAGAGGCGGGGCTAGAATAGGCGGGAATTGTATGCTGTACATTCCGCGTGGACCAGGCATTGTTGAAGGCTGCGTTGTGTGTGCTGTGATACCAGATGTGTACCCAGCTTCTTTTTTTTTTTTTTTAATTAATTGATTTATTTTAATTGGAGGAAAATTATATTACAACATTGTGATTTTTTTGCCATACATAAACATGAATCAGCCACAGGTATACATGCGTCCCCCCATCCTGAACCCCCCTCCCACCTCCCTCCCCACCATATCCCTCCAGACTGTCCCAGATCACTGGCTTTGAATGCCTCACCTCGTGCATTGAACTTGCACTGATGTACCCACCTTCTTACCAACCACACCTGTTAGTCACCCTTCTGGGAGCGGAGAATAAAACCATTGGGTGATGGGGGGAGAGCTTAGAGTAAAACCACTACTGGGAGTAGGGAAGGCAGTCATTTCACATTTGGAGTAGATGTAGAACTTCTGAAGAGGTATGTTTTTTGCCCCTTGTGTCTTTAGGAAATAGCAAAATAAGATCAGAAGGAATAGGATGAGAGTCCAGTGAACATAGATGAAAAACAGAGCTTGCTTAGAAAACTGCATTTGTTAAGCATCTTCTCTGTGAACAGTTCCATGGAAAAGATATGTCACAATGTCCAGAAGCAGCCATGGAGCAGTGCTGGGTGACAGAAGGGCTGAAGGAAACTGGAGGAAGGGGAGAGTGAAGGGTTGGTTTGGGAAGCCTGCCCAGGGTTCCGATGGACAGACTGGACCTCAGGTTGCTGGGTGACCACAGGTGCTACGGGTGACACAGACTCCTGCCTCTCCCAACCTAACCCACTTGTGACCCAAAGTGAAAAGCATCTGCCTTTCTATGGCTCGACTTCTGTTCATCTTCATGGTTGTTTTTTTCTCAACCACTCTTCAAGTGACTTGGAAGGTTTAGCTATTGGCATCTTTTATGCCCTGTCACTCTCCTTTCCCTTTTTCCTATTTATTGTCCATTTGAAAAATTATGAACCTTGTTTGAGAAAATCTATCCCATAATATTAGTGTAGGAGAAGAAAAGTCAGTTCACTCATCAGGTAGAAGCATGCATTTGTGTGGATGTAGTTCTTGACTCCTAGTCAAACTTTGGTGGAATCCCATATTAGGAGAGGGTATTTGGATTGATTACAAAAGTGCAAGTTTTGTTCATAAAGTGTGGCTGCTTGCCAAGCAGCCCTCAGAGGACACTGGCACCCCACCCCTAGCATGTGGTGAGGTCATTCCTCGGGGCACTGGGATTTGGGGTGATGGCAGGGGAGAGGAAGAGAAAGAAGGAACTCACTTGCCACCCAAAGTTTGTCTTTGGTGCTCTGGCATTTAGGCTCAGGCTGTTTTCTAGTGATGAGTTTTCCAGTGGCTGAAATGAAAAGGTGTCATTTCTTCTTGGGGGTCCTGAAAAGCCAGGAGACCCCCTAGTGTCACAAAGGGAAATGAAGAGGCATTGAAGAGGCACCACAAGCCAAAGAAAGAAGCAACACATTGAGGGGACTTGAGGCCAGGGAGCGGAGGGGACTCCCTTGTGTCTGCTGAGCCCTAGAGACTTTGGTTTGGGCAGTAGGTGATCCACTCAAGAATCTATAAGATGGGTTCATGAACTTCCTGGGCTGTGGACAGCTCCCACATGAAGGCAATGAATGACAGGCCAGATGCTGTGCTGTGTGTATGTTTATTACACACTCAAATGTAGGTCTCTGGGGGAAATGCCCTAAGAGTGTTTCCATGGGAAGGTGCTCAGAGATCTCCCAGTCTATACCTTTGTTTTGAGGCCCAACAACTTGAGTGAGTTGCCCTAAGTCACATACTTTGTGTGTGCATGGCAAAGACTGCATTTGAGGAGAAAACCCTTGCCTCTCACCACCACGCTTGCACACATGCCCACACACACCTCTATACACATGCATATGCATGTACACAAGAAATATCCCCATGAGCTCACATGCATGCTCCCTGTGTTAGAAAATAGTAAGTTTATGCTGTATGATTACTTAACAGCTAGTTGTTTTAAGATTAGAAGGGTTGGCTATTTTTGCTGCAGAAAACTTGCTCCTAGCCTGTCTTTTGGGGCGATGCTTTTGGGAGTAAAATCAGCGGCGGGGATCAACCTGATTGCCCACAGGCAAGCATTTGTCTCGCCCTTGCTCCCTGCCATAGCACAAAAAGCAGAGTTCATCACGGGGTGTCTGCAGAGCTGTAGATCCTAACATCCGCCTGGCGGCCTTGGAGAGAACAGAGGAAAGGCAGCTTTGCAAGACAGGCTAATGCCAGTACTGGGACTAATGGAGCCAGATAACAAGCTTTTGATTTTTCTTTGGGCTTTAATTAGCCTTTTCAAGTTCGAGGCAAGTTCAGGGTTGAGAGCAGAAAGGAGGAGGCCAGAAACTCCACACAGGGCTGGGGCTGTCTCCCCAGCCAGTCTAAAAGGCCACACTGGCTTTTAATGCACAGTATCAGTTTCCTTTGATTCACCCGATGCTCGAGTTACTTTGCTCTGGGGCTAGGCTATGGTTCTTTTGGCCTCAGCCCAGACCACACAGGTTTCACCCGCCGTCAGCCAGGCCAGGCTCCTGAGCATTCCGGATGAGGAGCCCTCTCGGGCACACTGTTTGCAAACCCAGCTTTTCCCGCACTCTTCATTCTCAAGGCCATTGCATTCCTTTCTCTTTTGCCTTCTTACCTTGAGGCAATTAGGGATGGGGATGGGACGAATCCTAGAATTTTGTTTTGTTTTGTTTTGCCTCCGAGTCCCAGATTCCCTTGAGGCCTGAGAAAGGGAACCCTATCTCAGATGACCTCTGTCCTGTGACGTTTCAGCTGCAGCAAAGTGGAGGAGGGGTGTGTAAGGCACAGGAGGCTGACTTTAGGACTTATGTTTTGTAGGGTTGGGTGCCTTATAGGTTTTGTCATAGTTACAGCTCAAAGAGCTTGCAAAGTGGTTCATTTTAAAGTTGAGGTGAAATTGACATGTAACATGACATTAATTTCAGATGTACAGCATAATGGTTCAATATTTGTATATACTGCAAAATGATCACTGCAAGAGTCTAGTTAACAGTCCATCAGTGTACATAGTTACATATTTCCTTATGACCAGAACTTTTAAGATCTATTCTCTTGTAGCATTGACATATATACACTGCCATGTGTAAAATAGGTAGCTAGTGGGAAGCTGCTGCATAACACAGGGAGCTCAGCTCAGAGCTCTGTGATGACCTAGAGGGGTGGGATGGGGGGCATGGGAGGGAGGCTCAAGAGGGAGGGGATATGTTTATATTTAGCTGATTCATATAGTGCAGCAGAAACTAACGCAACATTGTAAAGCAATTATATTAAAAAAACAAAAAACAAACCTCTGCTCTGTTCAGTTCAGTCGCTCAGTCATGTCCAACTCTTTGTGACCCCATGGACTGCAGCACACCAGGCCTCCCTGTCCATCATCAACTCTCGGAGTTTACTCAAACTCATGTCGCCATCCAACCATCTCATCCTCTGTTGTCCCCTTCTCCTCCCACCTTCAGTCTTTCCCAGCATCGGGGGCTTTTCCAATGAGTCAGTTCTTCGCATCAGGTGGCCAAAGTATTGGAGTTTCAGCTTCAGCATCAGTCCTTCCAATGAATATTCAGGATTGACTTCCTTTAGGATGGACTGGCTGGATCTCCTTACATCCCAAGGGACTCTCAAGAGTCTTCTCCAACACCACAGTTCAAAAACATCACTTCTTCAGCGCTCAGCTTTCTTTATAGTCCAACTCTCATGTCCATACATGACTACTGGAAAAATCATAGCTTTGATTAGATGGATCTTCGTTGGCAAAGTAATGTCTCTGCTTTTTAATAAGCTGTCTAGGTTGGTCATAACTTTTCTTCCAAGAGCAAGTGCCTTTTAATTTCATGGCTGTAGTCACCATCTGCAGTGATTTTGGAGCCCAAAAAATAGTCTCTCGCTGTTTCTCCTGTTTCCCCATCTATTTGCCATGAAGTGATGGGACCAGATGCCATGATCTTAGCTTTCTGAATGTTGAGTTTTAACCCAACTTTTTCACTCTCCTCTTCCACTTTCATCAAGAGGTTCTTTAGTTCTTCTTCGCTTTCTGCCATAAGGGTGGTGTCATCTACATATCTGAGGTTATTGCTATTTCTCCCAGCAATCTTGATTCCAGCTTGTGCTTCATCCAGTCCAGCATTTCTCATGATGTACTCTGCATATAAGTTAAATAATCAGGGTGACAATATACAGCCTAGATGTACTCTTTTCCCAATTTGGAACCAGTCTGTTGTTCCATGTCCAGTTCTAACTGTTGCTTCCTGACCTGCATATAGGTTTCTCAGGAGGCAGGTCAGGTGGTCTGGTATTCCCATCTCTTGAAGAATTTTCCACAGTTTGTACTCTCTTAGCAACTCTCAAATATACAACACAGTGTGTACATGCTAAGTTGCTTCAGTTGTGTCTGACTCTTTGCAACCCCATGGACTGTAGCCCGCCATGCTCCCCTGTCCACAGCAAGAATACTGGAGTAGATTGCCATTCCCTCCTCCAGGGGGTCTTCCCAAACCAGGGATTGAACCTGTATCTCTTTTGTCTCCTGAATTGGCAGGCAGGTTCTTTACCATTAGCACCTCCTGGGAAGCCCATAGTACACAGTAACATGAACTGTATCACCATGCTCTACATTACATCCCAAGACTAATTTATTTTGTAACTGGAAGTCCATCCCTTTGGCCCGTTGACTCGTTTAATGCACTCTTGTTGTCCTAATTCCTTGAGCTAGAATACTTGTCCCATGGTGCTCTTCAGGCTTTTCGGGTCTCTTCCATTTTCTGGGATTCACATTTCTTCCCCTGAACTCATGCCTCCAGGACTACGAGCAGGAAGCAGTATGAACCTGAGGCCCCAGCTCCTCACCAGGTCCCTGCTGTATTCAGCTGTACTCAGGGAAGATGAGGTCTGAGGGTCTGCATGTGTGGGGCATCAGTGGAGCCATGTGGTGGCCCATAGTCTGGTGACCAGGTGAGAGGACAGACTTTGGCTGGGAACCTGGAGTCTTGATCTGCAGACCCTCGGGGAGCAACCTGTTGTCTTTACTCTTGGATAACCAGGGAAGTCTGGTTGAGTCCCCATCGTGGATAAGGGCCAGTCAGTGAGGAATGGCCTCCTCAATGGATTGTGTCCCTGTGAGTGTCAGTACATGTTGCAAATGCAAATCCCAGAATGGGCATTGGGTGTAGAGGCTGGGGAAGCAGCCCAGGTGTTTGCTGGTGCTTGGGGAGAGCAGCGTGCGGGAAGGGGGAAGAAACTTCTGCCTTTGTCTTCTGGCCCATTCCTTCTTGGGGGCTGTTTTTTTTTTCCCCCAGCCTGAATGGAAAGAGGTATCCAAGATCAAATGGGCTGGTGTCTGAAAATTGCTCTAAGGACCTCAGGAGGGCCTGGGCAGAGGATGGGTCCTAGAGGGATTGACCAGGCCTCCTCCCAGTGTGTCTTAGGATTTGGGAGACTGTAGACCAGCCTAAGGTCCTTTGCTGGTGAGCATCCAAGGGTGAGGGTTAAGGATAGTGGTGTAATTTCTGTGTTTCTGCTATTCAGCACTGAGATGGTCTCTATCTTTGGTCCCTTTAAAGGCTACTGCCTAGTCTCCCCAAACCTTCTTCTGTCTGCAATTGGAGTGAGAAGCTCATAGCCTGAGGCTATTGTCATGTCCCATGACCTGAGCAGGCTAAGGTAACAGCTCTCTGTCCCTTTCTGGGAGCCCCAAGAATCCTGACCTGGAGTAGGCCACCAGGCTGGAGAGTGTGCTGTTGGGCTCCAAGACCTTGTGTTCTTCGTGGGTGGAGAAGCCGGGCATCCTAGTGCTCCCCAGGCATAGCTATCTACACCTCCTCACCCTTTCTTCAGCCTTCTGGGGTCATCTACAGAACACTAGACCTTCTGCCTACAAATGAGTTAATGAATGGATGAAATTTTTATTAGACCCTTGGCAATGTACTCTCTCCTGGCTGATGCCAAGAATCATGAAATGACATCAGTCTCTAGGAGCCTAAGAGTCCAGAAGAGAGATGCCTCCGAGCAGGTCATTATAGCCTCTGTGATGTGAACAAGGGCTGTGGCCCTGGGAGTGACCATCACTCACGCCACTTAAGTCTTCCCTAACTTTGGAACCAATTGAGAAGTGGGTGTAGTAGTTAGGCAGCATCAGCTTTAATGCTGAGAAGGCTGGATAGGGCAGAAAACGTCAGTCACCAACTCTTTGTGACCCCCTGGACTATAGCCCGCCAGGCTCCTCTGTCCATGGAATTATACAGGCAAGAATATTGGAGTGGGTTGCCATGCCCTCCTCCAGGGGATCTTCTCAACACAGGGACTGAACCTGGGTCTCCCGCATTGCAGGCAGATTCTTTACTATCTAAGCCACCAGACCTCAGCTGCTTAATCTCCGCCTCCAAGACTTGAACTTAGAGTGACCATCCAATAGAAGACATTGGTCCACGGGGCAGAAACTGTGACCAGAATCCCCGCATCGCCCCTGTCTAGCCTCCAAGCAGAGCATATTGGCCTCTGAGCCACCTGACAATCCCACTGGAGAGTCCTTGTGGGGTCTGACAACTTATAAAGGGCTTCATTGCTTCCTCTTCTTCTCCCGGCAGTTCTGTGGGATAATAGGAAAGGCGGACATCCCATCTAGCTGAGGAAGTGGAGGATCAGAAAAGTCAAGGACTTCACTGAAGGTCATGTAATCGGTGGACCAGAACCTTCTATACATCCTAATTCTCAGCCTGGGGCTCTTCCCACTGGTGTTTCTCGATAGAGCCGTAGGGGGACCTGGGGCAGGGGGATGACTGGTGGCACTGGGCACTTGCGTTGCTGGACTGTAGAGCCCTATGTGCCCACGGCACTCTGCAGTCCCTGCAGAACCAGGAAATCCCTCACGTTTCCTGGAGCCCCTGATTGAGAGCCGTTGCCAGACCAGGCGTCTTCTCGACTTCGAGGTTTACTTGCCAGTCCCGCTCAGACTCACAGAGGTCCTCGGACCGAGCTTTTCATTTGTAACCCCAAGCTTCGCTTCGCCTCCGGCAGTGGGGAGAACCCGCTGGTGTGTGCTGTCGCTCTGACTCACGTCCCAGCTCTCACAGGGCGGCCCTGGGAGGGGACAGGGTCACTCCCTGGATGCGGGCTGGCCTCCCAGCCCAGCCTGGATGGCCACTCAGTGAGGTCTGGCGCCTGGGATCCTGACACTCCACCAGAGTCCGTATCCGGAACGGCCAGGCAGCCACCCCCAGCTCCGGGGGCTGGATTGTGCCCATCTGCTCGGGCTGTTTTCTTTTCCTGTAGGCAGGAAGCATGGCTCTGACTAGATGGGTGTATCCTGTTGTTTATGGTGCAAGGCAAGGCTTTCTCTTTCTGCTCAGCCAAAGTCCTCTCTTAGACCATGATCTCCCGTCCCTCCTTCCTCAGCTCCACTACATTCGAGACATGCGCGCGCACGCGCACACACACACACACACACACACACACTGGGACCCAGCCCATATGCCACACTCAAGTCCCCCTGCCAGTATACATCACAAATCTCCTTTCATGTCAGTGCAAGCCCTCCCCCCTCACAGCCCAATGACCCCTTCTGGTTTAGCTTTGGGGGGCTTCCAGGTCACAACTCCAGTCGTTATAGATTCAAACTTTTCCCCCTCCCCTTGAGAAGACTTCTGTCCCAAGTATTCAGGTGAAAAGGACACCTACCTCTTTCTCTTTGGGAGAAAGCATTTGCAATAAAAGTTGCATCCCGGCCAAGTACATGCGGTGCTTTGGGTCCCTGATGGTGGCCAAGCTCTAGGTGATGAGCTGGCCTGGTGAGAGGAAGGGGCCTGAAGCTGGCCCCCTCTGCTGGGTGTGACCTCCCAGGAACCACTGTGGAGCCCATCGGGCCAGCAAGGAGGGTGATGAGATCCAGGAATCAGGTCTGCAGATGTTAACCCAGACAGCTGCCATGGCCACAAGGCAGGGTTTACCAAACGGGGGATTAGGACATGGGGCCAGCCCTGCCATGTCTTCACACTGAGAGCCTGACTCTGACTTCATGAAGCCCCACATGGAAGCGTGCACCCTGGTACACACCCACTCGTGCACACGCGTCCTCTCTGCCTGGATGTCCAACTCACCCTGTCTGTCCCCTGTCTTTTCTCTCTGTCACTCTCTCTGCTGTGCTTCACTTTCTCACTTACACTCATACCCTGTGCAAGGCACCCCCGAGGCTCCCCGTTTCTGTGATGGATCCTCCCCTACACCCCCACACCACACACAGCAGCTCACACCATGAGTACAGCCATGGACACACACCCATGTACACACACACTCGTGCACACACACCCCTAGACGGTGTGCAATGGCCCAGCCCAAATCAGCAACTGAGCCTCTCATTCGGTCAGCACCCAGACCAGCCCAACTTATCCATCCAGGTCTGCCTTTCCTTCAATTCCTATCATCCTCTCAGGGTGGCGTCTTGGCCAGGATGCTGGCCTGCAAGCTTGGGTCTTTGAGTCTCAGCCAGGTCCCGCTCGTGAAAGGTCACTGAGCTGGTGAGTGGTTTCCCTTTTGCTTTGAATCATGCATTTCATCTTTTAGAAGGAGGCGATAAAACTATATCCCTTTAATAAAGTGTGCCGAGACTCCTAGGGAAAGAGAAATACAGAGACATTCATAAATGATGATAGACACAGAGCACCTTATATTAGTAGAACACTGAAACAGCTCACGGCATCATCCGTATAGTCTCCTTTGGTTACAGTAACCACTTGAGGAGACAGAAAGGGATTTAATAATATTGCTGTGCTTTCATACCTATGTTTTTTTCCTCCACTGATGTCTGCTTTTGAGAAATTTGGGCTGTGCCAGACCCAGACATTATGTTCGGAATCCCAGGCCTGGAGTGTGCCCACCCGCCTTCCCTGCCATCCGGCACATGATATGAATGCAAAGTCAAGGCCTTTGAAGGAGAGGAGATGTTTCCAGCTAGATCCTCCCTGTGGTCACCTTCCTGTGCCCCTCTGGTTTTTGTAAGGCAGAAGGGAATGGCTCCTCTTTGGCGCACGGCGCTGGCATCACTTCATTTACAAAGTTAGTGGAAAGAAGGAAAAAAGACAACTCACGGAGCTCTCCATTCAGTCTCTCAATTTACATATTTTAAAATTTTTCCTAGTGAATTGGGCCCCGCATGCCGTCTGCATATATGAAACGGGATCAGCCGGGGGAGAAGAAAGCCCGCATCTTTTCCCAGTCTTGGTGTCATTACTGTGTCTCTGTCAGTGTTCCAAAATATAATGGGATTTGTTTGGCTGATTTATACTGCATGCCGGCAACATTATCCAGACCCACTCTTGGGCCCGAGGAGTGAAGAGGGGGAAGATGCATGGTAACGAGACTGGGGCTAATAAAATTTATTCCTCCTAACAAGGGAATGACCTCCCCCGTAATTCAGCCTGGCGAGCCGGGCCACTGCTTCCCAGCGCTGGCCAGAAAACACGCAAACTTAATCATTGTGGTGTGCCGCGCTCCAATTACAGTTCCGGTGGCGGCTCAGGCTGTCTGCAGTAGACAGGGAGAGCAGTGGGGACGTGGAATTGATGGGCTGGGGGACGGGGAGGTGGCTCTTGGTCCTTGACAGGCAGCCGCTGGGGACCTCTGAAGCTTAAGGTACCCAAGGAAAGGGACAGCACCCATGTGAGTTTTACTTGGTGCCATTCCAAGGCCTTTCCTGGTCTGTCCCAGGGGTCCAGCTTTGGCTTCTGCACTGAATGCATCGTGGAGGTTACTTGCAGAACTGGACGAGTGAAGTTTCATCCGTGTTTCTCTTGCTTGGCCAGCCTGAATCTCTGGTCATGGTGTCATGGTCTCTCTGCTTACCCAAAGGGAGGAACCTGGGGCTCTCAGCAGCTGAGCTAATGAGGAGAAGGTCAGGGGTTCGATCCCTGGGGTTCCTGACTTGGAGCTGCTCTTTGCCTGCCATGCTCAGCAATTCATAGGAGGGGTGCATTGCTACGGCTCGCCATTGGTTACAGCCTGGAGTGGGCAGCTCAAGTTAGTGGCATTAGTTGCCTATTAGAAAGATAACTTGTTATCATGATGAGAGAATGGCCACTTAGATGACCTGTATTTTGGTACCCATCTCTGTGAGATGCTTAGAAACAGGGCACATAGCTCATTGGGAACCTTGGTGTAATTCATTGGGTTCTTTTTCCAACACCAAGACACTTTTCACAAAGCCCCTTCAATAATGTGTTGGTCTAACCAAGCTACTGTGACTGAGGTTTGCTGGCTTCCTCTTTCTTTCTCTGCACATTCATTTCTCCTTCAATCTCATTGAAAAAGACACAATGAAGAGCCATTCGGAGATAATGTGTTAGTAACTAAGTGGATGAGGTCTCCTTCATGCTCTTTTCTTGATATCTGGGCTCACGGCCGAGGTGTGGGGCCAACCTTTGCCTCTACTGGGGTTTCTCTGGCTCTGAAGTGAGTTTGCCTGGGATCAGCCTGGGCCCTGGGCAGAGCTTTGGAGAGGGTTAGAAATTATGAAAAAGAGGAAAGTTTGTGAAAAACAGTAAGCAATTGTAGGGCGATATCGTCTGAGTTTTTGGATCTCTTTTTTTGTTTTAGAAACGAGTGTTCAAGGCACATGGGAATATCTTATGGTGAAACAAGCTTTCTGATGAAAGTAACCTTAAGCCAACCAGAGCCTCCCCATGAGGTTCCTGCCTCCCTGAGGGTTCTCCCTGCTTCCCTCCCGCCCTGCTGTCAGAGGGCACACAGAGTCGCCTCCAGGGAGAGACACACTGTGGGCATCGGAGCCTGGCACATCTAGGAATGCCGTGGGGTCAGCGGTTCTATTTGAGATCTGGCCCCAATAAGCGGGGATCATTACCTTCCTACACTGCAGAGATATACAGCTAGAGTCTGTATTTAGACATGAGCTACTGTACTTACCTGATCAATATCTCCCTTTATAAAGGAATCCCTCATGTGTAATTCACCTATTCCCTGTTTCCTGTGGAGCTCTACTCTGGTCAGCTCCCAGTGTGTGTGTGTGTGTGTAAGTGTAAGTGTAATTAATTAGTGGGTACGTGTTTGGGGCCGCTGAGCATGAAGAATCTAAAGGCCTTTACTCTTCCACATCAATAGGCACCTCTTTTTCTCCTAACTTGTGTTTCTTTTCTAAACTTCAGCTTTCCCTCTCCTTAGGGACAGGTTGGCCCAGGAAAGGAGGAAGCCCACTCTGATGACTGGCCAAGGGCCTCCTCCAGACAGGAGGGTCGGTTTCTCCCAGAGATCACAGAAAGGGAGAAGGCTTTTCCTGGATGGTAGCAAAAAAGAGTCGGGCCTGCCCCTCCAGCAGCCTCTCTCATCCTGACATGTTGAGAGACCAGTTCCCCGATCCTCCTCCCTTTGGGGCCACCCTCCAGCCCCCTAGAGGAAGCCTCTATGTAATACCACTATTTTCCCCCTCCGGACTGGGAATTTAGGGTTCTGGTATCTATTTCTTAGTAGCTTGATAGAACACGAGAGGTCATTTCACTCTCTAAGCCTCTACTTATCTCTTCTGTAAAATGGGGCTGTTCAGTTCTAAGCCCTGGGGCCATTTTCCTCTGAAATTGCACAGTGTGTGAAAGCATGACAGTGCCCTGTCCTGGATGGAGAACTCACAATTGACCCCCAATGTCGCCTCTTCCTTGAAACCTTACTGCCCCCCTCAGCAGTCATGGGCCCACTCTCTGTCCCTCCAGCCCTGGTGCACACCTAAAGCTGGGCATACATGGCCTTGTCTAGTCATGGACCTGATCTGCAGGTCCTCCAAGCCATCTTTCTATTGTTAGGTCCTCACTTGCTGCTTGGTGCCTAGTAGATCTTCCTAAACATTCTTAAGCAAAGTAATCGGTGAGGAACAGTAAATCCTGTTGTCTTCATTTAGTGCCTCAGTGTCCTCTAGTGGAAACAGAGAGTTCCAGTAGCCTAAGAGACCAAAAGTTGGATGGAAAAAGGCCCAACTGGAGGCCCCACAGTGGGTGAGCTTGGGAAGGTCTCTGACGCCTTCTTCCCCATAATGGGGAAGCTTTGAGGGTGGGTGTGGAGTGCTCAGGCCTAGGCGGCTTGAAGCCGGATGCTACTTTTGCCTTCAGAGAGAGCTGGAGAACCAGTTTGCTCCCAGATGGAAGGATTCCTCTCTCTCCTGGGCCAGGAGCTACCATGAACAATGGGAGGACCAGGTCTGACCTTGTATTTTTCCTTCCTGGGTTCAGAGACGGCGGCTGCCAGCTCAGAGTAGTTGGCAGCTGTATCCCCAGATGAAGGATTCGCCCATCTCCGCAAGCTCACCTGGTCAGCCTTCTTTGGATCAGTCTGGGATATTTGTAAACAGTGGATGTCTGGGGTGAAAGGGGCAGCCTATGGCTATGGAAGAGACCAGGTCCCAGAGCTGAGCTAATTGGCCCACAGGGGCATGGACCTGGTGATCTTTATCTCATTAGCACTGCTTTTGGACCACTGAGCTCTGGTCTAGTTCTGATCTTTCCATAATAAGGACTCCACCTGGGGTTTCTGCAAAGGTAGGGTGACTAAGTGTGGGGCTAAAACAGCTCCACCCGGTAAGAAGCATGCATCTGGAACCAGGCTGGGGGCCATGCTAGCCAGGATGAAGAGTGATTTCAGAATCAGGTCCCCACCCAAGGCCTCATCACCGGAGGTCTTCAGGATAGATTGGCCCAGGTTATGAGGGTGATGGTGGGGCAGGGGTTGGAGGGTGATGCCCACTGTCTCCCAGGTCTACTCCTTTCTTAGGCCTTCTCAGAGGGTCTCCGCAGAGACCACTGGGGTCCTTGGGTGGCTGTTCTGCAGCTCTGCTTTGCATCCTGGGGAGACTGAGCAGGAAGGATGCTGGCAGCACTTAAAATCCCTTTCTGTGGAGATGATAGAGCTTTTCAGAGTGCCAGTCTCTCTGCAGAGTGGGAGCAATTTCCCTGTAATTGGTAAAGTAACCGTAACTGCTCTGTCATTTGTATGTAGCGACACGTAATTGCACGGTAACCTTTGCCGCTGAGTGCGAGGTAAGCACGGTAAGCTATTAGATTGTAATTCGGAGTGTCAGCTCTGGCTCCCCACGCCACCGCCGCCACCGCTGCTCGGTTCAGGGAGGCTGCCACGGGGCCCCCTGCCTCCAGGCCTAGCGGGTCCTGCTCCCGTGGTTATGCTTGTCACATGGTGTTCTCTCCTGGGCCTAGTCTGTGGCACCCTCAGCCAGGAAGAGACCCCTCTGGTGACCTGGGACGGTGCTTCTCACTAAATCATCTGGGAAGGGGTTAGGATACAGATCTCTGAGCCCCGGCTCCAAGAGTTTCTTATCCAGTAGATCTGGGGTGGGGGTGACCAGAATTTGCATTCCTAAGGAGCAGCCCTAACTCTAGCCAGTGCTTCCCTGGTTGCTCAGACAGTAAAGAATCTGCCTGCAATGCAGGAGACCCTGGTTTGATCCCTGGGTTGGGAAGATCCCCTGAAGAAGGGAATGGCACCCCACTCCAGTATTCTTGCCTGGAGAATTCCATGGACAGAGGAGCTTCGTGGGCTACAGTCCATGGGATTCTCCGGGCAAGATTCTCTCAGATCTCAGAGTCGGACATGACTGAGGGACTAACACACACACCCAGCCCTAACTCTTCTGGACCTAAGACTATTTCTCCTTTATTCAGCCTCATTGGCCTGATAGATCTTTAGGAAGAACCACCTTTGCTCTTTCATCTTGATAATCTTAGTGCCTTTAATCTTGGTCACACCTCTCTGGGACAAGTATCATGAATTTCCCCAAAGATGCTAAGACTCACAAAGATTATTTGAATTGTCTATGGATGACCTGGGTTCAATCCCTGGGTTGTAAAGATCCCCTGGAGAAGGGAAAGGCTACCCACTTAGTATTCTGGCTTGGAGAATTCCATGAACTGTATAGTCCATGTGGTCACAAATAGTCGGACACGACTGAGCGACTTTCACACACGCACAAGGATGACCAGCAGTAACTAGAGCTAACCACTGTCTTGTTAGTTGTTGCTGTTTAGTTGCTAAGATGTATCCCGCTCTTTCGAGACCCCATGGACTGTAGCTTACCAGGCCCCTTTATCCATGGGATTTCCCAGGCAAGAATACTGGAGTGGGTTGCCATTTCCTTCTCCAGGGGATCTTCTCAACCCGGGAATCGAACTCAGGTCTCTTGCATTGGCAGGTGGATTCTTTACCACTGAGCCACCTGGGAAGCCTGACACTCTCCTAGCACTTACTCAGTGCCAGACATTGTTCTTCATGAATTAGCTATTGAATCCTCTCCACAGCACTGGAAAGTAAATGCTATTACTATTATTATCCCTATACTACCCATGAAAACCTGGGGCACAGAGAAATTTAATAACTTGCCCAAGGTCACACAGCACCAAGTGGTGGAGCTGGGATTCTAACTAGGCTTTCTGGCTCTAGTTCCAAAATCGTGTTAGCTGTTTTGAGACTCAGGTCTTTATTTGGTCGCCCATCAATTCATCCATGCATTTTCCATTTAATATATATGTCTTAACCTATTAAGAACTGGGAACAGAGCTAAGGGTACAAACATGCCTAAAACTTGGTGCCATCCTTGAGCTCATGGCCAGCCCCTGGAATCCAGTGGATCACCAGTCTCACTTTACAAGTCAGGCACCCCATGAGGACATCTGTGGAAAGCAGATCTGGTATCTTCATCATGGGCCAGAAGGGATCTCAGAGGCTATGGCCCTGTCCAAGGCTTTGGGGTCTGTTCACAGAGGTGCCCACTGCATACATTCCCATGCAGCAGACCCTAATCTCTTTCCCTGGTAAGAATGAAGCTTCTGTCTAATGAATAAGCACTGGAGCGGTGGCCAGAGCTCATTCATGGGTATTTGTGGAATGGCAGGGGAGAGGGCCTGCAGGCGTGCCCGGCTCCTGATTACCACGGAGACCAGCCCCTTCCTGGCTCCTCTGGCTCTAGCTCTAATCTTACTGTTAATGGGGCCCAGGGGAGGGCTTGGCCAGGGCCGAAGGAGCACACACTCTCCTCTCCTGTTGCCCAGGGTGCTCAGGAATCCGCTCCAGCCTTCGCTTGTCGAAGGTGTTCACCAATTAGCCTTCCCTTCCAGGGGCCCTGGCATCTGCTCCCTATGCCCCAGCCCCTCGGGGTCTGCAGGCCCTGTGGGACCTCCCTCTGCTCTCCTCTCCTCCCGTGCTGCAATTACTCTGATGCTTTGGCTCAGACTCTGAGGGTGGTGTCCTCAGAGAGCTATGCTCTGGCCGCAGGCATGCAAGGGCCACTCCCTGCTGCACCATCCCCATCCCCCCAAGGCTGTTCTGAGAAGGATTTCCATCAGAAAAATGAACCCGAAGAAACACTGTACCTTGAAGGGCTCTCCAGTTTAGCCAGTGCCTTCACACCCGTTGTGTCACCTGGGTCTCAGGACGAGCCCATCTTGCTATTTTACTGTCAAGGAATGGTAGGCCCAGAGAGCGGCAGGAGGAGGCTGTGCCAAGGTGTATGCTTGGGAAGCTGCTCAGCTGCCGTGTGAACCCAAGTCCTGTGTTTTCTCCCACTCCATCGCTGTTAAAAATCCTTCCCTTATCAACCCCGGCTGGAGGAAGTGAAGAGTAAGACCCCACCCCCACCCCATGCCACAGCTGGGGACCTCAGCATCCATGCACACCCAGGCTGCTCCTGGTCCAGGATCTCCATCACCCTTTCATCACCTGGGACCCCGCTCAGAGGGAGAAACCAAGGCACAGGGAAGTCTGGGTGGGAAGCCATCATTGTCTCTGGAATCCTAGGGCCATGGTAGGAGCCCCAGTTAGCTGTGGCCTTTGCTTCATTTGAGCCTGATGACAATACCATGAGGTCAGCAATTTGGGGACGTACCTGCAGGTCTAGGCGAGGAGCCCCGGATCTGCCTCCTGCGTGGGTCTCACAGGGAGCTGTCCTGAGCTGATACCAGTGGAGTCCTGGCTGCCAGGACACTAGGCTGAGCTGTTCTCACTCCCCTCTCCCAGTGAAAACATTCCTCACTGGGCCTTTCGCAGTGCAAGATGCCGCCGTGGTAAAGATTCGTGGGTCCCTGACTTTCTGCCTCTGAGCAAGCAAGGATTTAATGCAGTCATTGGCTGAATGTACACTTTGGTTTTTGTAGGTAGTTGATTTTCACCTCATTTTCTGCCCAGTGAAGAAGAAAGGTATCTGGTAACTTAAAACTCAGAATTGCAGTCCTGGGGGCTGAACAACCTGAGCCTCATCAGGTCAAGGCAGCGTGTTTGTGCCAGGTGCGGTGGGAAACATGGACGGCCTTGTTCCCTGCCTCAGTTTCCCCTTGTGGAGAGTGGACAGTCCTTCAGCCTTATCTACTTGGAAAATGGTAGTAGTGGCGAGGTCCTTTGGCTAATGGCAGACATCCCAGCAGCAGTTTAGGGCCGAGAAAGTCCAGGGTGAGGACAGGACCAGAGGCAGGAATGTGCAAGGCCATGAAGATCCCTAAGCTACCTTCTGAATGCTTGGCAGTCACCGTGGTTATGTCCACCAGGGAGAAGACATTGTCTGTCCTTTATCTGGGCTTTCTTCCTTCCTGTTTCCTCTCCATCTCTTCTACTCTCCACCCTAGCTGTCTCTCCCATCCCCAGTTCCTCATTTTAGGAAAGAACCATAAAGGTCAGACTAGACCTTGAAAGCTTCCTCCTGCCTTTGACTCCTGGAGCTGTTTTTGGAGGGAATGGAGGTAGTCAAGGCTTCCCTGGTAGCTCAGACAGTAAAGAATCCACCTGTGATGCAGGAGACCTGGGTTTGATCCCTGGGTCGGGAAGATCCCCTGGAGAAGGCAATGACAACCCACTCCAGTATTCTTGCTATGGACAGAGAGCCTGGTGGGCTACAGTCCATGGGGTCGCAAAGAGTTGGACATGACTAAGCGAGATAGGGGTTGTGTTTGGTCTGGGCTGTTGGATTAGACGATGCAAGAGAGGCCAAAGGCAGGATGTGGGGTGGATGTCTGCTCTGCACATGGCTGTATGTGCTCCCTCCCTGCCCTGGCTGCCCCCACCACGATAAGAGGGAGGTCAAGATGCTTGGCACACAGACATTGCCTGTCACCCCTGTCCCCCATTGCTGGGAGGGAGCTGAGGGCCCCTGCATCCCTGGAAAGCTCAGAGTTGGCCACTTTGATGCGGCTCTGCTGGCAAGAGCCTGCCTGCTGGTTCTCCAGAAGCCTCTTCCTTTGGCTGGATTGGAGCCTTTAAAAAATGACACCTTGTATTTTATTTCCCTGCTTTCTCTGAAAAGTCCAAAGGCGTTTACAGGCATGAGCTCTATGGACGCCCATCAAAAAGCGGAGGTTGTTTGCTTCATCTTTATAGAGTGGGAAATCAAAGCACAGAGAGATGGAATGTCTCAGGAGAGAAAGTTCTTCTGAGAAAAAGGGGGAAATCCATTGTAGGATCTTAGAGCCTCAGGGAGGTCTGTGCCAACCCGCAAGCTGCTCAGTGGGGGGCACTGGAGGCCCCTCAGCAACCACTGTCAAGGTCTTAGCTACTCCCCGGGAGGACTGCCTAGCTGTGACCCTCTGCTTACATGGGGATCTGGGAGCCTGGAGTAAAACAGGTAGAGACTCAGCTAAAACACTGGGGGTAGGGTAGGGTGGGGAAATGGCTTCAGTTGTTGGTTCCTGACTCCTGAAATTGTCCCAGAGTCATAAGCAAGAGTTGGGTCCCTGTGTCCCACAGGGTACCTGGGAATCCAGGGAATGTTCTCTTTAAGGGATGCTAAGAGGTGTTCCCATGGAAAAATGGTTTAGGAAATAAATTGTTTGGAAAAAATGCTGAGAGAATTTTAAACCTATTTCTTCCTAAAAAGACTTTTCACACCTTTTTTGTGTGTGTAACAATTAGGAATATCTTACATGATGTTAGAATGTACTGGGTTTCAGGACATTGCCCAAAATCATTTGCCCAAGGAACCCATTTATGGTAGGAAATCTTGTGGGACTTGTGTTCCATGGAAGGCATTTTGGGAAATGCTGGTGAAAGTATGACAATGTCAGGGCTGCCCTTCTTCACTATGCAGTAAAAGAAGAAGGAGCCTGAGATGGGACATAGGGAGGCACCTGTGCCCTGACTGAATTCATCCACAAACTTTCCAGTCCTCCCATTCCTCCTTTCCCCAACCAATTGTCCATACATGTCTCTGCCATGGTGTTGGCGTACGTGTATTAACATTCCTATTTCTCCATTCCCCACCTTTGAGTCCTGACCTGTGTGTCTGCTCAACACTAAGTGTGTAGATGTGGAACCCTCGCCCCTCTCACTCCCTAGCAGGGATGTCTGGGTCCCATGCCCATGGGTGGTGGCCCAGTGTTTTCCCAAGTCATTGTGATGATGGGCTATCAAGATGGTACCTGGAGTGGTTGGAGGTGGGGCAGAGAGGTTGCAGAGTGTGGTAGAAAGAAGACTCCAGGGATCTGTGACTTTCTGCCATGGTCCTGCAACCTACCTAGATGACTGTTCACAGGCTACCTAGTTTCTCTGAAGCTGAGTTTTTCATGTGATAAAGCAGGGATTTATACCAGATGATTCACCTCTAAGGATTCTCCTAGCTCCAGAGTTCCCTGACTCAGTACCTCTGCAAATTACCCTGCTGTTCACTTCTAATTCTTCTCCCTCTTCCTTTTCAGCTCTTAACCATTGATGACAACTTCTGTGGCCTGGATATGAACGCCCCCCTGGGCGTGTCAGAGATGGTGCGTGGCATCCCCGTCTTCACGGAGGACAGGGACCGCATGACTTCTGTCATCGCTTACGTCTACAAGAATCACTCTCTGGCCTTCGTGGGCACCAAAAGTGGCAAGCTGAAGAAGGTAGGACAAGGGGTAGTTATTTTGGTGATTGTGCGGACAGCCTGTCCCCAGCGGGATGGATGTTGGCTTGCGTTCTCTTGCTACCCGGGGCCTGGTTGGCTGGTGATACAGGTTTGTGCTAAGGAGGTGTGTTGCTGTTTTGAGGTCGACAGTGGTACTCTTGTCCCTTCTCTGCCTTCACATGGAGGATTGCTGTGGGACTCACACTGGTGAGTGTGTGGATCCACCTCTTGGGGCTGGTGTGTTCCTGAGAGGTGTGCGTCTCCAGGCTTCTGGTCTAAGTGGTGTGCTCTGTCCAACTTGGGCTTATGCCCCAAGGCAAGACCTTTATTAGGCGTGGATGGTTGAGGAGGATGGACAGGGGCAAGGGATGTGCCTGTTCCTCCCTCTTCAGCCCTTCTGGTTGGTACATCCATCTGGAATCCATTCAGGGAACAGATGGAGGAAAGTATATAGTACCCGTGGGAATTGCTACTGGGGCTAAGAGCCAGATCGTGGGACGAGGAAACCATGGATGCTGTGAGAGCACAGAAATGCCTTCAGGTGGAGTGGAACCATGTGATCCGGGACATGAGCTTTCCTCCTCATTCTCCAGAAGCTTGCTGGCTTCAGTGGTACTGGGTGACCTTGGCCCATCCGCCGTGTTTCACGTCCCCATCTATGCAGAACTACTCTGTCACAGGCCTTGGCCTGGGCTCGCATCTCAGTGGGTTGGCGCTGGTCCCCCAGAGTGCCCTTCTTGCTTGGATCAAAAGCCTTTCTAAAACTCAAGGCGGTAGGTCCCATTTTCTGTTGGCCGATAATCATTCTTGAGTCTTTCTCCTGGGAAATACTGATGATGCCGTGCGGAGATCCTGCTTGTTTTAATTAGGCCTACCCTGGAATTTTCTGGACATTGTGTGGTTCAGATGGATGAAGCAGCAGTGCCTTACCTGAGGCCGAGTTTTGATGCCTATTTTTCTCTTTGCTGTGTTTGTGGGTATACGCTTGATGGTCAAGGGGAAATGCTCTCTGCAAATCTCGAGATTGTACCTGTTAAGCTGTCCTATGGTGTGACAGCCCATTCCAGCCATTGTTTTTCTTTCTTCAGATTGTGCATCTTTGTGGAACAGGTGGTGGGGCTGGAGGGTGAGAGTGTGGAGGGGGAGAGGCAGGGAGCAGAGTGTGTGTGGGTTGGGGACGTGTGTGGAGCAGTTAAATGGCTAGCGGCTGGAAGAGAAAACATATGTTGGTGAAATGCCATGGCACGTGGCAAGGGTGATGCAGGCAACCCAGCACGCACTGGGATCATCCACCTCATTGTAATGTACTGCCTTCTATGCCAAATGAATAGATTAATTTAACCTTTGTCCTTACAGCTTGAAGAATGATGTTTCCTAGTCACCTGCCTTTCTGAGAAGACTATGTTAAGCACAACTGAATATTTTCTTGCTGCCTTGGCCTTCTTGTTGTGATTACTACTCACATGGTGGACTGGGCTCATGGACGCCCAGGAAGGATGCTGGGAAGTGCAGGCGTGTTGTGTCTGATTGTTGCAGCCTTTGCGGCTCTTCCTCTAGGGCACCTTGTCACTCATCACTTCCAGATGCTGCCAGGAATCCTGGTCCACATCAGCACCTTTCCTCCTCCCTGAGCTGCGGCTTCCAGCTTTCAGTGAGCTGGGAAATCAGATAACCAAACTTGCTGAAATTGTGTCTGATAAGCCTCCGTATAAGCCAAGGGCGGCGGGAGGTGGGGGGGGTCCATGAACTTTAGAGCAAGGACTTTGGGAAAAGATGTTTCTGTTGGTTGCTCAGGTGACTTCATTCTTCATGAGGATTCAACGAGTTAGCTTTGCCGGCAAATACTGAATACCAAATACCAAAGTCTAAATACCGAAGTCATTCCCATATACAAGTCACACAGTGAAATGTCTGTTGACCTGCTTTGCTTGCTCTGATGGCTAAGTAAGCACTGTTGAGGGTAAATAAGTAAGCAAAGGAACTGGGAGTGCTTTAGGTCTTGCCCATCTCAGTGGAAGGGAGAGGTGACTTCCTTCAATGTTCTGGAAGGTTCCCACCCCCTCAACTTCCTACCAGGGGCCAGAGGATCTATTCACTTGCTGGCCAGACCAAGTAGACCCTATAGAAGAATTTTTTTTTTTTTTTGCTATTGTCTGAGCTGATGGGTATATGGTGTCCATGACATAAACATTGAGAATTCACTACACATAACAGAAGTTATTTTCTCTTGGGGGAAAAAAAAAAGATGTTTCCTGGCCATGGCTGCATCGTAAACCTAAGTCGGTTGACTTGCAAATAAATGTGTGCTCTTGGTCAGAGGGTTGTTGGAGGCTGATGGGGGCTGACTCTCTCACCTGTAGAAGCCGGTCCCTTGACGGGGGGTCAGAGTGAGGCCCATCTCTGTGAGTGGGGGCTGAGGACACCTCCAGGACCCCAGGCCGGCCAAGTGCACACAGACATCCATTGTGGGATAGGCTGTGGGCAGAGCCTTACCTTGAAGTGTCCCCCGAGGTCAGCCAGGCTGGCCATGACAGGCCACACCTGACCAGGGGCTTTAGGGCTTTATAAACCGTGGACTGGCATTTCTCATCTTTTACTTTGGAGCAGGGGCTGGGGGCGAGGTTCTATTTCAATCACTTGGGACATTACATTTAATTTCCAGAGCTGTAGTAGGACTGGTGAAGCATAAACATTTGAGAAGTAGGGCCAGAGAGTCATGTGTCGGGGAATGAGCCAGTGGCCCTCCTGGGGGAAAGCCAGGCCATGGGGGCAGCCAAACTTTCTGCTCTGAGAGCTCAGAATGAGGGCCTTTTTAATAGTTTTGCTGAAGCCCAGCTACACTCCTGCAGACTCAGCCGGCCCTGGGGGACAGTCTGAATAGGGAAAGGAAAGCTGGGCCGCCGCGTCTGTTGTTTGAAATAATAAAAAGCGAAACTGGCCCATTTATTTATTTTTTTCTAAACAATAGAATTTCCCACCACTCGGGCTCACTGAGCACCACTCCCCTTCCCCTGTCATAACTCTGTCCTGCTTTTCCCAAAGGTTATCAGGACCCCATTCACTCTTTGGGCAGAGGCCCAGCCATGAAAAGCTGTGGGGCTGCTGGAGGATTTAGTGGGAAGTTTTGTGAGCTACTGAAACTGGGGGCTCAGGATAATAGAAATCATACGGCTGCCGTAATTACAGAGCTGGCTTCTCTGAGCCCTGTAATAATCTCCTGCGTGAATCAAGGGCCTTGCAGAGTTCTTTGCAATATGACAAGGGACTCAAGGTGGGAAGGCTGGGCGGGAGGGGGTTAGGGGGTTTGCTAAGAGTAAGGGAGTTTGCTGTGAGTTTCAGGAGTTCAGGAGCTAGACTGTAGCAGCTATCCATGGGCTGCCCTGAAAATTACTGACTTTCCAGTTTGTTTGAAAGGTATGGGTCCCCATCATTGGCAACCTTGTCTCTGATGACCGTAATTTTACTCCTTTAGTGCACACATCACATGAGGCAGGGGGAAAGGAGGTGAGGAAAGTACCAATTTGGATGTCTTTTATTTTTTCTGGGCTGTGTGTGTGTGTGTGTGTGTGTTACGGCTGGCATTGGCACATACATGCTCCAGTCATCAGGAGGTGCCTAGAAATTTAGGAATAAGTTACAGGCTGTTATAGTTTGAACTACAGGTTAAATTCTTAAGGCCAGCACCATTCCGGTTTGCTTTAAGGTGTCTGTATAAATCTGAAAACCTTTGACCCAAGTTGGGGGAATGAGGTCAGTGTTGCCTCAGAGGACAAGATCTCTTTGCTTAAATATTCCAGCTCCAATTTCTCTGTCTCTGGCGTTTTTACCACTAAGTGATCATATTTTATGGCTGCTGTTCGGCAGTGAATTACTGCCTGACATTAGTGGGAGAGACTAATGTTCATTGTGAACCAGAACATCATAAACTTCCACTTGAGGTGTGATTGCTCCTTTCATTTTGTGATTGCATCTTTCCTGGGTGTTTTGTTAGGTTGAACTGCATACACCAAGGGGCGGAACACTGGGAGAATGTTGGGTAAGCAGAACCCTGGCCGGCCTTGCTGCTGGCTTGTAGTAGGATGTGTGTGTGTGTGTGTGTGTGTGTGCATGCGTGCACACACATACAGTCTCTATGGTGTGGGTGTGTGTCAGCCTGCACAGGAGTAGAGAACACCAAGCCATTCTTCTTGGGAATTGTCATACAGCTTAATTCAGTCTTCCTAATTTTTTTTTTTGAGGCTGTTTGCATTTTTTTTTTTTACTTTTAATTTTATTGACATGTGGTGGATTTATAATATTGTGTTAGTTTCAGGTGTATAGTAAAGTGGTTCAGTTATACATATCTAGCTTTTCTTTTCAAATTCTTTTCCCTTGCAAGTTATTACAAAATATTGAGTAGAATTCCCTGTGCTATACAGTGAGTCCTTGTTGGTAATCTATATCTATTTCATATATAATAATGTGTATACGTTAATCCCAAACTCCTAATTTATCCTTCCTTCTCTTTCCGCTTTGGTAACCGTATATTTGTCTTCTATGTCTATGAGTCTGTTTCGTATATAAATTCATTTGTATCAGATTTTTTAGATTCCGCACATAAGTGATATCATACGTATTTGCCTTTTTCTGTCTGAGCCTGTTTGGCATTGATTCGCCTGTGTTCCATAGGCCCTGAACACGGATCCAGAAGGGCAGCTAGTAGAGGTGGGGGGAGACTCGCCTGAGGCTGTCGTTCTGAGGACAAGCTCCCTGAAACAGATGCTCTGTGTGTGCGTGTTTCTGCAGTGCTCGGGTCACACGGCAACGCTGGATCAGAGATGTGCAGCCCCTGCCTTGCAACTTCCTCAGTGTATCTGAGAACTCTTTAATAGATGCCTGGAAATTTATCAATAACTCAGTTGATAATAACTAATAACAATAACAATAACAAAATAACAAATAGCAAAATAAAAACAATAACAATAACAAAAGTAATAATAACAATAAATTAACTAAAAAGAAATTCATGTCAGGGAAAGCTCTCTAGATGGCTGGAGGCATCACGAAATTCAGTGGCGATACAGTTAAAACTAGCTTGCCCTGCGATCAGAGCGGAAGCTGAGTGTACCAGATATAAGGTTTGGTCAGTTCCCTCTGTTATGCTGTTGTTGTCATTCAGTCGCTCAGTCGTGTCCAACTCTTTGCGACCCCATGGACTGCAGCACGCTGGCTTCCCTGTCCTTCACCATCTCCCAGAGTTTGCTTAAACTCACGTCCATTGAGTCAGTGATGCCATCCAACCATCTCATCCCCTGTTAGGAGTTTTTCAAACCAGAGAGGCTGGCCACTTTGCTTGTGGGTAGTCACTCAAGAGGAAGGGAATAAGAAATATTGAAGAATCAATGCCAGACAATTTCCGTAATGAGAAAAGTGCATTAAAGTTGTTGGCTTTTTGTTGTCATTGTTGTTATTTTTGTCGTGCTGTTTTTGCATTTCCCACCTCCGGTTTTGCAAGTATTAGGCCCGTGTAGATCTTAGCCATCCTTTTTGTGTAAATGTGTTCCCACTCATGCTATTTTCTTATCATTCCCTACTTTTCACTACTCAGCCCTGAGGCTCACCCCCTGTCCTGCGGGTCTCTGGCGGGGATCCCAAGTGGTCACCAGTGCTGACCCAAGTGGCGTTAGAGTGGTGTCCTCTCAATGGTGCGTCTGCTGCAGCCCCTCTCAAGGCAGCTGGACCCCAAGAGCTGGGGCTTAGACTTGTTCTCCTCCTGGTGTCCTCTTGAAATATACTTTGAGATCCCCAGAAAATACTACCCTGGAAACATTTGTCATTCTATTTTCCAAATGATCATTGCTAGTGCACATGAGTTAAGGAGATGATTTCAAATGAGCTTTGCCAATTCAAGATTTATTGATACATGTGTGCCATTTTTTTTGAATCATATGTGTGTGTGTATATATATATATACATTTGTGTAGAATGATCCTGATCATAAATTAAAGCACAGACATTAAAATTAAAGAAAGTGCTGCAGAAACACCCCAAATCATAGAGCGTGCTCAGTCAGCTGGTGCTCAAATGCCAGGCACGCCAGAGGAATTTATCCAGTGACACATGCAATTGAAGTAAAATATTGTGCTTTACAAGAACATATCATTAAAATGAAAACTAGCAGCATATCAGGAGTCTGGCCATGTAACCAAGACAACAAAGATGGGAGAGGATGAAAGGCATGATGTACCAGAGGAAGAGGGAGGAGGCAGGAGGCAAGAGGAGGAGGTGGGGCACCTAGCTGTCAATGGTCCCCTCACTGCTGGGCTCGTAGCTGATCAATTTTGGACGGGAAGAGGATAGAATCTGGGTGCTGATCCTGGTGGAGGCTCCAAGCCAGGATAGGACCAGGGATGGGGAAGGCAGTGGTAGCCAGATTGACTCAGAGTACGCCAGTGGAAGCTCTGATTGGGGGGCGGGGTCTGCTTATAGTTCCTACTTGTTCTCGAGTGACTTCCCATGAATGTGGCCACTGGACTTGCTTCCTGGTAGTGTCATGGTGCTTCTTCCAGCAGCTTTGGTTTCTCATAGAGGCATTCCTGGTGACTTCTAAAATAACTCCTCACATTTCCCACATTCACTCTGTGACTTCTATCCTGCCCCCAGGGGACACAGATGTGTTGATTATGGACTGCTGTGTAACAAATGACCCCAACACAGAGGCTTAAAAAATTTATCTCACAGAGTCAGGAATCCAGGTCTGGCTTAGCTAAGTCCACTGGCTCAGAGGACTATAATCAAAGTGTTATCTGGAGCATCCATCATCTCCAGGCTCAAAGCTGGAGTGGGGGAGGATCCTCTTCTAAGATAATGCACTTGGCAGTGTGAGGCCTCAGGTCCTCCCTGGAGACCTCAGCCCCTGGCCACGGGGGCCTCCCCATGATGGCCACTCACACAACACGGCAGCTGAGAGAGGGAGCCAACAAGAGGCGGCGAGCATGAGGAGAGCCTGATTTTCTGAATCCTAACTTCAGAAATGACTTTTGTGGCATCCTGTTCTTAGAAGCCGGTCACAAGATCCAGCCTACACTCAGGGGAGGGGCTTCCACAACGGTATGGATAAGGAGGCAGGGGTCATTAAGGTCACTTTAGAGGCTGCCTGCCACATGATGGCTTTGTTTCTAAGCCATCAAGGACACCCGAACCAGTGCTTTTAAAGTTCAAGTTGACTTTTAGTGGTGTAGGAAGAAGCACAGCCTTACTCAGGAACCATCATGGCACCAGCACTGAATCCTGACTTTGGGCTCCTAGAGCCTTTGATTGACATAGTAGAGAACCCAAAGGATGAACCAGAAGGGACAAAGTGGCCTGCTATACTCACAGGGCCAGAGGGCACCACATCGTCTTGAGTGTGTAGTCCGGGAGCTTGGGAAGGTGCCCTTGGGGATTCAGTTCATCTTAGGGAAAGGGTAGTAATTTGTGATGGTAGATGTGAGATTTACCTTTCATGTCAGTAACTGATGAGAGCTCTGATTCCATGGAGAATCCATGCCCCATGACTCTGGCCTCTTTGGGGGATCACCTAGCTTTTAAAGTGAAGTGAGGCAAAGTGAAAGTCGCTCAGTCATGTCTGACTCTTTGTGACTCAATGGACTATAGCCCCCCCAGGTTCCTCTGTCCCTGAGGATTCTCCAGGCAAGGATATGGGAGTGGGTTGCCATGCCTTCCTCCAGGGGATCTTCCCCACCCAGGGATCAAACCCGGGTCTCCCGCATCATAGGCGGATTCTTTACCAACTGAACCGTGAGGGAAGCCACAAGATGGTAGAGTAGAAGGACGTGTGCTCATCTTTGACCTAGCTTTTAGGAAGTGTCATTTTCCTGTGGATTGCACCTGGCAGGAAAGAGGATGGGAAGGGGACTACCGTGCTTTGAACACCTCATAGGCACCAGGCACTGTTCTAGGTGTTTCCCTTGTGTTGTGTACATTGATCATCTCATGGCATCCTCAGCCTTTCCTTTCGGGTAAAGACTACAACCTCCCTTCTACACAGGAGGAAAGGGATTGAGTAACTCACTGGAGGGTGCACGATTTGATCTAAGATCTGCCCTCACTGATACAGGCAAGTCATGGACTCCACCTGTGGCTACGCTCTCAGCTTGTGGGTAAATCTTACCTCCTGCATCTGGCCAGCATACCTGTTGGCCAGAATCTTCCTACTTTCCTTTTCTTCCCTCTGTCTCTGCCCTGGCTCAGGGCCCCAGTGGTCAAGTGTGGATGTTTGTAACTGAATTCCCCATCTCAAGGCGCTCCCTGCTTTAATTTCCTGTAGATTGTGCCAGACTCATCTATCTAAAACAGCTCCAGTTCTCTTACTCTTCTACTTGAAAACCTATATATCTTCTTGTCCAAGCTTCTGTGACCCCCACTGCCTGTCACCCACCTGCATGTCAGAGGTTCAGCCTCTCTGAGGACACAGGCCCCCCAGCTCAGCCCTTCGGCCCTGCATGCTGCCTGGCCCCTCACGTTATGAGTCTCCAGGATCCCAGCTAAATTGAAATACCAAGGAAGGGGCTCCCACCTGAGAAATGGTGGGGTCCCACCTCCGCAGCAGCTCTCACATCGCAAACCTCCCTCCAAGAACAGCCTCCCTCTTGAGGGGCAATTACGCTGGAGCGCATTGCGCAACAGAGTGGGCGGTGGTCCTGAGGAGGGGCCGGAGGCTTTCTGGGAAACAAGCTCTGCTTTTCCACTTACCGCTGACTCCACCCAGGACTCACTTGGGGTGTTTGTCTTGGGGGTTCTCACTAGAATTCTGTCTCCCAGCAGCCCCTGGGACTGTGCTCAGGGGTTCTTGATTACTTTTCCTGTTTTTGGTCAACCAAGGTCCCTGTGACTGGCTCGTATCCCATAAGTTCTTGGCAAGCCCCCTGCAACTGAGGACCTAATTATACCGTCTCCTTAGACCCCATGGTCATTGTAGCGTCTATGTCCACTGGTCCATCCAGCCTTCTTTTTCCTCCTCAATGCTGGTCCCGTCCACCCAAGCCTCGGGGCTTTTCTCTGGCCTGGACCTGCTCGCCCCACGTTTGCTCTCTCAGCTCTTGTCCTCTGCTTCTTCTTGTTGTGTGACTTGTACACTTTACCTAGGGGAAATCCATTCGCAGATGTTATCTTGACTGATTACCCAGGATGACAGTGGGGTAGTAAGTCCTGAGGCAGCTCTGGATCCACAATTTCTTCATAGATTTAGTGGCTTGAGGGACATTGTGATTGGATGGTTGACTCACTTGACCTGCTTTGCCCTGTTGGTGCCTCTGTGAGTCTCATTAGGAAAAGTGGGCCAAAGAGTGGGTCCTTGAGCAGTGAGTGTTGGCTCAGGGGTCCTCCCCCCTACACTGGGTCTCTCTTCCTTGGGCCACTCTCTGGCATCCCCAGTGCCTCCCCTCAACCCAGTTTTTCTGCTTTGAGCCCCCTTCCAGAAGGTTCCTCCCTCACCATCCCCCACCCTGAAGGCTCCAGAGGTCTTGGGAGCAAGAAGGGTGGAAGGGAAGGCATATAGGAAGAGACTCTCGCCAGGGAGTTGGATTGTCTTTCTGCTTAACTGTGGCTTCCCTGGTAGCTCAGGTGGTAAAGTGTCTGCCCACAATGTGGGAGACCTGGGTTCGATCCCTGGGTCGGGAAGATCCCCTGGAGAAGGAAATGGCAACCCACTCCAGTACTCTTGCCTGGAAAATCCCATGGACTGAGTAGCCTGGTAGGCTACAGTCTGTGGAGTCCAAAAGAGTCAGACATGACTGAGTGACTTCACTTCACTTCACTTCTGCTTAACTACTCATATCTCCCACCAGACTGAGAGTGCGCTGGGGGTGAAGGAGCTGAACTTGGGTGTGTCCTCAGTGGCTGGTTGGACTTGAGGGGCCAGAACGATGCTGAGACCGGCTTATGACCCACTCTCATCACTGCATCCACAAGTCACATCAAATCCTGATGCTTCTCAGGTCTTCCCAGCAGGAATCCCAGATGCCAAATGTTGCTTCAGGCAGGATTATACCTATAATCACATGGGTATCTTACACGCTTTGTGGTTTCTGATAACAGTGAAGATGGTTAGATACCTTTGATTCATTCTTAAAGATCTGTAAGTGGATGAATTCTCTACCTTGGTCCTTCTGCTAACTTGCCAGCCTTCCCCGCTGTGATCATTCAATTCTCTCTATTTCGTCCTACCTGCCCCAAAAGAGCATAGCATTTATCCATGCTTTTCTACCAGAAACAGAATCCCGTTACAGCGATTTCTCATGATAGAGGCACCAGCTTTTTGAAAAGTTGTATGTACCTAAAGCCATATTTTAAATGCTTTAGATGAGCATACAATAAGAATGTCTTATTTAATCTTTATGATTAAAGCTCTTCTGGGCCTTCCCCCAGATATACCAGGCTTGGGAGAGGAAATTACATTTTAAATATCACTCACAGAATCCATCTTTCTTAAATCCCATGAAGTTTTATCAGGCAGGATCATCTGAGGCCTCGTATGGACCTGAACCACAATGTTGGCCTTAAGTGCCCCTGTGGCAGCTGGGGAGCTGGTCTCCTCCGTGAGCTGGGCAGGGTCAAGGGCACCTTGACTGACTGCTTCATGGCCTCAGCGAGGCTGTGGGCCTCTTCACCCGATGGAAAGATCATGGGCTTAAGAGATAGGAGTTCATCAAAGGAACCAATGAATCTTCTAAACTGAAGAATGCTTTCCTAAAATTAATAGCCTCTGAATATATTTATTTTACTAAGTTCAGTTTTTATTCAGTCACAGTTTGATGACCCAGAAATCACAGGCAATAGTTTCAAAATCTTAGGATTTTTCCCAAGAGGAATTGGTTCATTAAAAAGTAGTTTTCTTTTTTTTTTTTTTACTTCTGGATCAGACTTCTAAACTTCTCCCCCAGCATGTCTAAACCTTTCCCAGTTAGGTGTGGGTGTCCAGCACAGTGCTTTCCTGAAACGCTAAATAAAAAATGTATTTGAAGATTGACTCTTGGGGCTTAGGGTCTTATAGGATCTGTGTGTGTGTGTCTGTGTTTGTGTGTGTGTATCAGCTAGTTTAGGCTAAGTTATGTCACAGTAACAAATAACCCCCAATTTAAGTGACTACCGCAGCAGCGTAAACTTGTTTCCAGCTCATGTTCATGCGCTCCCTGGTTTGGCTGCAGCTATGCCCTGTTCACTTCTTTCGGACAGAGGCTGAAGACATGCCCAAATCCCTCTCAAATGTTAATATTGTGGCTTGGAAGTGGCACATGTCACTGCCCCTCACATTTTATTGGCTAAACCAAAGGGAATGGTGTGGAGACTATTCTCTCACTACAGGAAGAGGCCAGGCGCATATATGTTCCTGGAGGGAGGAACAGAGAATATTCTGTCAATAATGCAGTTTACTTTAAGGATTATTATTGTGAACATCACCTTGAGTCAAGACATATCTACCTGACCTATCTGTAATATGCTAGGTGTTTCTTGAATTAAAGAGCACATGGTTATCTTCTTACTTAATATTGGAGAAGATGTATGAAAAATATAGGCTGTGGCTGATTTTATGTCATCGAGTTCAGAAATAGCGTTGGAGATTTTTAAAAATAAAATGCTCTATCAGCTTGTTTTCCTGTGATTTGCTTTTTCTTCTGAAACTGAAATCAGAATCACTCAGTCCCTTCCATTAGTGAGGGCTGTAATTGTTTGTATTTCCCTGCATCCAGTTTTCCTTAAGAGTGAGGGTACTTTTCTACTTAAATACAAAGATTAGACTGTGCTCAGTGGATGTTTCTTGGAATAACTAAATTATCCAAATTCATTAAATCATTTCTCATAACTACAATTAAATGGAATCTTCCAAATTAATTTTCCCCATGTAATTTACTCCACACATCCACAGATTCCCCCATCTCCCCTCCGTCCTCTTCTTTTTTGACTATGAATTCTAAAAAATTCACCCTGGACACAGTCAGGACCACTGGCCCTTGAAATTCATCCTCCAGGCAAGGAACCTAATTTGGGAATTCTAGTTCCAAAGCTGGCTACTGACTCAGGGCCAGGTTACCTGTCAGGCTTCACCACCATCTCCTCCTCTTTGGAAAAGGCAGAAGGGCAGAGCTGGAATCCTGCATGGAGGAAGCAATCCTGCAGCCTGGTTTGAAAAACACTAATTTTTTTCAGCCTTCCAACTCATTCTGTGGATAGCCAATATTTTGGCTGACATGTCTTAAACTTACATCATATTGACGATGCCTGAGGAGTCCTTGAACGTCCATAACTGGATGGCACATGGAATACTTAAATGGTATGTATTTTCATGGCTGAGTTAGTGGCAGCCACCTGGTGGATCTTGGAAATCAAAGAAAGCTTATAGGGAGTTGCCCTGTTGCAGATGTGGTAGAGGAAGCCCTCTGGTCCTTTATAAGCTCTTCACCTTCGATTTTCAGGTGGATACGAGATACACCACATATGCGTGACTGTGGACCCTCTGCCGCACACATTCATGTCATAAACATGCACATGTACCGAATTCCATACATACCTGTGTGCACTCATGCATGCTGATGTGTACCCGTGCATGCACACTTAGGAGCCAGACCCGTCTCTTTAAAAAAAAAAATTGAAGTATAGTAGATTTACAATGTTGAAATAATTTCTGCTCTACAGCAAAGTGGCTCAGCTACACACATATATGCATTCTTTTTCTCAGATTCTTTTTCATTATGATCAGTCCCAGGGGATTGGATATAATTCCCCATGCTATACAGTAGGACCTTGTTGTTTATCCATTCTAATGTAATCGTTTGCATCTACTAACCCCAAACTCCCAGTCCTTACCTCTTCCTCCCCTCCTCCCCCTTGGCAATCACGTGTCTGTTCTCTACATCTGTGATTCTGTTTCTGCATTGAAGATTGGCTCATTTGTGCCATATTTTAGATTCTAGACCCTTCTCTTTGCACTCAAGCCTGGGGCAGGTCCTCCTGTGCTCTGCCCTCTTGGACTGAGCCCACTCCCTCGCATTCTCTCTGGGAAATTAGCAGCACACCATCTAATCAGTTTACCTCTGACTCGCCCACTTTGGCTTTGAGATGATGACAGAGTGCAGCTATTTAGCTGTCAAACGCTCTGACTATTGCCCAGATGGACAGCGCCTCAAACATCAGAGTGGTGTCTTGCTCCCTCGTGGGTGGGTGGATGGGGGGGTAATGAGTCTCCTAGTTGCTTTTTTAAGTGCTTCATGCATCTGCCTTTAATTTTAATGCCTCTTGCCTGCTGACCTCGCTTCCCGGCAGCCAGCCTAAGTGTGATTCCCATAATTAACTTAGTGATAATTTAATCTCTCTGCTTTAAATTTGATTGTTTTTGAGGGACTGGGGTCTGGGGACAGGAGAAAGGGGAACTTTGCGCCTCGTTTGACCTTTGTTTTTGTCTGGACTCTTTCTTTGACAGCAGCAAGATCAGAGGGGTATAGCTGGGTCGGGTGAGGGGACACAGAGAGAGAGAGGCTCAGGGCATCATGGGTAGATGCGAGAAAGGATGCTAAAACAAAACTCTCTCTCCATTCCTTTTCTTGTAAGAAGTCATCTTTCTTTGTCCCTATTTCTCCCCCCAAAAGGTGCAAATATGTGAGCGAGAGTACACAAATGCTTTAAGATGCTTTGATGGGGAGTAGCTTGAAAATGAAAAAATAATAAACTTCCTTTGTGGTCATGGCAACCATTCTCTTAAGCCAGAAGAAGGCAAGAAGGGGCAAGAGGCACCATTGGATGCTACCCTGCTACTTCCCATGTTTGCTTCTAGGCCCACAGCCTTTGTGCCCACGTGTCTGCCCAGGTCTGTGTCAGGGGTTTCCCCTGCTTCTAAGTTGCTGAAACCAAGACCAGCAGATTGCCTGAAGAGGTGGAACCGACAGCTGGGAAATCTCGACTTTGTTGCTGGCTGCACTCCTGATTTTGGACAAATTGTTTATCTATACATATTTCACCTTTTGAGCAACTAGCCTGCTAATTTATCACCCTCCGTCTCTCATATGAATAAGCTGAGAATAAAAGGTCTTCACATCTGGAGAACATTTCTTGATTCCGTAGGAGAAACAAATGAATAAAAATTAAGACAATGATGAGGACCAAATGATTTTCTGGGCTTAGTAAACTTCTAAGGAGTCTTCAAACTCCATTGATGTAAACACCTATATGAATCCAGGCAGAGTATTAGAGCAGAGGGTGGAAGGTCCCCAGGGAAAACCTCAGAGGTTCCAAATAGATGCACTAACCAGTCCCTGTGGGATATGTGTGTGTGTGTGTGTGTGTGTGTGTGCGCGCGCGCGCATGTACACGCTCAAGATCTCTTTGGGAGAACTTCAGGAAGCCACCCCTGGTTCCTCTCTAGATTGCTACTGCATTGAGGTGCATACTGTGGGTGAAGGAAAGGGGACACAGGGCAATATTCAGTTCTGAAAAGCTTGGGATTCTTCCTACCACCTCCTGCAGCCTGGAAACAAGGTCTTTGATTTATGAGCTAACTTTTAATTAAAAGAACAGCAGAAAAAAAAAAATCTCATTTTGCCTCTCCAGGATAAATGGTTCATAGTCTGAACTAATTTTGTTTCTTCTCTGAATGCCCCGGTGCTGCAGGGGTGTGTGAATACATGTGTATGTGTGTGCACACGTGTGTGTGTGCACACGTGTGTGTGTGTGTGTGTGTGTGTGTGCATCCGTGAGTGTCATGGGATGTTGGCTGAGTGCTCTCTGTCAGACCCCCCTCTAAAGATTGTTTGCTCCTGCAGCTGACCCTGCCTCTACCCTTTGGGTCCTGGTGTGTGGCCCTAATGCTAGCTCCTTGCTCTGTATCACAGTTTCTCCCTGCAGTTTTTTTTTTTTTCTGACATCTTTACTTGAAGAGACGCTGCTGTCAGTTTCATTCTGACTTGCTTGTAGAACTTTCCTTCCTTCAGCCACAATGATGTCTCTGCTGTCTTTGGTGGAAGAGATTTTATTTTGGTGGTCACCCCAAATTCTCAATATGTTTTGATTTGTTCTCTGACAGCCCCTCATTACCTCCCATTGGCACTTCCCAGAATGGAATCTATCAGACCCACAGCCCTTCTTCTCCAGGAGTTGATCTTCCCTAATATGACTGAATCTGACATGCAACTCACCCCTGGTGGGTTGGGATATAAACCTGGCCTCTCTTATATGACAACTTTTATTCTCCATCACTATCCATCACCTTTAGCAGTGTGATGGGGACCACTCTTTTCTGTGAGTCCTGCCTTCTAGGAGTACCAATGTTTATTTGGTAGTTAAAGGTGGATTTCTTTACGTGAGAGAGGTATCAAGTCCACTCTGTTAGAATTTTCATTCCTCCCTTCATCAGAAAGGACTGTGGAGCCCCATCCATTAATTGCAGAAGCCAGAGCCAGGGGTCCTCGTCTCAGACTAAGAACCTGCACCCTCCACTGCCCTCCTGGGACTTTGGCGGCAGCGTCGGAGGAGCTGCTGTGGCTTCTTTGCTCTGGAGGGAGAATCTGTCCATGACACACACTGAAAAACCTCAGGAGAACTGACCAGCAAAAGTCCCTAGTTAAGATAAGCCAAAAAACCAACTGCGAGGCCACAGAGAGGTGGCCTGGGCCAGCGGCAGAAATTTGGGTTTGCACTCGACGAATTCTCAGCCTTCTCTGCTGCTGACTCACTTCAAGGAGCAAGGGACAGTCATCACCAACCTGGCCCTTTTCAGGGCTTTGGTCTTATTTGCAGTAAACAGCAGAGGGAATGAGCTCTAGACCTCCCCTACCTTCTGCCGCCGCTCCATTTATAAACACTCTATCACAGTGTGTCCTGGTATAAGCAGGAGCGGGGCTTCACAGGGACATAAGGCACCAGCTCACGGTTAGGATAGCTGTTACTGCTCATGCTCATCACAGCAAAGCACGTTGGTATATATGGACTCACTTTAAAGTGCCATCTCACTGTACCTGGGCTCTCAGAGCAGGGTGGCAGCAGCCCAGGCCTCACCCAGTGTCTCATCTGCTCCCATGCCCTGGCCATCACCCACACCTGCTCCTCCTGGGTGAGCCAAGGGAGGGACCCCTGGGCGCTCCACCTACCTGATGGCACCAGCAGTGACGTCCACTTTCCAACTTGCCAAAGTGATGTTCCCCAGAGCACTCTGAGGCCCTGGGGCTGTTCTGCAAGATGAGATCATTGGTTCTAAATTTGTCTTTGCTGACAGCCCAGAACTGGGTTTCAGGGCCCCTGGCAGGCTCGGGAGGTAGACTGCTGGAGGAGACTCCCACATATGCCCCAGCTCCTGCCACCACCACTGTCCCACAAGAGGGGCTTCCTTCTCCTCCGACAGTTCTCACTTGTGTCTTCAGCTTCCCTGGGTTCCCTGTTCTGAAGATTAGCTTTTGTTCCTAGGACCTCAACTTAGGAAAGAGCCAGCATAAAAACCAGCCTAGAGAGTGCGCCCAGACTCAGAAAAAAGGGCCAGCTTCTTCCTTGTTTTTCCTTGCTTGTGGACAGTTGTCCTGCATCACAAACACTGGTGTTTGATGTTTTTCAAGCCCACCTCCGGGTACTGGACCATCGTCACCCTCCCCCATGTCTGCAGTCCATCATCTGATAAATTTGCTTGGAACTCGAAGGGTCCTAGGAACAAGCCTTGGGAGTGTCTTTAAGGAAGCAGAGCTGTTTGAAACTGAAAAAGAGGACAGACTGCTCTTCTGGTGAGGGCCTAGGGCCAGAGCTCCACAGAAGTAACAGATGAGGCTGGTGAGCTTCTCTGCTGGGAGGACTCAGCCAGCAGCACCTTTGGAAGAATCAAGCCCTGGGGGAACGTGGGGAGGGAGTGGCAGACCCCTTGCTGGGGACCAGCAGTGTAGTGTGTGTCTCCTATCACTGCTGTGACAGATTATGAAAATTACTGACTTAAATCAGCACAAACTTACTGCCTTACAATTCTGTAGGTCAGATGCTCACTCGGCTGAAACCAAGGTGCCAGCAAAGCTTTACTCCTTCCTGGTAGCTGACACGGTAAAGAGTCCACCTACAATGCAGGAGACCTGGGTTCGATTCCTGGGTCAGGAAGATCCCCTGGAGGAGGGAATGGCAACCCACTCCAGTATTCTTACCTGGAAAACCCCATGGACAGAGGAACCTGGTGGGCTACAGTCCACTGGGTCACAAAGAGTTAGACACAACTGAGAGGCTAACATGTTCACAAAAGTTCTGGGGGACAATCTGTTCCCTCCCCTTTTCCAGCTTCCAGTGGTTGTCCACTTTCCTTGGCTCATGGCCCCCTCCCACCATGCTTAAAACCAGCAGCATGGCATCTCTCTGCCACTTCCTTGAGTGCATCTCCTACTAACCACAGCTGGAAGAGGGTCTCTATTCTTAAGGATTCCTGGGATTGGATTGGGCCCACCTGGCTAATCCAGGATAATCTCCCCAGGTCCTTAATTTGTGTGTTAGTCACTCAGTCTGACTCTTTGCAACCCCATGGACTGTAGCCCACCAGGCTCCTCTGTGCATGGGATTCTCCAGGCAAGATTACTGGAGTGGGTTGCCATTTCCTCCTCCAGGGGATCTTCCCGACCCAAGGATTGGACCCACATCTCCTGCATTGCAGGCAGATTCTTTACCACTCAGCCAGCAGCAGCTGCTGCTGCTGCTGCTGCTGCTAAGTCGCTTCAGTCATGTCCGACTCTGTGTGACCCCATAGACAGTGGCCCACCAAGCTCTCCCGTCCTTAGGATTCTCCAGACAAGAACACTGGAGTGGGTTGCCATGTCTTTCTCCAATGCATGAAAGTGAAGTCGCTCAGTCGTGTTTGACTCTTAGCAACCCCATGGACTGCAGCTCACCAGGCTCCTCTGTCCATGGGAGTTTCCAGGCAAGAGTACTGGAGTGGGGTGCCATTGCCTTCTCCACTCAGCCGCCAGGGAACATGCCAAATCTCTTTTTCCTTGTGAAGTAACATAGTCTCTAATTCTGGAGGTTAAGATGTGGACATCTTTCTTTGGAGGGGCCGTGGTTCTGTCTACCACAGCAGAGATGGCTCTATATAGCTGCAAGGTTGTTGGGGGAGACGTGTGAGGGTGGAAGTTTGGGGAGGCATTTTGGGACCAGATAGGACCTGTGGGAGGCCCACCCCTAGAGGGGTAAGATGGGAAGGGGTGGGAGAGAGGCTCAAGAGGGTGGGGATATATGTATACTTATGGTTGATCAATGTTGTTATATGGCAGAAACCAACACAACAGTGTAAAGCAATTATCCTCCAATTAAAATAAAAAAGAGAGAGAGAAGTAAAGTATTTAAAAAGACTGAAAATCCCACCAGACTTTGGCATAGTTCCCAAGCAGAGCACTTCAGCTCCTCCCACCCCAGCCAGATGGCGTGAGGATGGTCTCCCATGTTTCTGAACCCAGGAAGCTCCACTGATCAAGACAGCTTTGGGCTTTCCTTCTTGGACATTGGAACGAAAGGGGCCTTTCATGAACTTAATCAGTTTCAATGACTTTATCTGGAATTTCATTATCTGTAAGTTTGCTTTCCCTTGGTTGCAGAAGAGCTTTTTCTGGGGGAATAAAATGCTTTTGGAAAGCTCCTGTTTCTCTTGATTTTGCAAGGCAAAGGAGGCTTCATTTCCTCCACCATGTGCAGCAGCTACCAAAGCCCAGTGGGAAGAACTGGAAGGGAACCTGTCAGCACGAGGGTCAGTAGTGACAGCTGTGAACAGGGTCCCCTCCCCCGAAAGGGAGTCACCATTGACCTTGATGGTTTACCGGTTGGGAAACTGTGACTGGCCAGGCTCATGTTTGTGTGTCTACTTTTGTTTCCTTCCTGTAATTTCCCAGCACCATGGCCAGCTTCTCCTAAGGTTTACTGTTGAGCGAGATGCAATTTTAGGCATTGTGAGATGACCAAACAAGAGGAAAAATAAAAAAGGCCCTTATGGCATTGGTGAGCTTAGGTGGGCAGAGCGAGTGAGAAGGGGCCAATGGGTTTGTTAGACCAGACTGAAGCCCGTCTTCAATCTCAGGTGTATGAAATAGAACTTTCAGCCCCTGGGTGAATTGTCAGTGAGAGCTGGTTCTGCTTCTAAGGTGGAAAAAATGACTGGGTCTTCATTAATGGCTGGGGAGGAAAGAGAGAAGCTGGAGGTGAGAAAAAAGTGAGCAGCTACTATGTGCTCTGTCCTTTGTGGCTCAGACCTTACAGTGACTGTCTTCTGCCCTGGCAGCAACCCTGCATGGTGAGGATTTTTGCTGCAATTTTGCCCTTGGAGAGATTTGTATTCAGAAAGGTAGAATGCTAGCTGGCACATAGACTCCAAAATCTATGCCCTTATAATCCATTGTGCAATCTCCACCTTTTATGAATATAAATGACTTTTTTGTTCCTTTTGCCTATGTGCGTTTTATTTTATTATTTTTATTTTTTAAAGATTTTTTTGGATGGGATCATTTTTTTAAAAGTCTTTAATTGAATTTGTTGCAATAGTGCTTCTGTTTTATGATTTGGTTTTTTGGCCTCGAGGTATGTGGGATCTTGGCTCTCTGACCAGGGACTGAACCTGCTCTTGTGCATTGGAAGGCAAAATATTAACCACTGGAAGACCAGGGAAGTCCCCCTGAGTGTGTTTTCCAGCTCAGTTTTGCTTCCCCATCAAATATCCAGTTTTGTATAGGGATGTGTTGTTGTTGCTTTTTAGTCACTAAGTTGTATCTGACTCTTTGTGACTCCATGGACTGTAACCCACTGGGCTCCTCTGTCCATGGAATTTTCCAGGCAAAAATACTGGAGTGGGTTGCCATTCCCTTCCCCAGAGGATCTTCCCGACCCAGGAATCGAACCCGGGTCTTCCACGTTGCAGGCAGGTTCTTTTATAGTCTGAGCCACCAGGGAAGCCCAAGTATACTGGAGTGGGTAGCCTATCCCTTCTCCAGCGAATCTTCCCAGCCCAGGGATCTAACCCATACCTCCTGCATTGTAGGCGGATTCTTTACCACTGAGCCTCCAGGGAAGCCTGGGTAGAGATGCGGCTGGGGCATATGGGGAGTTTGAGGCTCCAGAAGGAAGCATTTAGGACTAGCGTTTTTGGGTGGCTCTGCATGCTGGAAGCTTCTAGGCATTTCAGGGCCTGCGTTCTGAGCCTGCAAGAGAGTGGGCCTTTTCCCTCACTGCCGGTAGCAATCCCTGGACTCTCACCACAGGCTTCTCTATTGCAGGATTGCTCTCAACTGGGCTTGTGAAAATGAACAGCTGATGTGTTCTGTAATTCCTTGTCTCTTCGTATGTGTGTGTAACAGTATGTACATAAATATAGTTGTGTGTGTGGCGGGGGGTGGGGTTGTTCCTGGAAAAGCTGAAGAGGACCTGTTTGCCATTTTGATGACTTATTCTAAAGCTTGGCCCTGCCTTTCTTCTCATCTCTTTCTGCTTCTCCTTATCCTGCGAGAAGAAGGAGAGAAGTACTGGGACGGCAGGCGTAGAAAGGGACCCTGGGACTCTGTGTGGGCCTGTGACTGTCTCTCCTACTTTCTCACCACGAGTCAAGACTTCCCCATCTGACCTCAGTCTTTGGGTTCCCAAGATGAGGATTTTTTTTTTTTTTCCCTTTGCAGTTCATGGGGATTGAGTGTGCCAACTAACACTGTTAGGAAAATGTGTTTGTGTAAAATATATGTGGTGTATGTGTAAACATTCACTTACAAAATGACAAATGGGGGCAGTTTCTAAATAGAGCTTTTAAAATATGAATTATAAGTTTTCAACAATATCCTATGTGTGTGTATCAGTCATTTAAAGCCTGGCAAGTTGAGCGTAAAGATTTCCCTGACTCTGGGACATCCCTGGTAATCCAATGGTGAAGACTCTGCACTTCCACTACAGGAGACATGGGTTCAATTCCCGGTAGGGGAACTAAGATCCTGCATGCCATGTGATGTAGCAAAAAATTAAAACTTAAGTTGTTTAAAAAAAGATTTTCCTGGGCTTGCCTGGTGGTCCAGTGGTTAAGACTCTGCACTTCTGTAGCAGGGGAGTGGGTTTTGATCCCTGGTAGGGGAACTAAAGCTTCCCTGGTGGCTCAGACGGTAAAGAATCCATCCACAATGCAGGAGACTCAGGTTTAATCCCTAGGTCAGGAAGATCCCTTGGAGAAAGGAAAGAGGAAAGGTAACCCACTCCAGGATTCTTGCTTGAAGAATTCCAGGGACAGAGGAGTCTGGTGGGCTATACAGTCTATGGGGTCACAAAGAGTTGGACACAGCTGAGTGGCTAACACACTTACAGGAGAACTAAGATCCCACATCCTGTGTGACATGGCAAAAAGAAAAAATAAAGTTGTTTAGAAAAAAAGAGATTTCCCTGGGTTTCCCTGGTGGCTCAGTGGTAAAGAATCCGCCTGCCAGTGCAGAAGACAAGGGTTCAGTCCCTGATCTGGGAAGATCCCACATGCAGTGGAGCAACTAAACATGAGTATTGAGCCTGTGTTCTCGGGCCTGGGAAGTGCAACTACTGAACCCATGTGCCACAGCTCCTGAAGCCTGAGCGCCCTAGAGCCCGTGCTCTGCAATAAGAGAAGCCATCGCAAAGAGAGGCCCGTGCACAATAATTAGAGAGTAACCCCTCTTTGCTATAGCTAGAGAAAAGCCCACACAGCAATAAAGACCAAGCAGAGCCAAAAATAAATAAATAAAATAAAAAATAAAGATTTTCCTAACTCTGTCATAATTACTTCAAACTTATCTAAGCCCAGTTGATACCAGACTACAGAATTTTATGCCAGTTTTCCTAGAGAATTAAGAAGGAGGGGCTCTTCCAACTCGGTCATGCCAGGATTGACAGGGAACACACCCAGGTATATACCCAGGGAAGCAGCCGACGAGGCAGTTGGAGGCTGGGTACATATGATTGTGAGAGAGCCATATGTAATTACCTCTGATGGTGTTAGAGAGGACAGGTGTTTCATTAAGTTTGAGAGATTTGGAACATTTCAGCTATGCCGTGGTGGGATGCTGGCATTCCAAAATGAGCTAGCAAGGATCCCACTGCCAAGAAGCTGTATTTCTCAGCAGCACTGTCATCCACGCATGGCACATGTTACCACTTGGAGACCACTGCCCTAGATGATGAGCTTATTTGAAATATTAGAATGACTTGGAAACAAGGTCCTTCCACACCACCTATGGGAGTGCTCTCTTTGGCCATCATGGGAGTAGACAGAAAGACTGATCCCTGGTTCACTGCTTTGACATGTTGTGATCGTGGGCAGTAACCTTGGCCTCCCTGTGTGTTCATTTCCCCACTAGCTACTGCAGGCCAGAAAACGTGCTTGTGAAGCAGACCTTTGAGGAAGCCCTTGATGAGAGCAACCTGGGAGTGGACCAGTTTTCAGAGCCTAGGATTGGTGGGCCATGTTGGCCAAAGCAGGTAGTAATGAGGCCAAGGTCTTTCACATGCCTGCCTCTTCCCCCACCCCCACTGCCCCTTGCAGGGGGACAGCAAACAATTCTGGCTGGTGGCCTCAGGCAGAACCCTGAGCTCTTGCCTAATGGGTCACCTTGACCACAAAAGAGTGTGACTGTTGCAGCTCTGGAAGAAGAATGCAGGCCCCACACCATCCCCACTGGGGGTGGTGAGCCTCACACCTCTTTTGGCCCCAGACTAGCCACTCTGCGAAGCTCAGGGGAGGACTCCAGGGCAGGCAGACTGGGAGTTCCTTCTCTTATTTGATTACTTGATTAAGTGAGGAGACAGGCAAGCTGGTAGGAAGATCAGAGCCTGTGGGACCTCAACCCCTTCCCCACCAGGAACCTCTCTGGCTGTCTTGCAGCTTTCCCATGTGTGAAACAAGTGGTGAGCGATTACCTGACGGAGCTGTTTAGGGAGTTGCTAATGACTATGATGGCCAGTTAAGGTTGGAGGATGACAGTGTGAGTTTCTCTAACAGGCTAAAACACATTCCAGGCAGGTGATAACCCTCCTGCCCCCAAGGTACTTTTATTTGTGAGTCGATGACTGCATCCATGACCATACTCGAGGCTTCTTGAGAGTTGGCTTGGTGATCTGACTTTATTAAAAGAGCACAGAGGAGGAACTTAGAAAATGTTTACAAAACTTCCAAAGAATGGAAATGGAGGGGTTGGGGAAAAGAAAAGATGGAAGAGATGGAAGTGGGGTGAATGCTCCACAGGAGGGGGTTGTGCCTAGAGACAACTGCTGTTCACATCTTGCTGCCACCTTGAGAGCCTGAATGATCCACCTCATGCCCATCAGTTAGTGGGGCTGAACCCAGTGGGGCTCGTTACAGTTGGGGGTATTTATCTGGGACTTGTCTGGCCAACATTTAGTGCAAGGTTGCTAAGCATGGGCACTACTCTGGGTGATGTAATTTATTAATTAACTTATCTGATCCTCAGGACTGCCCTGCAAAGTAGTAGTTGTTGTGGTTTCATCAATAAGTCATGTCCATCTCTTTTATGACCCCATGGACTGTAGCCCACCAGGCTCCTCTGTCTATGGGATTTCTCAGGCAAGAATGCTGGAGCGAGTTGCCAATTCCTTCTCCAGGGGATCTTTCTGACCTGCGGATCGAATGTGCATCTCCTGCATTGGCAGGTGGATTCTTCACCATCTGAGCCTCCAGGGAAGCTCTGCAAAGTAGACATGCTTGTTATTGTCAAGGACACTTGAGGAAACAGGCCCAGAGAAGTTCAGTGGCTAACCCAAGATTATATGATTAAAGCCGTGGAGGCAGGATCTCAGTGCAGGGCCCTCAGGGCCCATGCTTCTGCTCATTGTGCTTTCCTGGTCTTGGGCTGAGCCCGTCATCCATGATGCCCACAGCCTCCCCGAAGTATCAGATTGTACCCTCGGCTTTGTATTTCTCCAGTGGACTCAAACAGGCCCTTTCTCTTCATCCTCCTTGCCCTGAGATCTTTGGTATCCAAGCCCTGAAGTGTAAATCCTCCCTGCCTATCTGGTTGATGGCTTCAATCTTCTCATGCCCCCAGGGAACAAGCTGGGGCAAGTGGCTCTCCCCCTGGCTGACCTCCTGATGGTCCCCAGGTTGGGACCCAGCCCCCACCGTGTGGGTACCGGGGAGAGTAGGCTGTTGTTGCTCGAGTGCTTTCTGCTCCCTTTGAAGGGATGCTCTCCTGCTCTAAGTGGGCATCTCTCCTTCCCGAGCCTCCTCCTCCTTTTCCAAAAATGTGCATTTCAGAAGAAGCAGATGGGCTCACGGGTGCTCTTCTAGCCCCTCTCTCCTCCAGCTCCACGGGGAGTTGCCTCCTCTTGGTCTTTCTGCTTTCTTTCCTTCCCCCAAACCTTCTGTCCGTGTCCCTTCCAACTCGCTGAAAGCGCTTTGCTCATTTGGGCTCATTGGCCTGAGCTGACACCCCTGGTGCCCATGGTCCTGGTACTGCTGCCCATGAGAGAGGAAGAGCTATTTCTGTGAATGAGACGATTCCTTGTCCTCGGGCTCAGTAGAGACAAGTCCAGGGAAATCCTAGATGGTGTTCCTATTGGACTGCGTTTTCTCACTTAGAAAACACTGTCATTATTTGGGTAGGGAAGAGGCCCTTAGGTGACTCTGTTGCAGCCCAGGGCCCAAGATCCTCTTTCTGTAGACTTATTACAAGCTTCTAGAGCAAAGATTTTTGAAGCTCTTTGGAGAACTTTTTCTTCAAAGAAAACCTTACGAGGAAAGTGAGGAGTGAAAGTGTTAGTCGCTAAGTGATGTCTGATTCTTTGAGACCTCGTGCACTGTAGCCCACCAGGCTCCTCTGTCCATGGAATTCTCCAGGCAAGAATACTGGAGTGGTAGCCATTCCCTTCTCCAGGGGATCTTCCCAACCCAGGGATCGAACCTGGGTTTCCTAAATAGCAGACAGATTCTTTACCATCTGAACCACCAAGACACCAAACTGCTAAGCCCCCAAGACCTTCTGAGACACTTTCACACTATGAGGAAGTCAAACATAAAATATAAAATTCGGTCTAGGTTGGTGCTGGTGGGATAGGTGAGGGGAAGAGGGACACGGTTTCAGAGCTTCCCTCTCTGTCTTCCCAATGGCCCCCAAGACTCCTAGGACACTTCATAGATTGTAGGAAGCATTATGAAGCACAACAGGGTGTCTCCACCCTACACTGTTGCCTTGTGGGTGGTCTAGACTGGATGATGAACTCATCCTGGGGTCTGGGCTGTGTCCTGTGTCCCCTGGGTGGGACGCTGGAGAATGAAGGCGGTAACTGCAAGGGGATGGAAAAAGAGAAAAGACCTTCCATTGACTGAGTGTCGCACCATCACAGAAGATGTCACCTGGGTTCCCTGGGGCTATGTCAGTTTCTGAGTGATGGTTCTTACAGGGAAGCTAGCCCTGGAGAAATGCCTTGAGTGTGATTGGGCATCTGCTCTCTCAGTTGAATATCTCAGGGCTATGAGGACAGTGGCTGTTGGCCAGGCCACCTTTGTCTTGAGGATGAGATATTTCCATTTGAGAAACATCCTTGAAGACAGGTGCGGACCCATGTGCTAGGTCAGAAATGATGTATACTGAGCTTGCGCAACAGAGTTATCTGAGCTACTAGTGTTATTTTAACCCTGCTGAGAAGAGTGAGGCTAACTCAGGATAAATGTCATTTTGCTAACCAGTGAAGGTTGCATTGGACTTCCCTGGTGGCTCAGCGGTAAAAAATCCACCTACCATGCAGGAGACCCCCGGCAGTGCAGGAGACATGGGTTTAATCCCTGGGTCTGGAAGATCCCCTGAAGAAGGAAATGGCAACCCACTCCACTATTCTTGCCTGGGAAATCCCACAAACAGAGGAACCTGGTAGTCTAGAGTCCAGGGGATCACACGAGTTGGACATGACTTAGCGACTAAACCACCACCAGCAGAGTTGTGTTGGCAAATGTCACCTGCTTCATCGCCACCATCAGATATAATACCTAGGGACCTCCTCTAACATTTGAGTCCCACATTACAATTTACAAAGCTCTTCTGTATGTTACCGCCTTTAAGTGGCTCACACCCCCGTGAAGTAGGGGCTTCCAGTCCTGACTCTCATTTTGCAGATAAGGAATCAGCTTAGAGAGGTCACCTGACTCAAGCGAGATCACAAAGCCAGTTAGGATCAGGGTGGGGACTCAACCATCCCATCTCTGACTGCAAGTTCAATGCCCTCTTCACTCTTCCATAGGTGTCTTTAGTGCGCACATCGGGGGGCTCAGGTCAGAAGAGGGGCAAGATGTAGAAAGGTGAGAAGAATGAAGGCATTCTAGCAGGTTCTCTGCAGTCCCCTCCGAATCTCCCCTCATATTCCTGCCTGCCTCCCCTGCCCTCCTAGGTGAGACCGAGCTGAGCTCTTCCCCAGCACATCCCCATTGTTATTTTCCACATCTCGCACCACGTGTATTGCTATTTTTATCCTGTACTAGAAACTACTGAGTGGGGGAGAAATGTTAATTGGTATTATTACAGCAAACTGTGTCCTAGTAACATTGCAATTCAGAGGTAAGCTCTCCATTCCCCTCCCCTGCCTTTTTGGAGAAGATAGGGATTTTATTCATTTGGCTGACGGCCAGCTTGGGTTTCTGTAGCTGCTGCTGAGCCTGTGGGGAGATGGATTCAGGACTCTGACATCCATTGGCCAGAGTGCTGGGCCTCCACCGTATGCTTAGTTTCTGAGTGAAGGACGTGGGGGTGGGTGGAGTTGTGATGAATTTGGTTCGGTTTCGTTCTGCTGAAACTAGACTGGAGGGATAGTCTGTCTGCTCAGGAAGCTCTCATGGGGTGCAGCTTGCAGGGTCTTTGTGCAAGAAGCTGGGGCATTTGTATTCACGGTCCAGCTGAAAGTAAGAGATAGCAGCCCTCACAGTGTGTCCTCCTAAGCCAGCGCAAAGTAGGGACAGATTAGAAAAGAATAGCAATGAAGTCAGACAAGTTTTGCTTAACTTCCAGAAGAGAGAAAAGAAAGGGGATTTGAAACACAGTCTGTCCACTGGCTGCCAGTTCAAATCCTGACAGTGTTCCTTCCCAGCTGTGTGACCTCAAACACATCTCTCCTCCTCTCTGGCCTCAGTTTCCTCGTCTCTAAAAGGGGGCTAGTGAAACCTGCCTCTCTGGGCTGCTGTGAGGATTAAAGCATGTGGCACAAAGTGCAGAGTAAAGACGGGGAAAAGTAGAGCTTTCATGGTAAATTATTTCTCGGAGGGTCCTGAGACTCCTGAGGGCTGAAAGTGCAGAGGCAGTGGGAGATGGAAAACCCAGATACCAGCTGATAGTGTCCCCTGATTGCTCGAACCCAACCCACACTGATAATATCTTCCAAATCCTCTTGGGCCTCCATTCTGTACTGAGGGAAGAATCCTCAGTTTGCTTTCATGGCACCCTAAAACTTATTTTTATAGTGCTTTTTGCTCTCTGAACTTATTATAGCAATAGCTTTGGGCTTCCCTGGTGGCTCAGATGGTAAACAATCTGCCGGCAATGCAGGATACCTGAGTTTGATCCCTGGGTCAGGAAGATCCCTTGGAGAAAGGCATCACCACCGACTCCAGTATTCTTGCCTGGAGAATTCCATGGACAGAGAAGCCTGGCGGGCCACAGTCCATGGGATCACACACAGTGGATATGACTGAGCAACTAACACACACATAGTAATATGTATTATTTATGGAAAATGTTCAGAAAGAATATATAAGAAAATGAAAAATCACCTGAAATCCTACCACCTTCAGAAAATGACTATTGACACAAGCATGAATTTTTTTTTTTCTTAAAAACGTACCTTAAATATATGCATGTTATTGCTGCTGCTGTTTAGTCACTAAGTTGTGTCCAACTCTTTTCAACCCCATGGGGAGCCTGCCTGGCTCCTCTGTCTATGGGATTTTCCAGGTAAGAATACTGGAGTGGGTTGTCATTTCCTCCTCCAGGGAACTTTCTGACTCATGGATCACACCCATGGCTCCTGCTTGGCAGGCAGATTCTGTACCACTGAGCCACCTGGGAAGCCCAAATAGATGCATAGATGATCTAAAAACCTTTCATCTAAAGATGGGACTCTTTCTTTAGCTCAGGGTGAAATTTTCTTCTGTTATTTCTCATGAATGTTTCACTTCTGTTTGCTTGGCTTTTTCTTCCTGGAAATCCCATTTTATTTATCTCAAACAGGTGCTGTCCCACAGACATAGAATTCAAGCCCACATGGGCAATTTAAAATTTTCCAGTAGCCCCTTTAAAAATAGAAGTAAAATTTTAGTATTTATCCAAATATATCCAAAATGTTATTGTTTTAAAATCTAATCTAAGAAGTGTAACTGAGTCACTTTGCTGTCCACCTAAAACTGACACAACATTGTAAATCAACTCGACTTCAATGGCAATTTAAGATTAAAATGTAAAATGTAAATGTACATGTAATTGAGATAATGTAACATCTATAATATTTACATATTTTTATACTGTGCCTTTGCCCCACTTTTCATTTTGAGCATATTCCCATTTGATTAAATATCCTTCTAACATGATTTTTAATGACAGACTGTTATTTTATAAGGCAACCTTTGCTCTTCTGTATCTTTAGGCTTTCTAGCTTCCTTTTTAATGCATTTATTTCCTATTTCCTTTTTATCTGTTAAGTTTTGCTCTGTGGCTTGAATTTTCTCTGCCTGTCTTCCCTCTGGTGATTTGGCAAATATTCTCCCTATTTGAACTTAATAGAGATCATCCTTAAGTTTTTAAAAGTAGATTTAAATTCATAAGCATCAAAGTTAAGGATTAAACACTATGGTTTTATGTCCTTTCCCTCCTCCAACTTTCCAGTTTTCCTTAATATGACATAAGTTTCGAAGCTCATACTAATATTTTTACATTATGATCATTTCAGTATTCATTCATCCATTTCAAACTTTGTGTTTTTGCATTTCCACTATTTTGAATAGCTATTCATTGCTCAAGGGTTTGTCAACCTACAAATTTCTCACCTATGGATTCTTAATTTTAAATTGTCTTTTGGTAGATCAGCATTTGCCTTTAAGACATTCATTTTTTCCATGAAGGGAATACTGGTAATGTGATTTTTAAGCCCTTGAATGTTTGAGAATGTCATTCTCTTGACCTCACATGTAAATGGCTACTTGGTTTAGTATTTTTCTTTCCTCAGAGTTGTTGAAATTACTCCATTGTCTCTGAGCAATGAATACAGGAGAGAAGCCCAAGGCCAGTTGGATTTTAGTTCTTTTGTATGTTTTTCCCTTTTACTTGTCTGAAGGTTTATAGAATGTTCTCTAGATACCAAGGAAGTGTTTCATGATGTGTATACTTGTTGATTTAATTTCTTTTGCCCTATATTTCAATATGCTCTTTCAATCTGTAGCCTCAAATGTACAGCTCAGAAAAGATGATGATGATTTTATATATATATATAATATAATATTATATTATATTATATAATGGAGGCAGGGCATGGCAACCCACTCCAGTATTCTTGCCTGGAGAATTCCCAAGGACAGAGGAGCCTAGCGGGCTGCAGTCCATAGGGTCACACTGACCGACTAAGCATAGCACATGTATATATATGTGTGTGTGTGTGTGTTAGGTCCCCTGGTTTTGTCATCCAGGTTTCATTTTTTTTTCCTCGCTATCATCCAGGTTCTGGGAGAGCTTTTCAGTGTATCTTTACTTCTTTAACTTGATTTTTTGCAATATGCTTTCTGCTGCATTCAGTGAGGTTTTGACTTGGGCCACTCGTCTAAACGTGCCTGACGTGAGCTCTTCCTTGCTAGATCAGATGTGAAAGACAGCATGCGGCTGCGGTCTAGATCTGTTCCCACCCATCCCCTGCCTCTTGTCCACTGGAGCCAAGCTGAGCACTTGCGAAAGTTGAGTGATTGCCAAAGACATCATGTGGCCCTCAAAACTGTTAATGTTTACTCTCTGGTCTTGTAAAGGAAAAGTTAGCTGACCTCTGCTCTAGATACTGTTTACTTTGATTTTTTTCAGACCAAAGTCCTCTTGAATCTTCCTGAAAATCGAATAAGAAAATTTCCCAAGCATTCTCTTTCTCTCTTTTCCTTCATGGTAAATCTCTCTCATAGGAAGATATTTGCCAGCCATCTTTTTTACTTTTTGGATGTCCTTATGTTAATTTTTGCTGTGTGTCCAGACTTACTAAGGGGGGTGTGGTGGGTTCACAAAAGAGCAATGTGGACTTTGTTCTGAATGTTTAGATTTCCAGTACCTCTCTGCCTTTCTCAATCTCTCCCTTTTTATGTCTCTCTCTGTGTTTGTATTTCACTGAAAAGCCAAATTCACCCTCTCAGGGATTGATATGTGCGATTAGCAGAGGTTAAGATTCATTCTTCCCATTTTATGCAGTAAAGGAAGAACAGAGAGAACCTGCGGGGCAGGGAGGCTGTGACAATATAGAGTTTTGACTTGAAACACTGCCTTCTTGCTTTGAAGCCCTCAGTCCACTTCTCAGCTGGAAGCCCACCTCCAAGTGTGTTGATTTGACTTGGTTCCACCGTAGTGAAACCTTACCTGGGACCCTTTGACACCTGAAGCCCTTGAAGTCTACAGTGCTGTCATGCCAGGGATGGACTCAGTGGAGACCCAGGAGGGAGGGGTAGCCATGCAGCTATTCTTGAAAATATTTGGAGAATTCATGATTTGAATTCTTTTTATGTTGTACATGTATTGTACATAGTCATAAGTATTCTTGCCACTGGTTGCCATCTTGTAATTTCCATACCTGGACTTTTGGAAGCAGAAGGTGTGAATGTTTACCTGCAACAAAGCTGGGTATATTCGCTAACTTAACATAGAATATTGTTTGAGAGTGGTACTCCTTCACCATGCATGTCCTCACAGGCTGGCAGGGTGATGTATTGCCAGCGTGTGTGTAAGTGTGATCCTCAGAGGGGGAAGGGAATAGAGAAGGGGCCAGGTGTGGGCTCACTTCTTTGTACAGATGTGAATTTGAAAATTAGGCATATTTGCAAGTTAATCAATTCCAGTTATCTGTACTTCTGGAAGGGAGATGTGATATGGATAAATGAAACCAGCAGATGATTGAAAGATGATTTCCACTTTGTTCTGGGATTGTTGTTGTTTAGTCGCTTCAGTTGTATCTGACTCTTTTGCGACCCTCTGGACTATAGCCCTCCAGGCTCCTCTGTCCCTGGGGTTCTCTAGGCAAGAATACTGGAGCAGGTTGCCATTTCCTCCTCTAGGGAATCTTCCTGACCCAGGGATCGAAACCGAGGCTCCTGCATTGGCAGGCAGGTTTTTTGTTTTTACTGCTGAGGCACCAGGGATAGTTTGCATTAAATGCAAAGGAGTCTCCCATTTCACATCAGGCTCCTCACCCCCGACCCCTACTCCCCTGGGTTTACCCTCTGGTGAGTGCTTACTTGGGCTGACAAACCCAGATTCTCCAACGTGCTGACCATTGGCCTGAATGTCTGGAGGAGTGGGACTATGGATTGGAAATTCTCAAGGGGAATAAACCCCCACAAAATCTCAGGACTGGACCCCCATCCATCTTCTTCTCACAGCATCACTAACACCCTCTTGTGCTTCATCTGAAAGAATCTTACAAAATCAAATTTACTCCAGCCCACTTCTCTTCTGTCCCTGGCATTCCTCTCTGTACTGTCAAGGAAATATGATCATTCCACTTAACATTTGCTGCCATTCGTTCTCAGCATCTCTAGAATGATAGATTATGACCAAGGGATTGAATTTCAAATAGGAAAAGAAGATAGGGGGTCTTTTCCTGAACAAAAAATCTTATTGGTGTTAAAAACAAGATCTTAGTTAAAATCTTACCCTGTGCTAAAAATTCATGCAATTTTTAAATTAGAGATTCTGTCCCAGAAAAATTGCCCCCAAAGTTGCTGTCTTTGTTCAGGCGAGCAACCCAACGTGACCAAGAGCTTCATGGCTGGATGGGAGGAGGCATGTGGAGGCTGGGCCGCGCTCTGCATCGGTCGCGCCGTGTGAGTGGACCTGCCTCACCCAGGCTCTCGGCAATGTATGCATTTATGCTCACTAAGCTGCATGTTTCAGGGTTGTAATTGCATCCCGTGTCCCCACAACATTATAGACATGAAAGGAAAATGAGGGCTTTGCACGTTCCCAGCGATGTAATTATGGTAATAGGCAGACCTTGTTGGCTGTGTTTGTCCCGTTCGGCATTTAGCCCAGCTCTCCGCTGTAGTGGCTTGGGAGTGGTTGGGCTTAGTGGAGGAACTGTTTCCCAACTTTGATTTCTTGGATGACTTCTTACTGAACTGTCATATTCATACAGGGAAGGGCACACCTCCTAAGTGTACGCCTCAGTGAGTTTTCACCTGCAGGACTTGTCCATGTAACCTGTACCCAAATCAAGAATCACAACAGTCCCCACCACGCGCCACCCTCCCACACCCGCCAGCCCCATTCTGGTCATTACCTCTACCCTCCCTAGGGTGGCCACCCTCTGAATCTCTCACAGTACAGATCAGGTTCTCTGGTTTTGTACACTATACAAATGGAATCACATATCCACTGACTCGTGTCTATTCATTTTTCTGTCTTTTATTCAAGACATGGATTTCTATCACTGCACAGAGTTGCAACTTTTTCATTTTTGTGTTTGTATAGCACTCCATTGTGGACTATACTAAAATTTACTTTTTTGTTTCATTATTGATGAGCATTTGAATGGTTTCCCATTTTTGCCTTTTATAAACAGATGTTTAATCACTAAGTCATGTCCCGACTCTTTGTAACCCCATAGACTGCAGCACACCAGGCTTTCCTGTCCCTTACCATCTTCGGGAGTTTGCTCAAACTCATGTCCATTGAGTCAGTGATGCCATCCGACCATCTCATCCTCTGTCGCCCACTTCTCCTCCTGCCTTCAGTCTTCCCTATTATCAGGGTCTTTTCCAATGAGTTGGCTTTTCGCATCAGGTGGCCAAATTATTGGAGCTTCAGCTTCAGCATCAGTCCTTCAATGAATAGTCAAGGTTGATTTCCTTTAGGATTGACTGGTTTGATCTTCTTGCTGTCAAAAGGACTCTCAAGAGTCTTCTTTAGAACCACAATTTGAAAGCATCAATTCTCTGGCACTCAGCCTTCTTTATGGTCCAACTCTCACATCTGTACATGACTGCTGGGAAAACCACAGCTTTGACCATACAGACCTTTGTTGGCAGAATGATGTCTTTGCTTTTTAATATGCTGTCTAGGTTTGTCATAGCTTTTCTTCCAAGGATCAAGCATCTTTTAGTTGTGTGACTGCCATCACTGTCCACAATGATTTTGGAATCCAAAAAAATAAAGTCTGTCACTGCTCCCACCTTTTCCCCTTCTATTTGCCATGAAGTGATGGGGCCAGATGCCATGATTTTAGTTTTTGAATGTTGCGTGTTAAGCCAGCTTTTTCACTTTCCTTTTTCACCTTCATCAAGAGACTCTTTAATACCTCTTCACTTTCTGCCATTAGGGTGGTATCATCTGCATAGTCATTTCCTGTGGCGGCTGTAATAAATGTCCACAGAGTTGGTGCTTATACCAACACAGACTTATTCTCTTACAGTTCTGGTGATCAGAAGTACAAAATGTGTCTCAGTGGGTCAAAATCAAGGTGTTAGCAACACCATGCTCCTTCCAGAGGCTCTACAGGGGAGTCCATTTCTATTTCCTTGCCTTTTCAAGCTTCTAGAGCTGCATTCCTTGGCTCTTGGCTCCCTCTTCCATCTTTAGGGACAGATCAGCATAGCAGCTTTCGATCTCGGCTGTCTTCCCATTGCCTTCTCCTCTGTGTATCCAAAGCTCCCTCTGCCACCCTCCTATAAGGACACTGGTTATTGCACGTAGGACCCTCCCACCCACATGGCCCAGGAGAGTCTCCTCATCACAAGACCTTTAACTTAATCACATCTGCAAAGTCTCTTTTTCTGTGTAAGGTAAATCATAGGTTCCAGGGATTAGCACCTGGATGTCTCTGGGAGCCGTTACTCAGCCTTATATCTTGATTTTCACCATGTTATCCATAATACCCACCTTCGTAAAGCTTCGTCATCCTACATCACAAGGTTGCCGAATTGTTCCGCCACTCTCTATGCTTCTCATTGCATTGTGTGAAAAAGTCACTGAGTGGGACCAGAGAAATATATTTAAAGGATAGATGATGAATTGTTTCATCAAATTATTAATTCACTTTGTTACTTTGGTAACAAAACTCTCAAATGGATGGGAAGGAAAATTTCAAAATATAAGTCACCCTGAGAGCAATGTGGGATCTCGGATTGAGTCCTGGAACAGAGAATGAATGTTAATAGAAAAACTGGTGAAATCCAAACAAAGTCTATAGTTTAGCTAACTTTGTCTTGGGAATTATACCATGGTGATGTATGATATTAACATTAGGGGAAGGATATAGGGGAGCTTGATCTGCCTGCAATGCCAGAGATCTGGGTTTGATCCCTGGGTTGAGAAGATCCCCTGGAGGAGGGAATGGCAAGCCACTCCAATATTCTTGCGTGGAGAATCCCCATGAACAGAGGAGCCTGGTGGGCTACAGTCCATGGGATTGCAAGGAATCGGACACGACTGAGCGACTAAGCACAGCACATATGGGAGCTTTCTGTATTATCTTTGCAAGTCTTCTGCAAATCTAGAATTGCTTCAAAGTAGAAAGTGTAAAGAAATGCAGGGCCCTCAGGTACTGGTGGGAAAGTTCCAAACTCCATCTGTTTTTGTGACATGGGAGAAAGGATCCAGAGTTGGCAGAATGTGTTCAGAAGATCCAAACAGAAATGATGAGGTTTACAACACATAGAAGCATTTAAGTGTAAATAGAAGTATGAGACAAGATGGTGTTTGTTATCTTGCTGGGAACATGTGGGTCATCTCCAGACCCACCCAGGGCTCCCCCTGGGGAGCGGGGAGCGGGAGCTGGGCTGAGGGTGGTCCTCCCGTGTGAAAGGAGAGGGAGTCCCGCCCTCAGTCTCTGATTGATTCATCAGCTCCTCCCGCCCCCTCCCCTCTCTTCTGGGCCCCATCAGGGCTCAGGCTAAGGGCTCCCGGGTGGCCAGCCGCCTCACAGCTGAGTTGTTATCTTCCCGTCACACACTTATCTGGGCACGGTTAGAGCTTCCTAATAACATTTGTCACTGACTGTAATCCCATCACTGTCCAGACCCGCTTGATTAGCCCCTCTGGTTGTTTTGGCTTTGCTCTGCCCCTCAGCCTCTTCCGAGGAAATTGGTAGAGTGCAGAGAGAGCTCCTGGTCTTGGAAAAAGAGAACAGGGACGAAGTAAACCAGGACCACCAAACTACTTCTCCAGTAATTAGATCCAAGTGGCTCAGCCTCCCCCCTGCTCCTCGATCAACCCTATTTCAGGCCCAGAAGCAGGAAAGGGGCCGTCTTCTCTGGAGGTACGTCAAGCTACAGAGTCCAGCCTCGCCTCCGTTGTTCTCCTGACAGCTTCACTTGTTCCCAGTGCCCATCCTCGGTCTCCTGAGAGGGGAGAGGGGACCAGGGGTCAGGGAGGCGGAAACTGCAAGCCTGCTTACTGGGAGCCATGCACCCACAGCCCACACTAGCTATGAAGAGCCTGGGCCGCATTCCCCTCCCCTCCGCCAGGCTCCAGGGAGTGTCCTGGCAGGCCCTGTGGTTGTGTAACTCTCTTCACAGCTGTGTGCTGGAGGGCCGGTTCTGCAGCCCAGAACAACAAAGTATGTGGTGAATGCAAAGGGGGGAATCCTCTAAGGGGCACCCTCACTCAGCAGCTAGCTTGTGCATGCGCCCCAAAGATGTGTAGACTCTGCCTGGTGTGGGAGTGTGGGTGGACGTGTGAGGGCAATGGGATCTGCTGTGTCTGAAAGTGTTAAGTGCAAGCAGTCCCCCCAAGTTGTGTGTGTGTGTGTGTGTGTGTGTGTGTACATGTGTACGTGTGTGGTGTAGACGCTGGCATGCTTGGCTGTGAGCTGGCCCTTTCTCCCTCCTCTTCAGTTCTGCTTCCCACACAGCTGCTACCCACCGCCCGCCCATCCCCTCTGCACAGGGTGGGAGCCAGCTGCCCCTCCCCGCTCTCTCTTGAAGGTATCCTGTTCTCGTGAATCTCCCTTTATCTCTGGGCTTTTCCTTCCTCCATGGTCAGGGCTTTGTGCTCTGTCTCTCTCTCTGGGCACCTGCCAGACAGCAGGGAAACCCCGGAATGGCTGAAGTGAGTACTAGCCATGTGTGTGCATAGGAAGCCCAGGGAGGCAGGGCCCTGGAGGCCGTGCTGCCCCACAGAACCTCCTGTCTCCCTGCGGTCCTGGCCCCTCTGCAGGCAGGACGGGACACCTCTGCAGCCTCCAGCCCCTGCCCAGGGCCAGGATGCGGGGCACCGGCACCGCTGGCCAGAATCAGGCCCAGAGGGGGCGCGGCAGGCGCTGTGAGAAGGTGGACGGCTCACAGAGAGGACAGGAGGGGGCAGCCATAACGGAGGCCCACAGCCTAGGTGGCTTACAGCAGAGGTTTATCGTCTCATAGCTCTGGAGGCTGGAAGTCCAAGGTCAAGGGATTGGCAGGGAGGGATCCTGCCGAGACTTGTCTCCTCAGCTGCGGATGGCTGTCTTTGCCTTCACATGGCCTTCCCTCTGCACCTGTCTGTGGCCACATTTCTCCTTCTTATAAGGATGTCAGCCATACTGGGTTAAGGCCCACCCTAATGATCTCATTTTACTTTACTTACCTTTGAAAGACCTTGTCTCCAAATATTGGGTTGGCCAAAAAATTTGTTCAGGTTTTTCTATAACGTTTTATGGAAACACCTCAAACAATCTTTTTGGCCAACCCAGGACATCGTGAGGTGCTATGGTGAGGAAGCCAGTGTACGAATTTTAGAGGACACGGTTCAGTCTATGACAAGGTCGCCTCCACCTGCTCTCTGTAGGGCCATTTTCCAGCCAGCTCCGGCCAGAGCCATGGCATGCCCCTCACAGAACTTGAGCTCTTTGTCCTGCATGGCTGATAAGGCAGCTCTGGGTGTCATGGCTTGCAAATTAACTGCAAAGAAAATGGAGGATTTGGGTTGACGGGCTATTCTTTTAACAATTTTAGAGAAAAAGGCAATGCAACATAGTGGCACAAACGGGAGACAATAGTTGTGTGGCCTCCATCAAATTACTTCACCCCTCTGCGTGTGTTTTCCTATGCACACCATCGGGCTCTGTGGGGATTAAGTGGGATCCCATGTGTGAAATGCCCAGGGCGGTGGCTGGCGCATAGTAGGTGCTCAACACTTGCTTCCTTTACTTTCAGTTTTAGTCCTGATACCACTGCCGCCCCTGCAGACAGGACAGTGTGGTGATGACAGGTACCCTTCACCCGATGGGCTACTTATCACATACCTGCTATTCATGCAAGGGAGCTGAGGCAAGGGTATGCTGAGTGCTCCACGCAAACCGCATTCTGCTGCTTCTGAAAGGACTACACTCAAATGTCATTTCTGCTGATGTGGTCAAAGGCAAAATCTCTGTCTATAAAATGATTTTATTTTCATGGAAAGCAATGTCCAGTCTCAAGGGGTGTTTTGAATACAAAATTTGAAGAAACTCACTAGCGGCAAAGGATGGAACCCCAAATTAGAATCCCCTTTCCCTACAGAGTGGTTCTCAGACTTAAATGTGATACAGAATCACCTGGTGGGGTGGGGTGGGGTCTGGTCAACACACAGATTGCCAGGCCCCAGCCCCAGTTTCTGATTCAATACACCCAGAGTGCATGCATGGATGCATGCTAAGTCGCTTCAGTTGTGTCCAACCTATTGCAACCCTATGGACTGTAGCCTACCAGGCTCCTCTGTCCATGGGATTCTCCAGGCAGAAATACTGGTGTCGGTTGCTATTTCCTTCACCAAGGTATCTTCCTGACCCAAGGATCGAACCCAAGTCTCTTATGTCTCCTGCCCTGGTGGGTGGATTCTTTACCACTGTGCCACCTGGAAAGTCCCCAGAGTAGGACCTGAGAAGTTGCATTTTTAGCAAGCTTCCAGGTGATGCTGCTGCTGCTGATCCAGGGCCACACTCAGAGAAGCACAGAATCCAGCCCTGGCTAGGGTCTGTGTCACCTTCTCTCTCCAACCTGTCCTGTCTTTGCTGTTGTCCTACCTGCCTGAACTGATTTTTCTGCTCTCATCCTGGGGGGTGTAGGGCAGTTTGTTGAATCTGCTCCATCTTCTCTCTGATTTATGTAGGCTTCTCATCTGTTAATGGGCAACTGTTTCTTTGACCTTCTTTCTTTTTCTCTTTCATTCCCTTTTCATATTTGGGCCTCCAGATACTTCATCAAGAACGAAGAGTAGACCCAGGTGAGGGTACAGCTCCCTCACTGAGGCCTGTGCTGACCCCAATTAGGAAGAGTCAGATGCGAAAAGAGCATCTTTCCCATCACTGGCCTCATCTTCTGCACCCTCGTGTCCCTCTACCCCAGCGCATCAGTTCCCTGGCCCCAATTCCCTAATCACTTTGGCAGAGTAAATAATTGCTGATGTGTGGTGACCCCAGGTCATAGCCAATGGAGGAATGTAATTAGGGCCTTCATTTCCGGCCATCTTGGGAGCCGTCTTCCAGCTGATACTTGTTCCCCTGGCCCCCCCACGCTGGTATTCCTATCCTCCCGACCCTTCCCTGCTCGAGACCAGAGAGCTTGGGTTGGATTGAGTTGCTCATGATCAGATGTGGGTGTTGCCTTCCTTTGTGTCTTTCCCTACAAACATCCCCTTCCTAGGGGCTGGGTGCCTGCCCCTCATGCCTCTCATACCACGCCTCATAGTGTGTGCATGTGTGCTCAGTTGCTCAGTCATATCTGACTCTTTGTGACCCCTGGACTGTAGCCTGCCAGACTCCTCTGTCCATGGGATTCTCCCGGCAAGAATACTGGAGTGGGTTCCCATGCCCTCCTCCAGGGAATCTTCCCCACCCAGGGATCAAACCCGTGTCTCAAGCTGCTCCTGCATTGCAGGTGGATTTTTTGCCACTGAGCCACCAGGGAAGCCCATAGTGTGTGAATGCTCTTTAGTGACCATTTCTGGGAGAGATCTGAGCCTGGAAGCTTGCTCTGTGCCACATCTTTTTTGGACTCTGCAGCACACATGGCCACCATTGCTTTTCCAGTGTTAAGACCATCTTATGATCTTTTCCCCTTGGTGTTGGAGCCCTACTCATTTCTGCTTGCTGGGAATGGGCCTGGGCGAGCTCCCTTGGGTTGAGAAGGCCTGAAGGACTTGGTGGCAGGTGGGACCCTAACATGGGAAGCAGAAGCCTTGCCTTTTCTTCCTGCCTCTTCTATCTCTTGATCCTGGATTGATTTCCCTTTGTCTTAGACACATGGTGCTGGGGTGCTCCAGTGGGGAGATGATGACAGATAACTGTTTTTGAGTTCTTTTGGAAACGTTCCCCACCCCCCCAGTCAAAGCAGGGGAGGAAAACATCTTGCCTTTTCTCTGACTCTTAAAGCTCAGCCAGATTTGAGGCAAAAATAAACCCATGACTACTCCAAGAGAAAGGCCAAGAATCACTTGTATGTCCTCCCAGAGTGCCTTTTTGAAATGGGGAGGGGACTTTGAGGGAAGAAAAAGGGCAGTAAATGTGATGTAATGTTTTGGTGTCTGATACCTTGAGCCTCATTTTGGAAGAATGTCCAATCTAACCCTGAGGGAAGCAGAAATTTTATTGATTTAAGAAAAGGAGGCTCATTGGCCGTCATCTCCAGGAGGGTCATTGCTGCAATAAACTGGCACAGCCCCCACACCCCACCCCTGTGCCTGGGGACCCCAGCCTGGTATGCCCGGTCTGTTCTGGGCTGCTGGGGCAGCCAAAGGGTGCAAGCTTGCTCTCTCCGAGTGGGCCTGGCATGGCCTTCCCTACCTGGCATCCCACTGGGCCCAGAGATCAAGCTCTTACCTCCTTCTTCTCCTAGAAAACTCTCCACAGGCAAAAAAGAGTCTTGACAGCTCACCCCACTGCTGTCTCCCCTCCGGACACAGCAGACACAGCCTACAACAAAATGCAAGGGGGCCACGAAAGAAACATTTCTTTCCTTGCTGGAAATCAGTGTAAGAGAGCCCTCTCCAAAATTTTTACTTGGGAGTAGGTGTCTCCATCGCTTAATGCTTGTGTTTAATGTCTATTCCCATATGTTGGTAAATTTCCCCCACTGTCTGAGGACCAGAGCTGTCTCCACCCTACCTCCTCCTGAGCTCTTCAGCACATCAGCTCATGGTGGTGGAGGTGATGCTAGTTGGAAGGACACTGCCACTGCCTCCGGCTCCCTTCCTGTGGAAACCCCTAGAAGCCTTAGGGTGGGGGTGCAGTGAAGAGGGAGCCAAAAGCAGACCTCAGCCAGAGGACATGGAGGCAGAAAACAGCTGTCTTCCCCACTGCTCACTGGGTGAGCACTCTTGGCCAGCGTGGATAATGCTTTGGCCGTGAAGGGTGAGCCCTCCCTCATTCGTTGTGGTCTGGGCTCACTCCACCTGGCCTCTCACTTTCTATCAGTACACGGTCTCCTGTAGGCGTAGGAGAAAATTGCCATTTAAAAGGAAGGGGCAGGTGGGTCTTGGTAGCTAGGAGCTTATCTCGAATTAGCAGTCAGGAACCTTTGAGTTTATACAATCCCTGTTTGGAGGGATGGATACAGAAAAGAGTGTTATCCAGGAATCGTCCTCAGGCTTGAATCACCTTCTTTCTGAGATCTCTAGGATTTGGCTCCTGCCTGGGGTCCTGAGCTGTGAAACAAGAGGCCTGGACACAGATTTACCAACTTGGGCCTTTCTGGATCTCCAGCTTGCCCAGAGCACCTCGAGGTCAGAATGGAACAGAGTCTTCACTTACGGACATGCAGAGATGGTTCTGGAGGGGAGGGCGGGGTCCTAACTCCCATCCCTGCAGCTGCCTGGTGGGGAAAGGCCCCCTCCTGCTGCCGAGTGGTTGGAGAAGTTAAGGAGGGGGTGTGAGATGAATGTGTCCACTTGCTGGAGCAGGATTAAAATTAACAGGCTCTTATTACTCCCCCATTAATGCTGGAGTCAGTGCTGTGTCCATTTCCAGTGTCAGTCCTCTAGATGTCAGCTCAGGATGGACAGAGATGCTCTGCCTAGTCTGTTTAGAGACTTCCTTCCCTTTCAGAAGTGCCTTTCAGAAGGCACTTCGTTCCCTTCTGAAACCTTTTGGTGGGAACTCCTAGCTGAGGAGATGTTGAAGGCCAAGGTTTTGATGTGGTTGTTTCTGAGATCTGCAGAAACTGCATCAGGTAGCAGCATCATGTAGCTGCTTTGAGTACCAGAGAGAGCCCTTCAGATACGCATCCCAACCCCAGCTCTCTTAGTAACTTACTATGTGGGCCTGAGCCTCTTCCACAGCCTCTCTGATGTTAGTCTGTAATGTGGAGGGATCCCATTCAGTAGTCCTCTTCCTTCCTGGAGACAGGGAGGGATTCCAGAGATGAAAAATAGGAGCTGGTGTCCAGGAAGGAAATGGACAGTGTGACTCGGAGAGGCATTTCATCTGGTGTCCTCAATCTGGAGTCACTGGCCTGGGAGTCACTGAGCTTTTGGAGCCTTATGAACCCTCTGAAGTCATCTATAAAAACAGTGGGTGAGTGAGCACTCTTCAGAGTCTTCAAGAAGATTCTCAGAGAGGTCTTGGCACCCACAAACACCCACTGGCAGCTTTCGGTGAGAGCAGTCACAAGACTGGGGAGAATTGACCTCCTCTTTAGAGGCAGCATTTGAATCAGCATCTTGGCCTCTAGTCCAGGGGACCAAGAGCACGTTGTTCCTGATTCTGGGGAATTTGGGGGAAGGAAGAGAAGCATGAGAGATGGAGGCTGCTATGTGTGATGGGGAAGTCAGAGAAAGAAGAGAAAGACAGGTTTCCAAATGAGGTGCATCTCACCCTTTGTGGGCACAGAGCTGGGACTCAGAGACCAGGATATGTCTCTTCAAATCCTTGGGCACTGGTTTTCCTGTAGTGGATCAACTGTGGGAAAAGCACTAATAAGGCAGGAGGTTTTGGGGAGATGGTTCCTCTAGCTTCTGAGCCACTTTAGAGGTGGCTCCCTTTGTTTTCTTGGCCTGATTAGAATTTGGGTTGCTCTCATCTGGGGGTGTCTCAGGTATACAGTTGAGTATAATCAGTGACCAAGTTAGCAGCTTACTAAGAACCACGATCTCAAATAGAATCATTCTTAACAGGAGATCAGGATCTTGGGAAACTGGGAAGAAGGAAGATAGCCTGCTGGGAAAATGAGAATGAGGTGGAGTCATAGGCATGAGCTCAAGTAAGTTCCAAGATCAAGATCATGTATGACCTAGTATCTGTCTGCCTAGCCAACAGCTAAGTTTCACCTCGTTAGAAATAAAAAGGGCTCTGATAAAAAGTCAGTGGGTGGTTTGTCATCAGTTCGATTCTGTTCAGTTAATAAACCAAATGTATGGATATGAGAGTTGGACCATAAAGTAAGCTGAGCACCGAAGAATTGATGCTTTTGAACTGTGGTGTTGGAGAAGTCCCTTGGACAGCAAGGAGATCAAACAAGTCAATCCTAAAGGAAATCAGTCCTGAATATTCATTGGAAGGACTGATGCTGAAGATGAAGCTCCAATACTTTGTCCACCTAACACAAGGAACTGACTCATTGGAAAAGACCCTGATGCTGGGAAAGATTGAAAATGGGAGGAGAAGGGGATGACAGAGGATGAGATGGTTGGATGGCATCACCGACTCGATGGACATGAGTTTGAGCAAGCTCCAGGAGTTGATAATGGACAGGGAAGCCTGGCATGCTACAGTCCATGGGGTCACAAAGAGTTGGACATGACTGAGCTGATCTGAACTGAATAAACCAAATATTTGTGGGTTATCTGTTTGTCTTTGGTACCTTATCAGACACTGTCAAGAATGTATAAGAAGTAAAAGGTACAGTCTCTGATTTTGATGAGCTCATCAGTTGGCTGGGTAGAATAAACATTTATACAAGGAATAGCTGGAGACAACCATGGCTAAACTTCGTATAAGTGTACATCTAGAATTCAGCCTCTGGTCAAGTGCTCTTAGCTGGTTCTTTTATCTCCAATTTATAGCTTTTGAGAACTGATAGAATCCCAAGATTCACCTGTCTCTTCAACCTGTCCCATTTTAGGTATGAAAGTGTGACCAGTGATAGTTTTCCTGGGAGGAAGTGACATAGATGAAGAGAGAATGAGGTTGTACCAAGATAGGAGATGAGGAGGAGGGGTGATTATGAAATTAAAGGTTGTTCTTTCCAAGAGATTTAAGAGTGTGGATTCCTCGACTTGCCACCATTCCTTCCATCTTTTACTCCACCCGTTCTTTGCCTTCTGCCTCTATTTAAGCTTATCACCTGACCGGGCACTCGTTTCAATAAACCCCTCATTCTCCAGGAAAAAAAAATGTCCTGATTTATAGCATTTTATAATGCCCTGATGTATGCCAGTTTCTGTGGTATAACTGTTCCCTCCATGATGAGCTCAAACTACCAATGATTTAATGGCCAGATCCCAGAATCCCTAAAATTTAACACTCGGCTGTCCTGAGCTGGCCTGCCACTACAAGTCTTCTCTCTGTTGAGCTGGTCATCCACCGACCACTTAACAGAGCACTGGGTCCAGATATTATTGGCAGAGTGGTGGCTTCCATAAAATTCCAGCTTGGGTATCACTGGGCAGCATCCACTGGGGATGGAAAGTTCAGGAAGGAAAATGTAGCTCTATTTGGTACCTGGTACCCCAACAGAATGATCAGAGACAAAAACTGAAAGCTGAGAGAGAGAGCGCGTCTATGCAGTTGATTCTTAAACTCAGGACAGAAGCTCATCTTTTTGAGATATGCTGTGTGGCCTGGACAGAGGACTGGCTTAGATGACCTCTGAGGATTATTAAGCCGTTTTTAAAAAACTTCTCTGAAGGTTTCTCAATGGGTTAGAGATCAGGACCCCTCTGTTTTCAAGATCGTATCCCCACTGCCTTTCCACCCTACTCATTGATCCCATCTTCCTCATAGCTTCTGATCCGTTTTGCTCCAGGATAATCCCCTTTGTCATCTACAAGATGTCGAATTACCCAGGTCTGGTTGAAAACGTCAGTACTTAAGAGGTCAAGGCTTACTAGTCCTACTTTATAAGGATATGCATTTCTTGCAATTTTCCCCTGCTCCCCTGCACGTTGAGATCCCTGATGGACTGAGGAGTGTGCCCATCCACGAGGTACATTGGGAACAGAATCCAGGGGGTGTTGAGTCTTGGCATCCATGAGCAGGTAAGCATTGGGGTGGGGAGGTTCAATTCCGCTTTTCCAGGTCAGTGGTCCTCAACCTTTTTGGCACCAGAGACTGATTTTGTGAAAGACAATTTTTCCATGGACTGGAATTTGGGGAATGGTTTCAGGATGATTCTAGTGTATTAAATTTATTGTGTGTTTTATTTCTAATCTAATACCACTACTCACTGATCTGACAGGAGGTATCAGTCCCGGGCACAGAGGTTGGGGGCCCCTGATCCAGGTGATGTGCTATTCCAACCCGGCTCCTGTGGGAGCCTGGAAAGTCTACTGAAGGCCTCTAAGGTGAAATCAACCAGAAGTGTCAATCAGGCAGTGGAGCGGGGCCAGAAAAATCAATGCTGAATTCCAGATGCCAGGAGGGCAGGAGAGAGGGGAACAAGAGGACAGAATGAGAGCATTTGTTTGCAATTCTGATATAACAAATCAACAGATCACTGGGCAAAGATGCCTAATGAAAATGCACATGGTGGATGTATGTGGGGAGAGAGAGAGAGAGGAATGGAAAGTCCAGGCATGGGGCCTGCTTAGAAATTCAAAGGTATTCACATCCATGCCAACCATGCTGCCAAAGGCAAGGGTGCCCAGGGCAGCTAGCCTTGGGCTGAAACCTTAAATTTGCCATTTATTCATCATGCAGCCTTAGACCAGTTACCTCACTTTCTTGCTCTTCCATTTCTGTAAAATACAAACCATGTAGGGGCTTTGTGAGAATAAAAAGGGATAACCAGGATAGTTACTACCCGCTATATGGAAAGAGCCATTATTTTATATTCTTATTTAAAATGCTAGTTATGGTGACTGAGGATAAAGTTAATTTCCTTTCCTTTCTGGTGGCAGTTTGAAGGCCCTCACCAGGTTTCCTGTCTGGGCCCCTTGGAGGGAACCAGAAACTTCCACTCTTCCATAATTTTGCTTCCCAGTCTCTAACTGTGTGATGTGGGGCAGATTTCACTGGCCTGAGGTTTGCCCTTCCTCATGTGCAAAGGGATGGTCATGGTGCCTTGCTGCCTGAGCTGCTGTGAGGTTGAAATGCAGGGTTTTATGGAGATGTTGGTTGTCCTGACCTCACCCTTACTGCTGAGCATGACGGGCAGTCTCTGTTCTAAGGCTGCCACATGTAATATTTCATTTAACCACAACATCTGAAGCACCTCGTGTGTGTTTGTGCTCAGTCACTCAGCCATGTCCAACTCTTTGCAACCCCATAGATTGTAGCCTGCCAGGCTCCTCGGTCCATGGGATTCTCTAGGCAAGAATATTGGAGCAGGTTGCCATTTCCTTCTCCAGGGGATTTTTCTGACCCAGGGATCGAACCCATGTCTCCTGCATTGGTAGGTGAATTCTTTACCACTGAGCCACCTGGGAAGCCCAAGCACCTAGTACCGCTATTCATTTGTGACTCAAGGAGAAGGGAAGTCAGACTTGGTTACATCCAAGAACAAACCTGGTATCTCAGCCTTGGCACACTGGCTCCCTTGCCTCCATCTGGCGTGGTGTGCTCTCACTAACGTGACGCAGGACTGAGTTGAATCCATTAGGCAGATGTCAGGTCAGCTTTTAGAGTCGGGCAAACAATCCCCTTCATCAGGGACTTGTGAATTTAACCCTTTAACTATGGCCTTGATTTTATCACCTTATCCTGTGAGCCCAAGAGGCTGTGAACAATGTGGGTGTGAAAATGCCATCATCTGTTCAGAAGTGAGTGGCATAGTCATGCAGGGGTGACTGTGTGCTATAGACAGAATATGGGTGTCCCTCAGATTCACATGTTGGAACCTAATCCCCAGGGTCATGGTGTTAGGAGGTGGGGCCTTTCAGAGGAGCTTAGGTCATGAGGGTGGGGCCTTCATGGATGGGATTTGCATCTTTATAAAGGAGGCCCCAGAGAGTTCCCTCACCCCTTCTGCCATGTGAGGACACAGAGAGATGACAGTCGGCTATAAACCAGGAAGAGGGACCTCACCAGATCAGAATCTGCTGGCTCCTTGATTTTGGACTCAGCCTCCAAAGCTGTAAGAAATAGATTTCTGTTGTTTACAAGCCACCCAGTCTGTGGTATCCTGTCACAGCAGCAGTTCATATCTTATGAACGAAGATAATGCAATAATTTCTGGTTTGCACCAAGGAGATAGTCACTCAAGCACCACCCCCTAGGCAGCTAGATGCATCTCTGTGACTGTGAGGTGCCTGCCATGGGCATGATGAGGGTTGAGTAAACGGACACCACAGCAGGCACGCCCACCCAGCTCCAGGAAGAAGGCTGTGAAGAACATCAAGATGCTATGCATGTGAGTTACTCCAGACAAAACTCTGCTCATCTGCTCCATAGATAACAGGGAAGAAGGAAAAGGTGGCAAGTGTTCAGAGCAGCTGTGGGTGTCAGGGTGGTGGTGGGGAGGTAGTCTGTCTGGCCAGATCAGGAAGTTAATGAAAACCCAGCTTGAGGAGATGCCCCTGGAGGGGCCCAAAGGTACCCTTATTCATTCTGGGAGCGGGATTGGCAACTGTCAGCTTCCTCTGTACCTTACAAAAACGATGTAGCATGCACTGCAGGTGTGTCCAGTCCTTGTTGTGTGTGGTTGGGGGCTGCACATCCACGGATAGGCACACCCTCACTCAGACCTCACAGTCCCTCCCACCCTACACTAGCACCCACCTCAGCAAAGCTGGGCCCCAGGCTGCCTGGTGTGTGGGGTGGGGAAGGGCTGGAACATTCATCCCTTTGGATGCCATCACCAGTCAGCATACTGCAAGTACAAAACGTGGTCCTCTGTGTCCAGAAGGGAGGCGATTGCTGATGACAACACCCAAGAGAAAGGCGTGGCTAAGTGGGTGAGAAGATGCCTGTTTGCTGTGCTTTACTCATTTGAAGGAGAGAAGTATGTGTAGGAGAGGATTTCAAAACAAAACTGTCAGATTCTAGAAAAGAATAATAATGAAGACTGAAATTCAGCAAGATGACGCTCTTAAGTTCATCTGAATGTTTTCGATCTGGCTCAGTTTATAAGTAGGGCATCTCGAGAGAGAGAGAATAAGGTAGGGGGTTCCCCCAAGTTCACGGAGGGGTATGTGGCCCTGTTGGCACCTGTTGTAGTATATGCCGACCTGTATTGAAGCTGATGGGGTCCCTGATCCTCTCTACCCATTGATAGGATCGACCTGTTAATTGTGTTTCTGGACTGGAGGCACACAGCTTTTAAAATGAAGCTCTGCCAGAGACGTTTTAATTTGAGAGAAGTGCCAATTTAGAAAACGAAGGGGAACCCTGGAGATGCCAGTCTCAGGAAATTCTCTCTGCTGAGTCCTTCAGTGACAATATTTTCCCTTCCATGTAATAAAGAAAGGGTACAGACATGAGGTTAATTAAGAGGGATGTATCCAAGGAAAGCTGAGCGCAGAGCAATCCAGGGGGAACGCGGCCGTGACCACCTGTGGCATGGTCGTCACCGCCCTTGATTCCTATCGACTGAGAAAACAGACCACGCGCCCACTGGCAGCCGCAAATTGATTCTGGAAACGTCGAAGGTGAGAGGGCATGGAAGGCGCGATCATGAAACCACCAGTGTCTCTTATCATTGTTCAGAAAAAAGAAAAGAGACAGTCTGCAGGGTGTCAGAGGAACCGGGTCCTGGGAAGAAAATGGCTTGGTTGGCTTTACCTTCAGGGAATATGGCTCCTCTTTGTGAAGTCTTGGAGCTTTAAGATGCCACTGGGAGCAGCCTGGAAGATGGAAGTCTCCCCTCAAAGAGAACAGGGTGGGAAGAAGATGATGCCACTGGTGGGATTCGCCTTTGCTGTGGAAAGAAGGCTACAGAGACTGGAGAGGCCCTGAGCATTGTGGAGGAAGGTCTTCCAACTGGGGCAAAACGTTCTGTTTCTACACGGCTCGAGGGCGCTGGGCCTCGGGGTGGGAGGGAATGCTGGGTGTGTGAACTGTGGTGGAGAAGACTGCTTTCCTTGGACCCTCGGCCTTCTCCTTGATGAAGCACCAGTGGTCAGGGGCACAGCTGGGGCAGCACAGACACCCACTCAGAACCGGCCCTGCTTGCAAGCAGCCCCTCGGACCCCATCAGCGTCACCCTGCTCGGCGTTGCCAGCCTTAGGCTTACATAGGGGTTTGGCTTCTCAGAAACATGCCAGTCCCAGCAACCCACAGCCTGACGACTGTCAGATCAGGACGAGGGGAGGCCTCCAAAGGACTCCAAGGCCTCCAAAGGCCTCCAAAGGATTCCAGGAAGAAGCCAGACAGAAAATTAGGAGGCAGAAGAACTTCCCTGGTGGTCCAGTTTTTAAGACTCTGAGCTTCCACTGCAGGGGGTGCAGGTTTGATCCCTGGTCTGGGAACTAAGATCCCACATGGCCATAAAGCTAAAAAAGAAAGAAAGAAAAGTCAGGAGGCAGAAGGTATTGCTTTTAGGGGCAGCCTGCCTTGTTAAAAGCTGTGTGTGTGTGTGTGTGTGTGTGTGTGTGTGTGCATGCGTTAGTTGCTCAGTCGTGTCAGACTCTTTGCGGCCCCATGGACTGCAGCCCCCCAGGCTCCTCTGTCCATGGGGATTCTCCAGGCAAGAATACTGGAGTGGGTTGCCATGCCCTCCTCCAGGAGATCTTTCCAACCCAGGGATCGAACCCAGGTCTCCTGCATTGTAGGCAGACTCTTTACCTTCTGAGCCACCAGAGAAGCCCTCTTTCATAGTAAATTATAAGCTCCAGGATGCCTGGGACAGTTTTCTGTCTTAGCCACTGTTTTGTGCACGTTGGTGCTTAGCCCAGGGCCTGGAGCATAGGGTATGCTTTATGAGTGCTACCTAAATGCATGAAATGAGTTTGCAAAGGGGGACTTTTCTGAGTGACAACTTGGAGAGGACAGAGGTCAGCATTTAAAAGAAAAAAGAAAAAGAACAGGAAGAATCCTAGAGAAGGAGCAGGTTGGAATCCAGAAAGCGAGCGTAGGTAGTGGAGTCAGCTGCCCACTGCGGAGAAATGAGGTCCTGAGGCATTCCCAAGAGATGGGGGTGGGAGGGACATCTGCGAAAACTTCTGAAAAAGGAGTGGGTGCTGGAAGGATGCCTCATTCCCATCTTTCCAGGATTTTCCCCCTTTGTTTCTTGTTTCCCTGCTTGCTTACCTGCAGTCTTATATACATCCTGCAGGGTCCCCCCAGCTGCTGGCATCTGGGACCTCTGGGGCCCTGGAACCCTAAAATCCAGGCTGGTGACATCAAGCATTTTCCTTTTATCACAAGCTCTTTGCTCCTGACCGGTGACTTTTCTCCATCCCTTCAGAAATGTCCCCAGCTGTGCCGTCGCTTTTGCCCCTGGGTCTCCCAGGCCAGACCCAAAGGCAAGTGTGACTCTTCAGGGCTGGGGCTCCTCCTCAGATAGGATGAACCAATGGCCCCCCAGCCTCAGCAGATCTAGGGCTTCCTTTCAGCAGATGGAGTGGTGACTCGAGGCCAGAAATATCATTCTTGTGTGCATATTTTCATTGAGAGTGCTGGTGACGTGCTACTTCGCAAAATGGTTGGCACTCCTTTCCCCGAAGGGTCCCTTTCCAAACACAGCCCAGTTTAAACCTCTGGCCTCATTAAGCTGGGTCTGCCTTTGGGAATCTTCCATCTCTGACGTTCAGCCTTGACTGGCCTGGGGCAAATCGTTCTTTGAGAGGCCTTCATTTCCCTGACTGGCGGCCTAGCAGTCGGATTATCATATGACTGAATAGGTTGTTTAAATGTGGTAGATTCAGAATATCTTTATCTTTGAGCTTAAAAAAAAAATAATTCCATTCATTACTACCTAGAAAGGCAGAGCTGAGTAGAATAAGCACGTGGACACACTGCTGTTCTACCGCGTTGGGATCTGTGGGCAGTGTCCTGTGCCTTCAAGCACGTGTCCCTCACTTGGAGACATCAGTGGGAGGTAAACAAATTCTGTTGTTCTCAGTTCAGTTCAGTGAGCAGGTATGGAGGACACAGACTAGCCCAGGCACTGCGCTGGGCACTGCAGACCCTGAAAGAATGAACCACGGCCTGAGGAGCTCCCAGGCTTATAGCTCAGTCTTCCAGGATGCTGTAAGAAGGAGCATCTTGTCCAGCATCTCACAACAAGTTCAGTGACAGAGCCAAGTTTAGAAATCCCTTTTAGACAAAATTTGCATTTTGTTGCAGTGCAGGCCAGGTGCAGTCTCATGGGGCAGAAGCGAGAGGGGGCAGGGAGGGCACCTGGGACCAAGTCAGGAGACGTGGGCGCGAGCTCTGACCCTGATGGAAACTCGCTAGCTCTGACCCTGATGGAAACTCGCCATGTGATCGTAGGCAAGCCACAGTGTTGGGATTTACACTGGAAGGAACCCAGGGTCCTCTGTTCCTAGGATGTGATTAAGGAGGCTGAGTGAGTCTTTACTACTCCAAGCCTCTGATTTTCCTGTGTACTGTATAAAATAGAAATAATAATAAGATGATGCACTTCCTTATTTTACATTGATTTTTAAGAAATAAAATGTGAGAACAGCCAGCTGTTAGAATATTTAGGAAAAGCTCAAAGTCCATAGGTGTCTGGATTCTGCTTTTAGAAGCGTCATCCTGTGTATCAACCTTCTTTGGTCTTGATTCCCTTTGGGACCAGGTGTCCCAGTGAAACCCTTTAGAGCCCAGCACAGTTGTGGCAAAAAGAGTCAAAGACGATTTTGGAAAACATTCCACTTACGGGCAAAAATGCCTCCGCAGCATCTGGGCCCTTAACTCTGTAGAGTTGGCTCTTGCCACAAACCCGTGCCTGATCATCACCCTTCTTGATGAACTATTTGATTTATTCGATGGAGGCTCATTGGAGAGCCTTTCTAAGAGGAAACTGTGTAATAACATTTACCAGCAGCTTCAGGGACAGAGTGGAAGGAGCAGAGAGAATTATGACCACACACCCCTGGAATTGTTATCATATTAAACCTGTGTTCCCTGAGTGGATGGATTTTCTGATGCAGTTGGTATGCACTGCCTCTGGACAGTGAAATTGCTATCCTCTGCCACAGAATAAATTACCTGTCAGGCTCTTTTAAGCAGTTTCAGGATGGTTAGTTTGAAGGCAGCAGCACACGCTGGGGAAGGCAGGCGGGGCCCCAGGGCGGGGAGAGCGTACTTTCAAAAGTTGCCGGTTGCGTGTCATAGTGTTATTTGCTGTGTCGTGTTGATCTGGTGCAATGTGACAGCTCCTCGTGAGAGGCAGAACCTCAAAGACTTGCAAACTGCCTGCCAGGTGTTTGTCTGCGCACCTACGTCTGTGGAAGGCATGGAGAAGGTAAAACAAGGCTCCCTTTTTAAATACAGGGATCCTGGCGCTTTCCTGAGGTCGAAGCGCAAAACTTTTATGGTGGCCTCTTTGTGGGGAAGTGGAAGGATGTAACTGAATCCTGTAAAAATATAAGTGTGTCCTATGGCAGCAATGCACAACCTCTTGCAGACTCACACATGCACGCGCGCGCACACACACACACAGAGACCACATCCACATACATGGAGTAAGATTTTCCGATTACCTTGTCAGAGCATGTTATCCTAATCTCATAAGCTTCAGAAGGTACATGCTGTTAACTTATATTTGGGACATTTTCTGGGGTCAAGAACCAGGTGCTTTTCACCCTGGTAATCCCCCAGCCAGCAAAGCCTGGAGGACTATACATTAAAAGGTGACTGTTTTAAAACATGTGCAACTGGCTTTAGAGAAAGGGAAAGGAAGAGAGAGCAGAGAGGATCGCTCCCATGGACTGTGGTTGATCATCTGTCACCTGATCTGAGTTCAGGTCTTGCCCCTTTAACCAGGGGTTTACAAATGTCTTTGGCCACCTGATGTGAAGAGCTGACTCACTGGAAAAGACCCTGATGCTGGGAAAGATTGAGGGCAGGAGGAGAAGGGGACTACAGAGGACAAGATGGTTGGATGGCATCACCGACTCAATGGACATGAGTTTGGGTAAACTCCAGGAGTTGGTGATGGACAGGGAGGCCTGGCATGCTGCAGTTCATGGGGTCACAAAGACTTGGATACAACTGAGTGACTGAACTGAACTGAACTTAAAAATATTTGGATTCCTGAAGCTGTTTGAGCCACAGAAAATGCTCTTCTTTCTCCCGCTAACATCCCTGGCAGTTGTGTCACTTGAGATGAATAGGAAGTGTGGTTGTTTAGTCGCTAAGTTGTGTCTGACCCTTTGCAACCTCATGGATTGTAGTCTGCCAGGCTCCTCCGTCCATGGGATTCTCCAGGGAAGAATGCTGGAGTGGGTTTTAACTTCCTTCTCCAGGGGATCTTCCCAACCAGGGATCAAACCTGCATCTTCTGCACTGGCAGGTGGATTCTTTACCATAGAGTCATCAGGGAAGCCTGAATAGGAAGTGCACTGATATATGCATATGCATGGATCTATGCATGTGTATGTCTATGTACTATATATGTATGTGTGTGTGGATGTGTATATATGTGTGTGTCATCATATAGTATGTGTGCATGCATGTTAAGTTGCTCAATTGTGTCTGACTCTGCAACCCCGGGACTATAGCCCGCCAGGCTCATCTGTCCATGAGATTCTCCAGGCAAGAATACTAGAGTGGGATGCCATAACCTCCTCCAGGGGATCTTCCCGACCCAGGGATTAAACCCACGTCTCTGATGTCTCCTGCAATGGCAGGTGGGTTCTTTACCACTAGTGCCACATGAGAAGCCCCAATCATATATTATATGGATAAACATTATTCATGTGTTCTGAAGAGTGGATGGTCACCCCTTCTGGGAGACCTGTCTGCAGACAGCCAGGAGGATCTTGTGAGGTACCCAGGGATGATTTCTTTCACAAGGGCTGGCCTCCTTAACTGCCAAGCCTGGGCAAGGCGGGCCACTGTGTCTGTGGTCCTTGTGTCTGAAACTCCGACACCTGCCAGCTGAGATGAGAGCGTCAGGGCAGCTGGATCTGGCAGAGCTGATTTTCTGCTTCTCAATTCCCTCCAGGCTCGAGATAAAATGAGAAGTGCAGTTTGTGAATGAACCAGGGACAGTTAACATTCTGGCTGAGAGTAAAGCACGTTGTATGTTATACGTGGTGATAATGGTGAGTTCATGCTTGCTGCCTGGGATAGAGAGTTTAAAAGGGATGTGGCAATTTGTCTCAATGGTGGTGGAAGAATGAGTATGTCCATATGCTTCATAGAACCGTGGCCTGTTGAACCTTCCATGTGCCTGCATGCTCAGTGGTGTCCGACTCTGCAAACCCATGTACTGTAGCCTGCCAGGCTCTTCTTTCCATGGGATTTCCCAGGCAAGAATACTGGAGTGGTTGCCATTTCTTCCTCCAGAGGATCTTCCTGATCCAGTGATCAAATCCGGGTCTTCTGTGTCTCCCGCACTGGCAGGCAGATTCTTTACCACTGAGCCACCTGGGAAGCCCAAACCTTCCACACCTTCCTGTAAAAGTCTTTTTAATGACTTACTATCCAGCAGTAGCCAGCCGATATGAAACAGAATTTTTTGTTTTGATATGCTGACAAATAGTCATACAAGAGATTGAAAAGAAAAAAAAACAACAACCATGAGATCCAGAATAGAATTGTCAATATAAAACACATCTAAAACGACACAGGATTATACTTTTTAAAAACATTTATTGGGCTGTTAGTGGGTGCTGATTTGGGCTAAGCCAGGCTAATTGCTAGCAAGAGGTGAATATGGGATAATACCACAGTCTAGTATCAGAGTCTTTGCTTTACCATTACGCTATATGACTCTTTTAAATGTGTGTAAGACTAATATTGAGATTATCTAGCTAGGATGATCGTCTTATTCTTATATTTACTGTGTGATTAGGAAGAGAGCCTTTCCATGCTGGATAATGTGAACAATAGCTGTGCTGCAAATCATAACATTATGTATCGAACACCCCTTTATTTTTGCTGTCATTTTGGACCTTAGATGGTGGGAGCCTGGAAAATAACAATAAAAGAGATGAATGTTTATTGAGTGCTTACTACATGCCAGGCACTAAGCCCAGTGCTTTTTTCATGGATTTTGTCATAAAAGCAACCAACCATCACTTAATATCATCTGCATCTCATAGATGAGAAAATTGAAGCTCCAAGTGGGCACATTTTAACCAGAGTTCTAGCCTTTAACCTCAAGTTACCATCATGTGCTTTGGGGTTGTTATGTGCAAACCCATTTATATGTTTTCTTATCAGTAAGCTGTGCTGAGACTTTCCTGCAGATACTGTACCCAAGAGGAGCTTCTTAAAACCATGCTCAGTTCCCCCACAGATGACCCCCCTCCTCCCACCAGTACAACCACATGATGGATGTGGCTCCTGCCACTTCCCTCGGGCTGGCCTCCAGCCTTCCCCCCACAGAGCCCTTGGCTTTCTCCTGGCTCTTGCTAACCCCACTTCGCCCTCCCGCCCTCTCCTTCAGCTCCCGTCCTAAGCCTGCTGACCCTGCTCTAGTGACAGTACATGCCCTCATCATCGTGGTCCCCTCCTCTGGGTCTTCTTGTATCTTCCAGGTCATGGGCACTTAGTGACTTGCATCAACCTGGGGAGGATGAAATGAGGGAGATCTCTGCTTGGTTGGCACTGAGCCAGGTGATAGAAGGAGGAGCTGAAAGAATGAGTGAAGGCATAGGAGGCTAAGGAGCTCTTGGTTTAGAGGTTCTGATTCAGCAGGTTTTTTGGCATCAAGTGCTCTCCATCCATTCCTGATCCTGAGATACACATAGTCACAACACTCACATCCAGATACCACCAATTATTGTGGCTTCATTTCCTGCGAATGTGTCCGTCTGTGTGCACTCATACGCACACACTGTGGCCACACCCCTCCGTGATAGATTTCTGCCCCTCACAAGTCAATTTCATCAGGGTCTTTAATGATTTTAGCTCAGGCAAGGAGATCCAACCAGTCAACCCGGATCTTCATCGAAAGGATGGATGCTGAAGCTGAAGCTCCAATACTTTGGCCACCTGATGCGAAGAGTCAACTCATTGGAAAAGATCCAGATACTGGGAAAGACTCGGGGCAGGAGGAGAAGGGGGCAGCAGAGAATGAGATGGTTGGATGGCATCACTGACTCAATGGACATGAGTTTGAGCAAACTCTGGGAGATAGCAAAGGACAGGGAAGCCTGGCATGCTGCAGTCCATGGAGTCACAATGAATTGGACACCAATGAGTGAATGAACAGCGGCATCAGTGGAGTATGGTGACCGGGAAGCCACTGCAGGGACTCCATCCTTGCTTGAGAGAGGGACTGGGGATTTCAATAGTCATTCTTAGCCAGCAGCAGACACCCTTTAGCCAGTCCCTTCCTCTCCTGTTCAATGACCTTCTCACTAATTTCTATCCTGTGCTGATTTCAGATCTCCCAATGTCTTTGGGCGATCAGCTGTGAACTGAAATTCAAGACCCCAATTCTCCATGTAGCAGCTTGGAGGGGAGGTTGGAATGGGAGCTTTTCTCTAGGACTCCCTAAGGGTTGGGAATTGCAGGGAAGACAGACAGCCTTGCTTCCTCTGGGACCCTCCACCCCTCTGGCTCCTTCAGGTGTGTTTCCAGGGGAGGGTGGCAGTGCTCGCAGCGTGGGTGCAGGTGAAGAGCTGGCACTCCTGGAGCGACTGGCTCTGTCCCTGCTGCTCACCATCCATGGGGCAGACCTTCCCCTGTGCCCCTCTCCCCTGGCTCCAGTGCGGTGTGGTGGCGTGATTATCCTGGACCGCTGCACAGTGTTCATTGCCATGGCCTTACCTCATCGGTCCCCTGTTTTCCACTCTAGCTGCTTAAAATATAAACCAGACCCCCTGTCCCTACCCCCGCTCCAAGCCCAGACTCCCTTTGGAGTGGGACGGAGTGTGGTGCGTCATGTGTCCTCTGATTTGTGGTGTGTTTGGGTGATGCCAGCTGGGCGTAGAAGGAGGGAGAGGGTGGCTTGGCCCATTGCAGAGGGAAGGGAGTTCAGTTTTCTGGGGACCCCAGAGCCAGAAGGTGACCTTGCTTGCTGCGTGGTTTGCCTCTGAGGCCCCATCTGCAGATCGGAGGTAAACCTATAAGTCACTGACCATTTTCTGGGGACTTGGAGGAGTCTGGGGTCTGTGTGGAGTCCCTAAGCCATAAACCCTTCACTGCAGCGTGACTCTGGAGAACGTCGGGGACCGCAGCTGTCTTCAGTCCCAACTCACCCAGCTGGGGTTGGGGGCTGTGGCGCCTGTTTCCTGCTGGGCACCGACCCAACCCCCACCTCGCCTCTGCCTCCCAGGGCTTATCCTGGGATGTCAGAGCTTTGTGAGAGAGGAGAGAGAGAAGACACAAGAGGCAGGGCATCAGAAAGGGGAGGGAGGCGTGGGCAGGTTCAGCGGGCGTGCCCACGGCAGTCCTGCTTGTGCACGGGCCACTGTCGTCATTGTCCCGCCAGTGCCCGGGGCTCGCTGGTGCCCAAATAAGCATCCCTGACATGGGCAGTCCCAGCACACACACACGATGATGGCTCCCACACTTCTGCCTGGAGCGATTCTCAGTCTTCCTGCCTCTTTCCACTTTCTCAAACGCCCTTCATCTTCCTTCCCTCCCCAGCAAACCCCACCTTGTAAGCTCAGGCCCTTTCTCCCTCACAGGAAATGGGGTCACAGGAAGCGGGGGGGGGGTGGGTGTTCATGGTCCTTCTGAAGGAATAGAGCTGGGGGCCACCACGGACAGGGTTGAAGGATCCATCGACAGCACTGATTAGAAAGGCTGCCGTAATACAGAGCGTTGTCACGGAAACCAGTTCTTGATGTTGTCCAGATTTCAGAATCCCTCCCCTCTCCCCACCTTCATTATTTTCCCTCCTTCCTGGTGTTTAGCCCCAAGGCTATGGCTACATGTTTGGCAGGAGTTTGTGGGCCCACAACAGAGAGTGAGGACCTCGGATATCAGCCAGTCCCTGCCACGTGCTGCCCTTCTAAATGAAGACCTGGCCCTGCATGACCAGGAAGCCTGAGGCGGGGCCCACACTCTAGTGCTCTGATCCTGAAGGTATAGGCGGTGTGTCTGGATGCCAGAAGCAGAGCCTGAGCCCCTGAGACATGCCCTCTGTGTGTGGAGAGGGGTGGGGGGGCTGGGAAGCTGGGAGCAGAGAAGCTGGGAGGGGGCGGCAGACTTGGGATGCTCACTGCAGGCGAAGAACCAGAGCGCAGACTTCGGTTGTCACCACCCGCAGGGCCAGAATTCAGGCGTGGCTCACGCGTTCCGCCTGCACGGGGCACATCCTCTAACTCCTCCACCTACAGCCAGTCAGGGTCGTGCTTGAGTGGCCGAGGGTGATGAGAACCAGGTGTGGTGGCATTTAGACTCAGTACAGTGTCCTTCAGTGCTGTGTGCTTCCGTGTCCCCAAACTGCAAAGTGGGGCTCATGTCCTCAGGTCTGACTGCATCCATTCCAAGGTTGAGGTCAGGCTAAAGAGAGACAGCAGAGAGCAAACTCTGGAACCGAACAAGTCACACACACAGGAAAGATGTCATCATTGTCCGGAATTTACTTGTGAGGTGGACTTGGAACCACAGGACTTATTAAGAGCACGGCACTGGCCCCCTTGTCTCAGAGAACCTGCACGTCTGAGTCTGAGTTTTGCTGAATTTCTGGGAGAGATGTTGTTGTTCTTGCTTAGTTGCTTCATTGTGTCCAACTCTGCAACCCCATGGACTGCAGCATGCCAGGCTCCCCTGTCCTTTACTATCTACTTGAGTTTGCTCAGATTCATGTGCATTGAGTTGGTGATCCTATCTAACCATCTCATGCTGCACAGTGCCTAGAGCACATTTACCCACCTTCCCTTTCTCTTTGATCACCCCCGTGGGCATTGGCATGGGCATGGCAGAGATGCCGCCAGTCTGGCCCATGTGAGCTGGGCCCCAACTACAAATGAGGTGGACACCCAGCGTGGCCAGATACCATGCCAGCTAGGGGTTAAGTGCAAACTGTGGCCAAAGGGAGCATTAAAATTCGATGCTGGAAGTGCCAGGTCTGGTGCCAATGAGGAGACTGGGGATGCGGAGCGGGAGACAGGAGCACAACGTCCGGAGCTGAGTAGTCGTGGGAACAGAAGGGGAGGTGAGACCAAAGGCCGACAGTGGGTGGCCAGCTGTTAACTGGCCGTTGCAGTCATTATACTGAAGTGCTGAGCCCTCTTTGGTTGGTTGACATGGGTCATTGTCAATCCCTAGGGATCTGGATTCTCGGTGTTTCTCTCTGTGTACCCTTAGTCTGAGTTCTGGCATGGGAAGAATTTTGTTTCTAATTTTCCTCCTCTGTCTACTCAATTGAGTATAATGAGGGTGTGGAGAGAATTCCCCAATGTGAGTTCTTTCCAGAATCCAGGGAGATGTTAGATGAGTTATCAGGAGGGATGCCCCAGGTCCCTTTCTCTGACTTTTCAGGAGGTTTGCGGTACGCCAAGGGGCTCTTCTGTCTGGGGGCCCCTCCTAGCAGGGACTAAAACATGCCTCACTCTAAGTTCTGCTGTGCCTAGTTGCTCAGTCGTGTCCAGCTCTTTGCGACCCAGTGGACTGTATGTAGCCCGCCAGGCTCCTCTGTCCATGGGGATTCTCCAGGCAAGAATACTGGAATGGGTTAGCCATGCCCTCCTCCAGGGGATCTCCCCAACCCAGGAATCGAACCAGGGACTCCTGCATTGCAGGTGGCTTCTTTACCATCTGAGCCACCAGGGAAGCCCATGGATACTAGAATGGATTGCCATGCCCGCCTCCAAAGGATCTTCCCAACCTAGGAATCAAACCACTCTAAGTTAGGAAGATGGTAAAAGCTGGGGTGGAATACGGCTGACTCTCTGTTCTGAGAATTGAAAAGCAACTTCACACACAAGGCAGCCACGCTCTTCTTTCAGTGGTGTCCCAGAAAAACATCCTGTCTAGGATGGCCCTGCTCATGGTCACTTGTGTCCTCTCCCAGGGGTGTTTTTGCTGTCCTTTTCCTTCTAGCTCCCTGTTTAGCACTAACAAGCAAGATGGGCACCTAAGTCTTTGCTGGTGTTTATTTTAGGATGGAAGGTGTTGAGAATGTGCCTCGGCCACTTTTAGGGACCCGAGGGCATGTTTCCAGTATCACTTTGACTGTTACGATAAAAGGGTGACATCAAACCAGTTACTGGGATAACAGGCAGCATCACATAGTTGCCAAAGTGAGGAATGACTTTCACAGTCAAAAATATTGATTTTTTTTTCCCAAAAATTTTACTTGGGTAAGGGGATATCCGTAGAATTTTGGAAGTAAAATATAGCTCCTGAAGTTGTCAACCCAGTTGAATGCTTTAATCTTGTCATTTATCCCTGTTGCCGATTGTGTACTCTCACCAAGCAGAATTCGAGAGGAGAATTACCTACATGAGAGCAAATAGAATGATGAGCATTTACAGTGGGGTGATGGCAAAGCATAGAAAAGACACGATCACTCTAGGAGCATGTTATAATTCTTTGCAGAGATGTTATAGGGAAAAAAAAAACCACACTGACAGGGAATTCAAAAGCCCAAATTCGAGTTTCAGCAATGCCATTTCTAGCTGTATGACTTTGGACAAATCACTTAATCTTCCGAGCCTCATCTGTAAGAGAATGAAATGAGCCTGCCTCCCAGGGATGGTGTGAGAAATAGATGGAGAATACCCGTGAAAGCCCCATCACCTGCCAATCACTGTTAACAATACTCTCTTCTCACTGTGGGCAGTGCTTCACAGCCTTCCTTTCTTGTGCCTCCCCTCAGTTTTTCCATCTGTTAAATAGCAGCATCGGTTCTGTCCTGCCCCACCCCACCCCACCCACTGCTGCATACCTCCTCTGGCGTCTCCCCCAAGTTAGTGCAGAAAGAATAATGTGAAAAGCTTTAAGTTCCTTGAAACCAAGGAGGTGGGATAAATACTCTACTATATTGATTATGATGATTATATCTGGGACCAGGAAAATATGATTGCCTGGTTGCCAATGGCAACCAGATGGCAACGCAGAAGGAGGACTGTGTGCAGAGGTGCCCTGGGAAATGAAGGATGTTTCTTTTCTTCTCTTTAAAAAAAAAATCCCCGTTCCTTCTGCCGTGGTCTGGCATTCCTGCTCTTAGGAGATGTGGTCAGTCATAAATGGGATTTGAAGGGAGTGGCAAAGCAGGCTGACTCAGGGCGTCCACGGGAGTGGCTCACGAGTGGCTGGTGCCTTCCTTCGGAGTCACGTTTCCTTCAGACGCAGAGATGGGAGATCCAGCTGGTTGGCAGGGAGGACCAGGGCGGAGGAGAGGTGGGACCACGTGGAGCACCACAGAGCCCCCAGGAGGATAAGGGGCCATCTGAGAGGGGGTGGGTAGAGCCCATGACTGAGGCCCCAGGTTGGGGGTGGTGGGGGGTGGTGGGGGGATCCTGGGTTAAAGCCACTTCCTTCTCCCAGGTCTGAGGCCGATGTGGACTGAGGGAGGAGAAGCCTCATCCTCCTCCCAGGAGGTGAGCAAAACCTTAGCATTTTTAATTCAATGGCACTGACTTCCAGAGTCCTCCGCCATCATGCCAGAGGTCCCAGTGCTGGGCTACAGTGTGGGCCGGACACGCATGATCTCATGAACCCTCCCTTGACTGCTGTCCTTGTTTACGTAGTTACGTAGCCAGGGAGTGGGGACATTCAGATCAGAACCCCAGCATCGTCCACACCCCTGCTCTGCCTTCCACGATGCTGACCACTTTCCGGGCAGGTCAGAGCCTGACAAGCAACTGATCACTAGTCTCAAGCATGAGGGATCTGAAAAGACAGGCTTGGCCTATGAGATGACCCCTAGACTTGTCTGCTGGCCAGAGGCCTTGGCTCGAATCCCTCTGTGACGCCTCTGTGTTCTGAGATAGAAGGCCTTTGGCCTGTGGGTCAGGACTCCTTCCCTCCCACAGTGCTGGGGGCTGGGAGCTTTCTGTAGAGCACAATGACTTTTCTTGACTAAGGTCCTGTGTGGGGCCACACATTTCTGGCTGCTGGCGGCCACTAGCTGACTCTGGGGAGTGACTGGGAGGGTATGTCTTCTTCCTGAGGATATGGTGGTTCCATGGTCCTGGGTTTGGAGGATGAGAAAGAAAGCAGTGGGGAATATAGAATGTTCTTGGCTATCCCCACTCTCTGCTGAAAAGAACCTGAAGGAAAGTGAAAGTGTTAATAGCTTAGTCATGACCCCATGGACTGCAGCCCACCAGGCTCCTCTGCCCATGGGATTCTCCAGGCAAGAATCCTGGAGCGGGTTGCCATTCCCTTCTCCAGGGGATCTTCCCTACCCAGAGATCGAACTCCAGTTGCTTGCATTGCTGGAGGGTTCTTTTACCTTCTGAGCCACCGGGGAAGCTCAAATACCTGCTCTGGCCCAAATGTGACTCCTGAACAATGGAAACAATTTGACTGCTGGCTGCATAGAACTGTGTACTATTTATCACAGCCCTCAAAAGAGCACCTGTGCGAGTGACTCTGTCATTGTGGCGTTTTCCTGGAATGCAAGAACACTGACAGCTAATGTATATTGAGCATACATAGGCACGTACATGTGTGACCTCACCTAAACATCACAGTGACCCTATGAGAGAAACCATATGAGTACTGAGTGACCATATCAGAGAAAACTGATATGCGGTGATTGTCTCATTGTATTACATTCATCCTATTTCATGGGTGGGGAGGCTGGGTCCTGGTGAGGACTGACCATGTACAGTGACTAAGCCCGGGGGCTGGACTTGAGCCCAGCTTCTCTGACTCCGGGGTGTGTACTCATAATCACTGATCGTGTTATGAGTCCCACGTCATCGCAGGCCACACTTCTCTTCCTACCAGGGGAATGGCCCAGCTTGCCTGCTTTTGTCCTTCTTGCTGACTCCGGTCTTGATGTTCTCAGCTGCCATATTAATTTTAGTAATCTCATTGCCACTCGACAACCTCTGTTCAGAAGACTCAACACCTACACAAGTTTAAACTTCTTTGCCTGACATCCTGGGCCCTCTGGTGACCTAGATAAAACTCACCTCCTGGCTTCTAACCCTCATTGTCATTCCTCTCGTTGCATGTAAGAATCAGCAGGGTAACCTGTTGGTGTCCTTACAGATGTCATCCCTCCTGAGGCCCTTGCTGGCTATCCCTTCTGGCTGTAATTTCTTCTTTCCTCTCCCTCTAGGCCCCAGTGGTACACGCCCAAATCTCACCCATCTTGTCAGCCTTAGCTCACTCGCCTCCATTGTCACTGGGCCTTTCTTGATTTTCTCAGAAGGGCACAAATTCTCACTCCTCTCAGCGGGCATAGGATTCGATCCACCTTACACCATTAACCATTTCCGTCTCATGCCTTCATTCTTTTACTCATCCGTGCAATGTTTTCTGAGCCTCTCCCATGCAGTGCCAGGTGCTGGGGTTGAAAGAGGAATCATTGGTCCCAGCCCTGAAGTCACTAACTGCATGGACACTTGGACCAGTGTGTGCCTGACATCCTGTGCCCAATGGTCACCCGGTATAGTGCTGTGGAGGACACTCAATACAATTGCTTTGAATGAGTGAAGGTGCTTGATGTTCCCCAATGCTAAAAGGAGAGACCTCAGGAGGACACAGGGGTAGGTTGGCATGTGCTGCGTCTAGAGCCAGGAGGTTGGTCCTCAACTAGTTTATATGTCAGGAGACCTTCTGTCTTTTCCAGAAAGAGGCAAACTGGAACACAGCCCCTCTTCCATCCTCTTCTGGGAAGGGACTGTTTGCCTGGCTGGGGAAATCTCTCCTCTGCCTGCCTAGCTTCCTCCCGGGGCCCAGGTGCTCACAGATGGCATGCCTGCATGCTAAGTCACTTCAGTACTGTCTGACTCTTTGCGACCCTATGGACTGTAGCCCACCAGGCTCCTCTGTCCGTGGGATTCTCCAGGCAAGAATACTGGAGTGGGTTGCCATGCCGTCCTCCAGGGGATCTTCCCAACCCAGGGCTTGAACCCAGGACTCCTTCATTGCAGGCATCACAGATGGCAAGGATGTCTTTTCTTTTTAAAATTTGGGTGCACCAGGTCTAAGTTGCAGCATGCAGTATCTTTAGTTGATGTTGTTGTGCTCAGTTGTGTCCGACTCTTTGCAATCTCATGAACTGTAGCCTTTCAGGCTCCTCTGTTCATGGGATTTTCCAGGCAAGAATACTGGAGTGGGTTGCCATTTCCTTCTCCAGGGCATCTTCTCAACCCAGGAATTGAACCTGCATCCCCTACCTTGGCAGGTGGATTCTATACCACTGAGCCACCTGGGAAGCCCAGAAGGGATGTCTTGACTAGTAGGGTGACTTCCTGAGGGCATCACATGGTTAACATGTCAGCATGACCTAGCAAACACTGACCACCAAGACTTTCCAAATGCCATGCTGAGTCCACAGAGTCCTGTTTAGGGTCTGGGTATGGAGCAATCAGAGAAACACCAAGTATTTTAACAATGTTCTGGAGCAGGGGTCAGCAAGCACCATCCACCATCTGGCTGGCCACCTGTTTTTGTACAGCCCGCAAGAAAAGAATGGTTCTTCCATTTTTAGGTGCTTGGGGGAAAAAATATCAAAAGAAGAATAATATTTCATGACATGTGAAAATGATATGAAATTCAAATTGCACTGTCCATAAATAAAGTTTGGCTGGAACTCAGCCCTGCTCATTTGTTTACATCTTGTCTGTGGTTGCTTATGCAGTGGAACGGCAGAGTTACAACAGAGAGCACATCGCCCACGAAGCCTAAATATTTATTCTCTCGCACTTTAGAGGATAAGTTTGTGATCTTGTGCAAGAGGATAAAGTTCTTTCTATACCTATCCTTCTTGGTCAAGAATGAAGGACTTGGGGCTTCCCTAGTGGTCCAGTGGTTAAGAGTCCACCTACCAATGCAGGGGACATGGGTTTGATCCCTGGTCGGGAAGATTCCACATGCCGCAGGGCAAAGGAAGACCATGCTCTGCAACAAGAGAAGTCACCGCAAGTGAGAAGCCTGAGCGCTGCTCCTGGAGAGTAGAGAAACAAAAATCCAGTACAGTCAAAAATAAATTAATTAATTAATTTTAAATTAATTAAGTAAATATTTTTTTAAAAAAGAAGGAAGAACTTCCCAGTGTGGAGAGCAGGTCAGCTGCTGGCTGTGAGAACAAAGCCAGGTGTTCAGGGTGTTGCAGATGGACGAATCCTTGCCTTGGGGTTCGGTATCCTGAGTTCTGTGTGGTTTGGGGATGAGACCTTTTCTTCTCCGGATCTTTGGTCCTCGTAAGTTTGGGCTGCATGCTCTCTAAGGCCCCGTCTTCTTCACAGGTGGGCACACTTCTTTGGTCTATGAGACTTGTTTTGCACACCAGCATAAGGATGACTTTGGGCCTCCCAGACTTATACTTTACGGCTTTGGCCTGGGCAGCCATGAAGGCCCCAGCTTGGCCAGCTGGTGGACACAGTAGCTCCTTGGCTGCCCCCATCTCTCTGGGCCCCAGCCCTTGCACCCCCACCACTCACCAGGACCACCGTCTTCTCCCTCGCATTGATCCCTTTGGGTTTGAATCCTGGTTTTGGACTCAGTTTGGCAGTGTTTTTGAAGCACCCCGAGATCTAGGCGGACTGTAATTATGTAATTCATCCTTGTTATCGTTTCTAATTGTTCTCAGAGCTGTTTCCTAAACTGATTGGAAACAATTGCAGACAGGGAATGGAGTGGGAAGTAGGCGAGGACCTGGCGGCTAGCCGGGGCCTGACTGCATGCTGGAGGCCACGTCAGAGTGGGTGGGCACAGGGTGGGGGCAGAGAGGGCCCCCCTCGTGTTTCTTTGTGTCTGGGTGGTGAGGGTGACAAGAAGAAGCACGCTGAGGTGCTGGGCGCTTTGGTTTAATCATTCATAACTAACAAACCTCCCTCCTGCTCCCAGCCCCACAGGCCGGCTGTTTTCCCTTTCTCAGTGGCCTCCATGACGCTGGTGGAGCTCCCAGGGGAGCCTGCCAGCGGGCAGCAGGGAGCCTGGCCCTTCCCTCCTGGCTTCAAATTGTTTGTGCTTCCTTGACACAGAAAGAATGCATCTCTTGAGCCATACCTCACCCCTAGAAAGCCAAGGAGAACCTGTGGAGGGAGAATGGGGTGGGTAGCTTCCTCCTGATTTGGGCCTGAGCAGGTGAAATGGGGCTCCTGCTCATGTCCCCTGGGGAGAGCAGCCAGAATTCCAGAAAAGGGACCCAAATAAGTGTTCCCTGCAGGGCCCTGCTGTTCGGAACATGTCCCCCAACTGCACAGTGCTCTGTGCCCCGTGGGGCCAGGCAGAGAACGGCTCATTTGGGGGGGTGTACCTGGAGCATCTTTCCCCCCGACACCCCCCCCCACCAGGTGTGTGACCTGGTCTGCGACCCTGTCATCCTCCTCTCCCCCATTCCTCTCCCCGACCTGCCTGCAGAAATGAAATGAGACGACTTCCAAGAAAACCACTGAATTTCTAGAAAGGGCGGAGAAGCCAGAATGGGGAGGAGACCCCCAGGCTATCTGGTGCTGGAAGAGATGCTCACCCTGGCAGGTCATCAGTGATGCCTCTGTTCACATTCACCAAGGCCCTCTGAGGGCAGGGAGACCATGATGCCCATGTTTCTACTGGAAAGCGAAGGATTACATGATTCCAGAGACAAGTTGAAGCACCCGAACGTGGCATGTACTGGAGGAGGCGTGGGGCACGGAAGGTGTAGGCCGGTAGAGCCAGGCCTGGGACCTTGACTTTCCAGGTTCCCATGATGTTGATGCCGTACTTGTAGCCACGTGTGTCTGACTCCAAGCTCTTCTCACAGGCCAAAACTGCCCACTGAGGCAGAGATTGGTCAGGCGGAAGCCACACCACTTGCCTGGAAGACTCAGCCCAGGGTCACTTCCGGTGGGGTGAGGTGGGGTCCCAAGGACCTTCACTGGTGCGTGTTTAAGTGGGAGTCAGGGGGCACAGGTGTCCATTTTGCTGGTGTTTTTTTTTCCCCTCTCTCACTCTTCATTTCTGGTCTCTGGAGCCAGAGAAGCAGGAAAAGGAAGTATGAGGGCTACCTGAGGAGTTCAGGGACTCAGAGTTCCTCCCTCCCGCCCAGTCCTTCTCCCCAGGCACCCTGGCTCCACGGACCATGTTCAAGGACCTGCATCCTCTCAGCCCCACCCTCCATTCCTGCCCCAGGAGTCCGCCTGGCCAGTCCACCGGCTACCCCATCTCTCAGGGCTTGAGGTCTGCAGTGAGGGGTGTGAAGAGCTCTGTGTTTTGTGTTCTGGAAGCTCTTTCCTGGGACCTGGAAGGATACACAGCATTGTGGCACAGTTGCCTACACTGGTGCTGTTTCCACCTCCAAGACTGCTGGACTCTCCCACCACCTCTAACGCTTAGAATTGTCTTTGTTGGGATGTCTAGGGGTTATCCACTAAGACAGAGCCTGCTCCTGTGCCCCATGTCCTCTTCAGTCAGCTGAGGTCAATCCCCATGGGCAGGACATCAGCGGGTCCAGCCTGGATGGCCATGGAGGTAGACCCTGGGGTCTAGCATTTCTCAACCCTTTTCTCATTATCACTTTCCTCCACTAGGAGAAAAAAACAACTAAATTTAAATTCTTTCAAATGCGAGACTATGCTAAGCTATGAGAATTTGGGCTTTGGAGGGTCCAAACAGACCACCATAATGTCCAAGAGGGTTTTTTGCCCTCCACTTTCACCCTCTTGGGGGTGCTCAGCCCCCTTGAGAATGCATGCTGTAGGCTTTCCAGAATGTGTTTCCAAACTGGGTATAGTTTCTCTGTAGTCTCCTTCACTGTATAGAACCAAAGGTCTTCACGAATGAAGAATGTGGTCTCAAGGACTGAGGCAGACATACACATCTGCTACTGGAGTGAATGGTTTCTCATGTCTGAGGTTCACTTGTTTTGTTTATAAAACTCAAACCCTCGCTTCTACTCACCCAGCATGGAGGCCACACTGAGGATGGGGCATGCATAACACTGGCCATTGTGTGTGGGCCTCGCAGGGGTTAGGGGCCATGATCTTCCCTTAGCTTCTGCCCCACAACTTAGTCCGAGGCGTGGATCCCCCAGAGGGGGGACAGAAAGGGGGCACCTACTCTTGCCTCATTGGCTGGCAGCTCTCCTGGTTGTAACTGTGGGCAGCAGAGGGCTGGTGATGGACTGGCAGGTGGGGTCTGCAGGAGGGTTGGGGGACACTGCAGAGGTCACTCTTCTCCATGGCCTCCCTTCTTTCTGCAGCCTCTTCTGGCAGGGAGGTCTTCTCATCTCTTCACCTGGAACCAACACCCCACCGTACAGCCATCCCCCTGAATGAGGCCCCTCAGAACCTCTCCCTTGCATGTTAGGATGTGTGTTCTCAGTTTTGGGACCAGGCAGTTCTCAGTTTTGGGGTCCACCGGGCAGGGTGTGCCTGGAGGAAGCAAAAGGGCTACAGAAGCCCCGGGGCCTCCGTTTGGAACTGGCTAGGCCAGGGAGCACTTTCACATGTAGCCCCCTGGAGTCCCACACTGCACGTGGTGGGTAGTTGAACGGGAGGCCTAAATGAGAAACAGGTTCCTGGAATCTAGCCATGGCTCCCATCTTCTCTGTTCCCTCCAGCAGCCCTCTCCTCTTGCTCTTTTTCTCTTCCTTTTTTTCTTCTTGTATCCATACCAGGCTGAGTGTCCACCTGCTGTCCAGCTTCACATTCGTGCAAGGCAGGTGCCCCTTATCAAGGCAGGACATGAGATGGGGGTGGAGGGGGAGAGGGAGGAGGAAGCAGAAGGGGAGGGGGAATAAGGAGGGTCCCATCCATTCCTATAAATAGAAATTAACCCTCCCAGCCCAGGTCAACCACCGCCCCCCCCCACCCATTTCCCTCCGCTTTCCCACCAAGGTCATAAAATCCGCTTATAACTCTTACCAATTCCCCTGTTAGGACCAGAAACACACAATTAGCTTTCAAAGTGTCTCCAAGCTGTGGCCAGTTAGAAATTTATGACTTTTTTTTTTTAAAGGTTTCCTTTAAAGTGGCTAATTAGGTATATTTCTCCAATGGTAATTTTAAAAATGCTAATTGGTCTGCTCTCTGGAAGGAGGAGGAGAAATCTCCCCCCTTATTATCTCAGCGCTGGGGAGGCACAGAAGAGACCAGCCTGGCCCGAGCAGCCTCCAAGGACAGGGCCCCGGCGCCAACCCTGTTACGGGTTTGGCAGCGAGCAAGTCGGGGATCTGGGAGAAAGGTTCTCTGTGTCCCACACACCTCCTTGGGAAGGGGAAGCGGCAGCATGTCTGGAGATGGTGGCCGGGGTAAGGCAGGGGTCGTCACGGTTCACCCCACTGGTGCAGTGGGGCCAAGATACCCAGTATCTTGGCCCAGGGCGGACCTGAAAGACACCTTCACAGTAGCTTCCAGGGAGGATGGATGAGCAGGGAGGATGTGTGGAGGGCTGACCTCAAAGAGGACTTGCCTCCCAGTCAGGATGTAACAGCCCTAGCACAGAGCTTGACAGCTAGTAAACTGCATGCTAGCAGAATATGCCATTTGGGGGAGGGTGTTTATTAAAAGTACAATTCCAAATTGAACCTAAAGGGAGCAGAGTTCAGGTGTATGGTGACCTCTGAAACCCTTGTGGGGTGCTCAGTCGTGTCCAATGCTTTCCCACCCCACGGACTGTAGCCCACCAGGCTCCTCTGTCCATGGGATTCTCTAGGCAAGAATATTGGAGCGGGTTGCCATTTCCTCCTCCAGGGGATCTTCCAGACCCCGGGATTGAACCTGCATCTCCTGCATTGGCAGGCAGATTCTTTACCACTGTACCACCTGGAAAGCCCCATAAACCCTTGGTTCCTTGGCTAAAGGGCTTGCTCAGGAGATGGTCTGGGGCAGCTCTGGCCGGCGGGGCGGGGAGGGGGGCTGTTGGCCTGGGTGTCACTCCACCTGGCCCAGGGAGCCCCGGGGGTGAGCCGTGCATCATCCTGGAGGGATGTCCAGTCTTCCCCTTGGCGCAGGCGCTGCTGGCTCTCGCCCTTCCATCCCTGTGCGTTGCTATGTGAATAACACAATTATGAAGACACAGGACAGGGATAAGCAAACAACATTCTGCAGCAGAGAGAGCGGGAGGGAGAGCCAGTCACAATCAGATATTTTGTTATTGACTCATTTCAGGGAAGAGTCGAATTCTTTAAAACCCAGCGCTATTGCAGAAGGGAGGTGTGATGAACGATTAAACAGATTGCTCAGTTTTACTTTTCAACATTAGCTTTTATCAAGGATCTCTCCCAGCTCACCTCCTCTCTTGGGCTCCATCACCATCTCTAGGAAAGCCAGATAGAAGTGTGACTGGGACTCCATAGTCCCGAGTCTGCAACCATGGCCCTGCCCTGCTCATGGACTCAGCTTCCTCATCAGTCAAATGGGAGGCGGGGCTGTCCCTGCAGTCTGTCTGGGGCAGGGGACAGATTGGTTAGAGTGGGCGGAGCATGGTCTGAATCCTGGCTTTTACACTTCTCAACTGGGTGAGGTTGGGAGGATTACTTTACTTTATAAGCTTTGGCCTACTGGGAACAATCAAATGAAATAATGCACAAATTGTGCAAAGTGGAAATAAAGACTTGATGTTATTGTCCTAAAAATGAATTGAGATGATGGATGCAAAGTATCTAGCACAGCGTTGGAGATGTGGAGCCCCCTGGAGGACAGATTTTTGCTTGATGACCAGCCCTTCTTGGATAATTCTGCCCTGTTCATGCGGGAGGCTAGAGAGGATGAACACAGCTTGTGACCTGTGTAACCATTTCCGAGCCACCTCAAGGGGCTGGAGGGACAGGGATGATAAATGATCCATTTTCCTCTCCCCTGTGTCTCTGAGGCTGATGAGGCGAAGAGACTTGGTGGCCTCAGCTATGGGAGAGTTTGTCTGAGGTTCCCAAGGTGCTATGGACCACCTCGTCCATTCACCTCCTGGGTTGTCTAGAGTTACCTAACCTTTCTGATCCTCTGTCCAGTGGGGAAATTACCCCCTTTCCAAGGTTATTATGAAAACTAAGAGAGCTAATGTGTTCCAGGAGTTCCTGGAATAGGGCTGGGGTCTTAGAAAGCACTCAATGAAGGCTACTTGCCTTCCCTCTATGAAGCCAGTGGCCAGAAAATTGGCAATTGGTTGTTGGACTAAGACCATCACTGATTAGCTTGAGCCATAAGGGGGAGAGAAAGGAAACAAGAGCCAGGCCTTTAGGTAGGACCAATGCGAGTCCATCTCTGGATGGATTTATGATGGATATTTAGGATTGGGTTTTATTGGAATGGCTATGTAGAAGAGTAGATTTATAGAATTTGGAGGCAGACAAAACTATTTTTGATCTCAGCTTTACGAGATACCAGCTGTGTGGCTTTAGACTAATTACGTATCCTCACTGTGCTTCTTTCTATGTGCTCACATATGGGAAGGATTAAACGCCATTGTGGGTGTGGAATACTTGGTAATACACAGTAGATCCCCAGTAGATGTTAACTTTCTCCTCTCTGAGGTGGGTGATCAGTTTGGTCTGCATAAGACACCCATTGTTCTCTCTAAGTCACAGTCTCTGGGTCACACATGTGCACAGTCATTCATGGTGATGGGTAATGAGGTCACTAGTTCATCCTTGTTTCCTGGCCTCTCAGATGGGTCTTGGCATCAGGTGAAGACTCAAAGCATTCAGGGAGCAACTGGGTGTTTTAGTTCCCAAGGTATTAGCATTTGTTGTAACCACATGTGTACATTTGACAATGACTTCCCTGTGAAAAGCTCTGAGCCCTTTGAAGCCCTTGCCTCATTGTGAGCAAGATTTTAGAGGCATTATTTGCTAAACTTCACAGAGGAGGAGGCTAGGGGATAGAAAGACTCTGGCTTGCCCAGGTCACAGGAAAGCAGTGCCAAATTTGACATCTTCCGAGGCTCTGACTGTGGTACTTTTTGTAGTAACTCAGTTGGCATCTCAAAAAGAGGTTCTGGGATTTTCCTGGGGGAATCTCCAGGGTTCCTTTGGGATGCTAGGAACCAGACTGTGACCCTGGAAATGATTAATTGGGTGAAAAACAGTTATAATTTTGAGGACTAAGTTCTAAGCTTTGTGTTAGACAATTTGCTTTTCATCTCATTTTACTTTTACAACACCATTACATGTAAAGTGGATGTTTCCATGTTATAGATGAAGTTCTGGTCAAAACCTTTAGCTCATACAGTGAAGAAGCAGCTAAGATTTAAATCTGGGAATGTCAGCCCCAAATGAAGCCTGCTTCCTCCTTCTGACACCACACTAAAGAGTGGGAGGGTAAACTGAACCAGGGAATGATCTAAGAACAGGGTAATGACAAGGAGATGGAGTGGCATCTAAACTCTATATTTCTGGGGGAAAATATGAAGAGAGTTTGTCTTGAAATCTGTATTAAATTTGGGGAAGGCCCAGTTATATTCTCACTTTCTAGGAATGTCTGGGGAACCCACCTGTTAAAAGAAAGTGATCTACTCAACTTTAAGAAGGAAGCAACTGACACTTACTATGACAAGAGTGAACCTTGAGGACATTATGCTCAATGAAATAAGCCAGTCACAAAAGACTTCCCAAGTGGCACTAGTAGTAAAGAACCCACCTGTCAATGCAGGAAACATAAGAGGCGCAAGTTCGATCCCTGGGTCGGGAAGATCCCTTAGAGGAGGGCATGGCAACCCACTCCAGTATTCTTGCCTGGAGAATTCCGTGGACAGAAGAATCTGGCAGGCTACAGTCCATAGGATTACAAAGAGTCGGACATGACTGAATCGACTTAGCACAGCACAGCAAAGGACAAGTACTGTTTGAGTCCGCTTACAGGACACCTAGAATAGTCAACACACAGAGACAGAAGTTAGAATGGTGGTTTCCGGGCCCTGTGGCTTTAGATTAGCTGATGGGGCTATGTTCAGCCAAACCCAAGACAGGAGGCCCAGGGAATGATCTCCCGAGTAGATGGTGTCCATGAGCCAAGAAAAGGCTTGGAAAGAGCAGACACTTTCCCATCTTCTGCTGGACCAGCAGCTTCTGGGATCTATTGCCTCACATTCTCAAGGAGACCATAAGCAAGCAAAGTGATATTTAAAGACAGTAGGAGAAACTCATGTCAGAGAAAGCACACTCTTCTCTGAACAAACTGTTAATTGAATATGTTAGAACTCAGATTTTAACACACAGGCATGAGATCAACATGGGCTTGACCCTGACTAAGGGCATCTGTGAGGAGGAGGCGTTGCTAGGACTTTCCACAGCCCTGTCTGTTCATGGATACCGAACCCTTGAGAGAAGGATTAGCAGCACAGCCCAAGCATGGTGGTCGACATGGTGTGGGCTGGGGGCTGGCAAACTATGGCTGGACCACATCCTGACTTTGTACAGCCCAGGAGCTAAGGATGGTTTCCATGTTATTTAATGATTTTTTAAAAAAATCAAAAGACGCACAGTATTTCATGACACGTGGACATTATATGAAATGTGATTTATCATGTACCTCAGGGAAGTTGTATTTGAACACAGCCACACTTATGTGTTTACTCATCATTTGTGGCTGTTTCCTGTTGCAACAGCAAAACTAAGCAGTTGTGACAGATAATATGGCCCGCAAAGCTGCACATATTTCTCACCTGGCTTTTACCGATAAGTTTGCTGACCCCAGTCTAGTCCGATATTTTTTTTCAAACTCTGGGTCACAACCCACAAGTCAGTCATGAATCAATTTAGTGGAGCCTGATGATCAGCATTCAAGATGGAAAAAAAAAAAACATACAGAAAGATGGCAGAAAATATCAGAGTACATCATTTGTTGTAAGGCAGTTTTTCTCCTTATAGATTTTTTAAAAATTTCACTTAAGTAGGCATATGTGCACTCAATCATGATGTGAACTGTTTCTTTGATTTATGGGTCTTTGTTCAAAATGTAAAGAAAGCTCCCAGTCTAGATGAACCTAGGAAATTTACTGTTGTGTACCTGGATATTGGGGATAACATTTGGACGCGTGCCGCTCAGCTATGTCTGCTCAGGGCATGGTTGTCTGTGCCCAAAGCCCAGCTTCAAGCCAGGTGGGTGTGGATTCTGCACTGCGTCTCCCTCCCCCAGAGCACTGCGGTCCAGGATGGTCGAGATGCAATACCTGATCCAAGGTAGGGCCACTTCCTCATTTCTGCCCAATTTTTCTCCCATTTGAAGAGGAAGGTTTCAATTTTCCCAGAGGGCAGTGAGTAAGGAATGTTTGCTCTTGAGCAAAGAGAAAAACAAGCAAGACCCAGGACCAAGGCCACAGAGCTGACCCCTTCGATTGGCAGGTGACACGGGAGTGACAAAGGATGGCTCTTGCGCAAGGTGACAAGAGACAAGATCCAAGGAGGCTTTGTGTTTACAAACATATTGCCCAAAGTGTCATGGATATCATTGAAAAACATCAATTATCGATCGAGGGCGACAGATCATGGGTCCCAGCCATTAAAAAAAGAACAGAAATTCGGGTGTGGAGGGAAAAAAGGGGAGGAATGTGCAGAGGGTGGAAACACTGATGTAACATCCACCCTACTTCTCCCCTCCCCATCCTGACCTTGCTCTATCTCCTTTTTCCCTTCCCTCTGCGTCTCCACCTGCTCGCCACTGCCGGTTCTTCTTTGTGCAATGGAAGGAAAACCATTGATTTGTTCAAGAGCATTCGCCCTAGTCTTACAGGCTACCTGGTTTCCCTTTCTTTTCTCTCAACTGTGCCTGGCATGACTATGAACTAGACAAAATAATGACTCCATGATTTAGTGCTTAGCCAAGCTTCCTGTTCTCAAAGCTGGTTAATCATCAGCATCCTCCATAAAGACCTTTAACAACCAGATAACGAAAGCCTTTACAATACAGTTTGCTCAGTTGGGAGCAGACTATTCCAGGCCTTAAGAACTAAGCTGGGTTCAGTCCATCTTGATTCTGGGAGTTTGGGAAGGTCAAGGGGACATGTTCATCAGGAGGCTTTGACCCTCCTATCATAGTACAGAACAGATCACACCATCCTGTAAGGAAGAGCTAGCCACAGGTAAGGCTTCCAAGAATTTAAGGTGAATATGCCTTTTCAGTCCAAGGGACCAGGGTAGACATCTGGGATGGAGAACCTTGGGGAAGAATGAATGAACCCTGATAGAGAGTGAGGAGAACCTTTATTAGGTTCAGGTCACTTTAGGATGTGAGAATGAGTGTGATGATAAAATAAAATAAGATAAAATACTATACTAAAGTAAAATAAAAAATAAAATAAAACCGACAGCAGCAGCGGGATGGCTTGGTATGGGTGATGGGGCTGCCAAGGGGTCTAGGGAGACCCAATCATCTAGAGGACAGAGTTGGCTGGGTGCTTGGTGGTAGATGATCACTAAGACTTTTTCAGTGCCCAGCATCTCTTATTGTAAATCAGCTCAAAAAAATCTTAAACACAAAAACATTGGATTAGGGGAATTTGATCCTAGTAAACCAAAATGAGAGGGCTTCTCAGGTGGGTAAAGATATGCCTGCCAATGCAGCAGACACAGGTGTGATTCCTGGGTCAGGAAAATCCCTTGGGGGAGGAAATGGCAATCCACTCCAATGTTCTTGCCTGGAAAATCCCATGGACAGAGGTGCCTGGAGGTCTACAGTCCAAGAGATCTCAAAGAGTCGGACGTGACTTAGCAATTGAGCAGGCACAAACCAAAGTGACCTAGGACAAGAAACTTTAGAGGGTGAGAATCAAGCGGTTACAGAGAAAGCAGTTTCACCCCAGAACTGAAGGAGGTAAATGGGGACCTAGTAAGAAAGAGAAGGGACCCAAGGACCAAGGAGCAGGCCAGCCTTCCTGGGGATGAAACAAGAATTGGCTGGGTACCAGCTGAAGTACAAGGGATAGTGCTGGCAGGGTCTCTCTCAGTCTCTCTCCCTCTTTCTCCCTCATTTATTTATTCACCCTTTATATTGGTGGTTTATTATTTGCCAAGCATTTTTCTGCATGTTGGAAATTCAGATTTAAAAGATACAGAAATAAAATCTCTGCCCTCAAGGAATTTGTGAGCTAAAGCATTATCTCATTCCTTATCTACCAGGCAGTGTCTATATCCTGAGATTTCTCATTTTGTCTCAAAACAGTTTAATCATTTAAATGGCTGAATGTGTAGTTGGAGGGAACACCGTGGAACGTGAGTCCAGAAAGAGAGAGAAGCGAAGGAGGCAGCCCCCATCCCTAGCCCGGGCCTTGCGAGGAGGGCGGCAAACCTGCTTGTCTAAGGCATGGAGAAAACGGTGCCCAAGAGCCCTCAGATGAGGCACCCCTTCTGCCATTTCATTTCTGGTTGTCAGAGGCTCCCCAGTAGTCCTTTTCGGTAGGTGAGGTGTTAGGAGGATGGGTTGGCCTTGCAGTGAGACGGGTAATGATCTTTGAGGCTGAAAGGGAAGCAGGAATCCCTGTAGAGTGGTCGCATGCTTGGCTTAAAGTCTGTGGATTTCTAGAGCAGGCAAAGTGGCGTCCAACAACATTCCTCTGCAGAGACACAAACCCCTTCTTTGTCCTGATATCATCAGTAGGACTACACTCACTCTCTAATATTGGGCTCAGATTGCTGTCAAGTTTGTTCTACATTCTGAGACACTTCCCCCTTTCTGTGGTATGTGAAGAAGCACCCATGCTTGCATCAATAGCAGTGGGGGGTGAGAGTGGAGGGGTTGTGGTACCAGCCCATGAAGTGGTTAAAGAACTTCTATACAGGTGTCTTCTGTCCATCCATCCATCCATTCATCTACCCATCCATCCATCCATCCATGCATCTATCCAATCAACCAACCTCCCACTCACCCCACCCCACCATCCACTGGTTTACTTGAGAAGTATCTACTGACATCCCATGACGTGCCCTAAGCCATGCCCTAGGGACAGAGTAGAAAACGGTCCTACTTCACAGCTTCCCAAGCCCCAGGTGTGCCATTTATCTTTCCAGTGGCTTCCCTTTTACAAAGGCCCGACTTTTCATTCTTGAGCAGCCTTGCATCATTACAAGAAGGGAAGAGGCAACTAGTGGGATGAAGGCAGTTTATTGCTTCCAAGCAAAACTTACCCAATAGGAGTCAGAATAGTGTGAGGTCATGATGAGAATCACCTCTTGAGTACACATCTCAAGAGGGATCAGGAATGAGGACAATGGAAAGGACCCAGGATGACAGGTTGGGTGGGATGGGGAGAGCCCTGGACTTAATTAACTGTGTGCCCCCAGGGCAGTGGCTTCCCCAGTGGTCACTGGCCTCCTTTGTAATGGGAAGGGGTTGGACGTGTGAATCCTCAAGGTCCCCTCCTTCTGCAATATTGAGTGAATCTATTGATCTGTCTCTCACTGCCTCCACTCTCTTCTTTCCTGTTTTGTTTCTTGTCCTTTCTAGATCTAACCAGCTCACAAGTCGATGCAATCCTTTCTCCAGATGTTTTTTTTTTTCTGAAAAGCATTCCATTTTGCCAGCATCTAAAATTATCGTCTCACCTGCTATTGTCCAATAGATCTTCCAGCGATGATGGCAGTAGTCATTTCTGCACTGGTCATTCTGGTAGCCACCAGCGCCATTGACAACTGAGCACTTGAAATGTGGCCAGTTTGACTGAGAAACTGGACCTGAAATTATTTTTAATTTTAACCTAACATATGAATCTAGTAACTGCCTTATTGTACAACAGCTCTAACCTCTTTTCCCAATGCTCTTTAGTCATTATTGTGTTTATCTATTTATTCTTCTTAAACAGATAGGTTGAGAGCTTGGTATCTGTATTCACATGTCCTTCACTTGAATTCTGCATAACCACTCATTAGCCATGGGACCTTGGGCAATTAACTTTTTCAAGCATCAGTTTCCTCACCTGTAAAATGAGAGTACTGATCATCCTACCTGCTAGGATTGTTGTAGGTATTAACTGAGCTAATGAACATAGAACATTTAGCATAGTGCCTGGCACTTTGTAATTGGTAGGTGAGTGTGGGTGCGTGCTTAGTCACTTTAGTCATGTCCGACTCTTTGTGACGCTACGGACTGTAGCCCACCAGGCTCCTATGTCCATGGACTTTCTCCAGGCAAGAATACTGGAGTGGGTTTCCAGGCCCTCCTCCAAGGGATTGTCCCCACCCAAGGATAGAACCTTGGTCTCCTGCGTCTTCTGCATCACAGGAGGATTCTTTACCACTGGGCCACTGGGGAAGCCCCAGTTGTTAGATGAGACTGGGGAAGAAGAAGGAAGGGAAGAGGAGAGGGAAGAGAGAAAGAGGAGGGGAAGCAGGAGAGGAGATGTATTTCATCATTTCTCTTCTATTAGAGTGAACTCTTGGGGACTAAGACAATGTAACCTTTAGTTATTACCAGTTAGCGTATGAAGACCATACTGTCTCCGAGGGTTCACGTAGGTATCCTTTTTATTTGATCCTCAGTCTCCGCCCAGTTACCAGCTCTCCCGTGTGGGTGCCCAGATACTCCAGTCCTCTGCCCAAGGGCAGATACACACCTGCTACAGGGCCCATCCTGAGGAGGTAGGTGAGGAGAGCAGGCAAAATGGCATCCAACAGCCTTCCTTTGCAGAGACACAAACCCCTTCTTTGTCCTGATGTCATCACTCTCTAATATTGGGCTCAGCTTGCAGTCGAGTTTGTTCTACATTCTGAGACACTTTCCCCTTTTTGTAGTATATGAAGAAGCACCCATGCTTGCGTGAATAGCAGTGGGGGGTGAGAGCTGAATGACGGTCACCCCATCTTCACACACACATACATGTGCACAAATGCTCAGTTCTTATGGAATGGATGGACCCACGATTTCATTCCTTCAGACACATCTGTGTCTCCTGTCACTTGCTCCTGCTCCTCTGAGTGATGGAGAACAGGGAGATGACCCCATTAACTCCAGGCAGGTCCTTGTTGCTCAGCGGGTCCCCGACCCCCTTCAGACCTCCCCTCTGGCCAACCTGATCTCCCAAGTGACATCTCTCAATCCTGCCCCAGGAATCAGATGTCTAAATAGCAAATGAAAGATTAATGCCAGTGACCAAGATTGGGGCGTGAATAATTTAAAGGGCAGAAAAAGAGCCGGCTCCGCTTACCCACAGGGCTGCCTGGGCAGAGGTCAGGGAGAGGGTAAGGGCCAACTCTGGGCCAAGGATAGGAGGTGGCAGATTCTAATGAATTGGTCTGGGAGAGGGTTTGCTGTCCTTGGTGTTGGGAGGAATTTGTAGTTGCAACCAGGAAATGGGTTCTTTGGCAGTCTTATCAACCCAGAGCTTGTGGGTTTCATGAGGAGTGTGGGCAGTTTTCAAGTGGGTGCCACATTTCTGTGGATATTGTAAGGCCAGGGACTGCCCATCAGATGGGTATCCTATGCCCTTGACCATGAGGACCGCCTCTCACCAGGGTCTCTGTCCTTGTTGCCGCCTTGAACCTGTTGGGCTCCAGGAGTCCACGTGACTCAGGTATTTGGTGGAAGGCTGCCTGGGGGCATGGGATTTGAGGTGAGGAGGGAAAAGCAGCCTGATGTTTGTGAATCGCGCATATATCTTACAGTCAATGTGGCTCTTGTCCAGGCAGGAAACCTCCATGTGGATATTTTCTTCCTCTCTTCCTACCACCTCGGTCACCTCCCTGCTATCCTGGCTTCCTATTAGGTTTACCACAGCCTCTCCTCTGATGGTTTGGGGGTTTGATAAATATTTTCCCCTCCGGAAGTCTTTAGCAGTGCAGCAAGAAGGTTACATGATAGATTCTCCCCATCACTTAATTGAAGCCATAAAAAATGGAAAGAGAGTCTCCAATAAACCAAACCATTACTCACTGGTGGATAGAGAGGGGATCCGAGAACCGGGCCCCCGGGAGGCGCAGCTGGGAAGCCCTCCAGCTGACTGTCTATTATGATTATTAATCACAGCGGCAACAGGGTTCATCTGCACGGAGCTTCTTAATGAACTTGGACTCATGTCCTTACAAGGTTGTAGCCATTATAGCAGCCAGGGCCTTTTGGTTTCAAATCCCTGAAGGCTTAGTTGACTGGGATGGATGTCCGAGTGGGCACGTTTGTCGTGGTGCTCCCCCGGGTTACGAGATATGTGTGGTTGTGTTTAGGCCCCAGCAGTGGAAGGGAGGAAGTTCATCTGCTGTGGTTGGGAGACTCGGGTGTGGACTAGGAGTATAAGAGTATGCCAGCTGGTGGCTGGTGTATTATGTGTGCCTAATATCGATGTGTATGTGTAATGCAACCATTGTAGATTAATGGTTGCATGATGTGTGGGAGGTAGTGGGTGGTGGACATGGGGGTCAGAGTAAGGCATTTTAATAGTTGTGGGTGGATATACTTTAAAATAGGCTTCCCTTATAGCTCAGTCAGTAAATCATCTGCCTGCAGGAGACCCAGGTTTGATTCCTGAGTAGGGAAGATCCCCTGGAGAAGGAAATGGCAACCCACTCCAGTATTCTTGCCTGGAGCATTCCATGGACAGAGGAGCCTGGCGGACTACAGTCCATGGGGTCGCAAGAGTCGGACACGACTGAGGGACTAAAACCACCACCACACTTTAAAATAATATCATCTCTGTGAGGATTCCACACATTTGAGTATCCAGGTGCATCACAAGTAGGAAGACTCTAGAATTTCTTGTCCAAACGAAGAGTTTTAAAGTAAAAGGGGGCATTATTAATAGTTTGCCTCGACCACTCACATAAAAGAGGATTGCTCCAGGCAATCAGAGATGTGTGGGAAGTCTGTTTGTAAGCCACCCCTGAGTGGCTTAGATATGTTTTCCACTGTATTGGGTGAGTTTATGCTGAGAGTGAGTCTGTCTGAGTTAGAACTTAGAGGCATGGGCGAAGGGTTGCCTCTTGGTGGCCTCATAATTGCTGACGTAGGCCCTGATTGCTGCCACGTGCTGGGAAAAGCAGTCCATGGACCCTGCCCTGGTTCACTGCTCCTGTTTCACAGATGTCCTGGTCGGGCAACCAGGTCTTGATACCTGGGGAGCTTTGGCACACACTCTAGGTGTGTGTGCTCAGTCGCTTCAGTTGTGTCTGACTCTTTGCAATCACATGGACTGTAGCCCACCAGGATCCTCTTTCCAAGGGATTCTCCAGGCAAGAATACTGGAATAGGTTGCCACTCCCTCCTCCAGGGGATCTTCCCGACCCAGGGATCGATCCCATGTCTACTTCATCCTGCACAGTAGGCGGATTCTTTACCCACGGAGCCACCTAGGAAGTTTCGGCATATACTCCAGGAGCCCTAATTCACTCAAGATGGAAAGTGTAGCCAGTGAGCCAGTAGGCTTGCAAGCTCACTGCTCTGGGAGAAGGTGAAGCTGCCTCTGTCGGGAGAGTCTTTAGAGTTATTCTCCGGGGGTTTGCTGTGTGTGCCCTGTGTCACGGTGCATGGTGAGTCAGGAGCCAGACTCTGTTTTATTGTGGTTGGGTCTGTCATTGACTATTCCCAGGACTCAGTTTATCTCTACGTGAAACTCAGGGAAGAAGAGTATTTACTAACAAGAGTGTGGAGGTTTGAGATAGCGACTAAGATGAGCTAAGAGGAAAACACCCTTTTCTGTTTCCTTCCATCATTGTTTAATCCTGCAGCCCTGCAGTTCTCTTACGTGTCAGGTCACTTTGTCTCTAAAACCCTACATTTTGTTCCTGGGAGTTCTTCCACTTCAGCAGTGGCAGCCCTGAGATTTGGGAGGGAAGGAGAGTGGAGCCTCATCCAAATCTTGGCCTGTGTTTTCTGAGTGGAGGTCCCGCCCCAGGGGCCCTCATTGTCTTTCCGGCTCACCCTGTGATTTTCAGCAGGCAATGTGCTTCCTAGTTGCTGTTTAGTTGCTAAGTCACGTCCGACTCTTTTCGATCCCATGGACTGCAGTCTACCAGACTCCTGTGTCTGAGGAATTTTCCCAGTAAGAATACTGGAGTTGGTTGCCATTTCCTTCTCCAGGGGATCTTCCCAGGAATCAAACCCACATCTCGGGCACTGGCAGGCAGATTCTTTACCGCTGAGACACCTGGGAAACCCTGTGCTCCCTAGAATATCACCTAAAGGATTCTGTGCAGGCTGCTTTCCCCAGAGGCCCTCTCTCCCACCTTCTTTCTGAAAACCAAGAACTCCCTGGGCCATAAGCAACTAGATGTAAACAGAAATTAATCCATCTGCAAAACCTCAACATGTCACCTGATCCTTATCAGGGCCTCATAATCGCCTCCAAGGAAGATCTTATTATATTAAAAAGCAATTGCCCTCGAAGCTGGTAGCACTAATAGATTTTCTGTGATATTTACACCAGATTTAGCTTTCGGCTGACAAGATGCCGTTCCCTTCCTCCTGCCTCTGTCTGAGCTCCTTCGTTTTTGCATAAGCCTCCTGCAATTTCAGTTTCTCATAGGGCCTCTGTCTGCAAGATGAGAAGCCCCATGAGGCCATCTGTCTGGTACAATGTTGCATTACCCGAGTAGGAAAAATGCCTGGCATGGAGCTGGCATGCAGTTTCATTCATCCATCCAATTCATTCGTTCGTTCATTCAACAAAGGGAGTCAAATTATAAACAGGGAAAGGACAAAAACAGATAAAATAATGACAAGTAGTTATACGGACTTTGGAAGAAACAAATAGGGTGTTGAAATAGAAGATAATCACGTGTGGGGGGAGGCCCTCTACTCTGAATGGAAGGTAGAAACGCCCACCCTGAGATCTGCCGGGTGACAAGGAGCCACTCCGAGCAAGCAGAGGGGAGAGTGTCTAAGCCGCGGGATCAGCTCTGTAGGGCATTGTTGTTGTTGTTGTTCAGTGGCTCAGTCTTGTCTGACTCTTTGCAACCCATGGACTATAGCACGCCAGCCTTCCCTGTCCTTAACTATCTCCCAGAGTTTGCTCAAACTCATGTCCATTGAGTCGGTGATGCCACCCAACCATCTCATCCTCTGTTGCCCCCTTCCCCTTTTGCCTTCAATCTTCCCAGCATCAGGATCTTTTCCAATGAGTCGACTCTTTGCATCAGGAGGCCAAAGTAGTGGAGCTTCAGCATTAGCATCAGTCCTTCCAATAAATATTCAGAGTTGATTTCCTTTAAGATTGACTGATTTGACTTCCTTGCTATCCAAGGAACTCTCAAGAGATTTCTCCAGCACCACAGTTCAAAAGCATCAGTTCTTCAGTGCTCAATCTTCTTTATGGTCCAACTCTCACATCTGTACATGACTACTGGAAAAACCACATAGCTTGACAATGTGGACCTTTGTCAGCAAAGTGATGTCTCTGCTTTTTAATATGCTGTCTAGGTTTGTCATAGCTTTTCTTCCAAGGACAAGCGTCTTTTAATTTCATGTCTGCAGTCACACTCTGCAGTGATTTTGGAGCCAAGAAAAATAAAGTATGTTGCTGTTTCCATTTTTTGCCCCATCTATTTGCCATGAAGTGATGGGGGTTATTACGTGGGGATAAAGCTGAACACCTTTGAGGGCCTAGGAAAGGCTCCCTGAGGATAGAACTCTGTAAAGGGGAGGATTTGTTGGGTTTGGAGAGGTAAACCATTTAAAAAATATCTATCTGGGGTGGTCAAGACACTCAAGGATGTGGTTGGTGGATAGAATTTGAAATCCCTCATACTCCAAGCATAAGGATCTATATGATCTAGAGAAAAAGGCCTTGGGAAGTCTGGGATATGGAAATGAGAAGTCGAAGTGGTGAGGAGTGTACTTTAAACAGTGGGTGCTGGGCAGTGGGTTGGATGCCAGAACTTCTTGGTCCTTTTCTGCTCACACTTCAATGGGCACATCGTTTGCTTGTGTCTTTGGCTCGTTTATGGGCTTCCCTGCTACTCAGACAGTAAAGAATCTGCCTGCAATGCAGAAGACCAGGGTTCAATCCTTGTGTTGGGAAGGTCCCCTGGAAAAGGGAATGGCAACCCACTCTAGTATTCTTGCCTGGAGAATTCCGTGAACAGAGGAGCCTGGTGGGCTACAGTCCATGGGGTTGCAAAGAGTCAGACACGACTGAGTGACTAACACTAAGATTACTCTCTTCCTCCATGCTAACAAACATGACATAACTATAAACAGTGCATCTGGGCCCAAGTGGCTCTTGCTTAGATTGGAACAGAACTTGAAAGCAGGACCTTGCTGAAGACTTGTGATGAATTGATAAGACTCAGTTTTCAAAACAACAACCATGAATGTAACAGTGGCAATAGCAGCCCATTCCTACATTCTGGGCCCTTTGGTGTCAGTAAATTGAAAGCAGTTTCAAGTTGAGATAGATTTGGTAGCTAGAGCCAAGTCTATAAAATGTCTTTTACTGGTCTTGTCAATTGCGCGTCAGAACTGTTAATAGTAGTTGATGAAGGATTTCAGAACTGAGGCTCAAGTAGGAATGAGAGGTGCCAGCATGCAATCTCATTGGTGGCAATTACTTAACAGAGACAGGGAGATAGAACCTGTGTGGAGCATCAACCACTCCAGGAGATAGAGGTGGGGGAGACTTCATCTGCAGTTGGGGGTAGAAAATGGAGCAAATCATTAATGAGAAGTTAAATGACCCACTTTCTCTGCCAGATCTGAATACATTCAAGTGAAAACATATGAGCACAAGCTTGTTCCTTTCATTCTGTTTCTAAACATTTCTTTGCGTTAACCACCACCTCCCGCCCTGCTCTGAGTTCCTTTTCCATGACAGCCAGATCATATCATGGGCAAATATAATCGGGATGATGGCCAAGACACCAGAACTTTTTCAACAATACACTGCTGAAGACTGGGGCTTGCCTCCTGGGCTGTTGTCTCCTAGAGTTCACGTCTGAAATTTTAGCTTTCAGCAGAGTCCCTGCCCAGGAGGGATGCTAGACTACAGTGAGGGGATGGACAGACGGACTGACAGACAGTCAGAAAGGGCAAGACCTAGAGTCCAGAGAGGTCCTTGACATCTTCTACATCTCCTGATGGAGAGTCTGTAAAGCTATAACTTGGTGGTGGCCTTTCTCAGCAGAACCTGGGGGTGGGGTGAGTTCTAGGAGAGGGCAGGCCAGAAAGACAATGGTTTTATTATCAAAAGGCAGCACTTTGACCCCTCCTTCCCTGAAGCCAATCTCTCTGGCCTCCATCTCATAAACCGGTCTCCCACATACAGCGAACAGAATGCAATCCTGCCAGAGCTCTCCTCTACTGATAGGAATGGAGGTGATAATTCCATGATTCTCCCATGGAGGCGAAGGGGCTGGGCTGGGTCTGTTCCCAGCTGTCCATATGATAGATGAGGTGACCCAAGGCCATCTGCTCAGCATCTCCATCCTTCTTTTCCCCTTAGAGCCAGGAAAAGCATCTCTGCTTCCTTCTTCCTCCTCAAGATGCCAGGTGGGAAACACAGTGACTGCTCAGTAGCTTCTGGAAGAGCCCAGAAGGAAGGATGGTGATGCTTGTGTGATACTTCAATGTCTGTTCACTCAGTAAGACTTGCAACCCAGTTGGTAAGGAGGAAATGGTGAGCCCTGCAAAGAAAGCAGGGGCATGGGGCAGATGACACAGCCTACTTTTCTTACCTGTTTGCCATCACTGTGACCTTTTCCCCACCTCCCCCAAGCAGTAGGGACAACTGGGTGATCCAAACCAAAACTTGTCCTTATTGGTTTTAAACCATCCTGGTTATCACATACAACTCTCTCCTTAAGGATTTTCAGTCTTAGCTTCTCTCAGCCCAATAGATTCAATTTAGGTAGAAGGAACATGACTAGTCTAGTCTGACTAGACTCAAAACATTTCACCAGCAAGGGCATAAAGCCTAATGCTGGATCCTGGAGGTTCCCTGCAGGACCAGACCTTAACCCTTTAGGTGATGGATCTTAGTGAGGTCCTTGAGCAGTATTCTAGCGGAAGAGACTGGGCTGCTGGGCAACAGGAGAGGTGTTGAAAGGCAGTGGCTACTTACCAACCAGTGTGGAAATATTTCGCTATTTTAACTTCCATCCTTCCTAGCATATATAGACCAAATAGGATGATGGCCAAGACACCAGAACTTTTTCAACAATACACTACTGAAGACTGGGGCTTGCCTCCAGTCTTAGGTCTGGAAGCAAGTCATTATTTTCTCTGAACTGTAGGGAAGATGGTCAAGGTCCAGAGGAGAGAGGCAGTCGGCCCTCTATCTGTGGATGTGGAACCTGTTAATATAGGAGGCTGACTGTACTATGTTGTAGCATATAAGGGACTTGAGCATCCATGGATTTTGGTACCCCTGGGGGCTCCTGGGACCAACCCCTTGCAAGCCCCAAAGATGACTGTGCAATCACACGAGATTATCCAGTTGTGGAATTCCACCTTGGAAGGGACCTGAGAGATCCATTCATCCTCTTGTCCAGGGTAGGAAGCCAGTTTCATATGTGAATTCTCCTCATTTCTCCTCCCCTGTGAACCATCCAGGTGCAGTGGGATTATCCAGAGAGGGGAAGACATCAACACCACATCAACACTTCATTGCCAGATAACACCACTGAGGAAATGGGACTCAAGGACTTGAGATGACTACAAACTGGGAGGGGGGGCTTCCATGTTCAAAACAGAGAAGAGCATCCCTAGGGTTTGGTCAAGGGGGGGATGCTGGGGGGCTGGAGCTGCTGAGGAGGTTGTAGGATGTGAGATTTGTCCTGCTGTCCCAGCATGGGTCATCATGCCATCTGCCCTGGACTTGCAAGATTAGCTACAGCCAGGCTGGTGGATGGAGACTCAGGGCTGAGACCCCGCCTCCCCCAACCGCCATTCCTGGTTTCACAGCACAGCTGCCAGCAAACCCGTTCTTTTGGGTGTTTGGCTCCAGATGTCCAAACCCAAGGACATCATGTCAGCATGTTTCTCTGCTGACTGTAAAGAACAGCTGCATCTTCTAGAAGACTCTTCCAAGTCCATTGCTTGTTAGGATGATTATAGTGTTTTACTCGTAAGCTGGTTACGCCTCTTGGGCCCCTTTTTGAGATTCCATCCTCGAACACAGAGGGATGATATTTTGAGACACAGAATGTTAGAGAAGAATGGATTTTAGAGATCATGTGATCCTACACACTCATTAGTGATTGAGGGGAGGGGTGATGGGTAGTGGAGGGAGGGAGGTAGAAAGGTCACATAACTTCCTTAAGGTCACCTGCAAATGTGGCTGGTGGCAGAGATGTGACTGGTCTTTTCCCTCTATAACGTACTTTCTTGTTCAAAGTTTTTAAAAAATGAATTTAAAATGAAAAATTTTTAGTTTTATTCCAGAAATATAGAAATGGATAAAAGAAAGATAAAAGGAAATGCATACCCAGAGTGCTACCACCCCACGGCCATTGTTAATATTTCCTTCCAATTTTTATGTTAATTATTTTTCATAGTTAAGGTTATTTTATATACTATATATATATATACACACATATATATACATATATATATATATATTCACTGAATAGTCTGGAAAGAAAATCATACACACACACACACACATATATATGAAACCTTGTAACTCAAGTAATTTCCTCACTTGTAAACTCTTCATAAACATAATTTTAAACATGTGCTTAATATTCTATCATGTGCATGCAACATAATTTACTTATCCACTCTCTTACTGTTTTATATTTAAGTTACTTCTCATTTTCAGATGATAAATAATGCTAATATAAAAATGATTGTGCATAAAGTTTTGCTTTCCTTCTTTTTAATCTCTGTATTTCACACTATTTCCTTTGGCTAGATTCCCAGAAGTGGTGTTTCTAGGTCAGAGGGCATAAACACATTCAAGATTGGCTATCTATTACTAAATTGTTTTCTAAAAGTATTGTTCCAATTTATGTTCCCACTAGAAAGCTATGAAATTTTATTAAATCTTTGCTAATGTGGTAGACAGTCCTCATTTCCGATGTGAAAAATCTCAGTGTTGTAAGTTTAAGTGTGGCTGTGAGGCAGCCAGGGATTGTGATATGAATAAACTCTTTTCTTGAGCATTTTTGAAAATACAACAAAGCCCTGGAACCACCCCCTCGCCCCTGCCAGAAAGCAAAAGAATTGACCCCATTCAGTTGAATTAACTAGGACAAACCCCACAAACTAATGCCTGCACCCCAGATCAGGAGAGATGTATTGATATAGCCTCAGGAATTTTTTTAAAAAGCTGATTGGTCCCTAGAGACACACTGGACTGTAGGATCTGAACGGTGCATGTGCCTTCGTGCCTCTGTATAAGTGTGCATGCCACCAAAAAGCATCTCCATCCCTGAAGGAAACCCTGAGAGCTGGATCAATGGACTCTTGAACACGTGTCTCCCAGTAGGAAATGGGACTGATACCCCGTCCTGTGAAAATCACCAGGATGGCTCATCGGCTTCTATGAAGTGCCCCCTCAGTCCATCTCAGCCCTGCTGTTCAGAGAACAGCCCAGGCCTGTGGGGTGGGGTGTCCCAGCAAGGGTGAGGCCATCTCAGCCAGGCTCAGGGGGATAGGCCAGCTGAGATAATGAGCCCCTGCTGATCACAGGGAGGTCTGGCAGGCAGGGACCACTCGGGACAAATGAGAGTGTCAATATCTATCCCTCCAGATCCATAAACCTAGGACAATTAGCGTAGGTATGACTAGAGGCCCCGCGCCTTCCAACTTCACACGAAACATGAAGATGCTGATGTGATTTGTCCCCATAGAAGCAGATATCCCATGTGGCCTTGCTTTCCTTCTCTTTAGAGAAGGAGGAAATGAGGCCTGGAAGGTTGAGTTTTTCCCTCAAATCCATCACCTACTCCTTTTCAATTCTCTTGAGACACCCTCAGCCTTCTCTGCTAATACATTGGAGGGTAAACCTTGGAGTATCAGAAACTTGTTCTTTCTTTCTTCTGTTCGTAAAGAGTGGTATGGGATGCCGGGGCCAGTGGGACAAATCACCTGAATTCTAGCCCCTGACTCCAGTAATCCGTGTGTTTCTAAGCAAGTCATCAACTTCCCTAGGTAATGCTCTTCTCACCTGAAAATAGGAGTCTGGATTAGGTGAACACTTGTCCTCTCTAAAAGTTTTATAAGTTTGTAATATGAGAAAAAAAAATCAGGTATGCCTAGATACTTTCATTCTTGGCAAGAAGGAAACAGCTGCTGTGAATCCAAGATGCCAGAGAACCAGTCCTTTTCCTCTGTCTCATGTGGGTGTCCTTGAACATCAAAAAGAATTAAGGGTGACCAGCACATGAATTATAAAGGGCCTGGGTTTCTGCATTCCTGAAAGTCTCAGAAGTGAGGGAAAACCTCCGTTGGAGTAGTTTAGTACCTGCAATTTCTAAGTTCTTGGAGAGCATGTGACTTACCAAATGCAGCTTCTTCACAACCCACATGGACAGTGCATGCATGGAGTCTCCTGGCAGGAGGAGTGTACCATGCTTTTTAAATGGGCCAGCTGAAGTCTGTGCTGAGAGTTAGTCACTGGAATGATACAGAAGTCCTTCTCCAAAGTGGCCCAGGCCTCTGGAAAGTCCTTGTCATTCTTCAGTTTAGCCCTAGGGCTATTCTGTCTCTGAATATGTCAGATAGTCTGTCCCTCCAAAAATCAGGGTCTTTGCTTACTTTGCAGCCCTGTGGAGTTGTTGCCTCTCAAACAGCACTTTCCAAACCAAGGTCACAACCTCTCAGCAGACCATTAAGTCAATGTCATGGGCTGGTCCCAATGTTTTTAAAAATGAAATGGGATAAGAAAATATCAGAGTGTATTCCAGGAAGCTAAGGTAAGACCTGTTTTCCTGAAAAGTTTTGTTTGATCCTAGGCTTTCCCGATGGGTCAGCAGGTAAAGAATCCACCTGCAATGCAGGAGACATAGGAGATGTGGTTTAGATCCCTGGGTTGGGAAGATCCCCTGGAGGAGGGCATGGCAACCCACTCCAGGATTTTTGCCTGGAGAATCCCATGGACAGAGGAGTCCATGGGGCTGCAAAGAATCGGACACACGCACGTGTGGGTTTCAATGTGAGTGAGATCTCCTGAGTAGGTCTCAATCAAGACAGGCAGAACTGCTCTGAAGGATGGGTGGAATAGGGAGGATGAGGAATAAGGAGTACAGAGGCTCCCTGTGCATCTTCTTAGAGTATTTACACGCCAGGTGGCTATGTGTAGTGAGCATAGCCCGCCAGGCTGTGCTCTGGGTGGGCTGTGTGGAGACGGGGTGCATCCCCTTGGTCCACTGACTCCTGGCTCTGTGGCCTGAGTTCTGGACCCCAGAGACCTGCCTCCTCCCCTGGGAGGACAGACACCTGTCACCAGTCCTTTCCGGCTGGCAAGGAACTCTCTGTCTCCCTTTGTCCCTGCTCCTCTGGCTGCTTTCAAGACTAAGGCGGTTGAATGAAAGGGGAACAAAGTCAGAAGAGAAAAGAGTGAGTCGAGCACCTCACTGTGAGTCAAACGTGGCAGGAATGGAGTCATAGCTCCTAGAATTTAACAGCTAGAAGAGCCTCAGGAACAGCCGGGTCCTGCCCAGCATTAGGCAAGGAACCCGGTACTTGGTGAAGCTGTGGGCAAGCAATGTGCAGTAGGCGGTTTAACACCCAGGTTTTCAATCGACAGAGTTCACTCGGTCCCCTCTGAGTGCTGTCCTCATCCTGGCTGGAAAAGTCCACAGGCTTGCAAACGGTTTCTGAGTGCTTTGGGGTTAGACATACATCCTCAGAGGGGAATGTGAGTTACACGTCCCCCTACCCAATACTCACACACACGCACACACACACACACACACCCTCCAGCTGCTGTCCTACTGTCTGCAGAAACAACTGATCCCCTGAGGTTCTCAGAGCACAGTGAGCTCCCATCCCAACAGGCAGGACCAGCACTGGGGTACGGTGGGGGTGATCAGGGGTGACAGGAGGCCACTAACATCTCTCTGTCTGCGTTGCTCCCTCACACAGACACTGCACTCCCATCATCCCAGGCCACTATTCTCAGCCACGAGAGAGGATAATAGTAATAATAAAGAATAATAACATCCATCGTGGCGATCAGACTGGTACTCATAGCCTACACTGGGCACCTACCCGAGCTTGGTGCTCTTCCAAGCACTTTACATGAATTATGTCCATTAATCTTGTACCTCGATGATGTGCTGCTTTTGCTCTCACCCTTTGAGCAGTAGACCAATTGGGGCACAGGGAAGTTAAAGAAGTCATGGTGAAGGCGGCTCGTTGGATCCCAGCCCCACAGTCGGGCTCGGAAGCCCCATTCATAACCATGGCCCTGTACTGTGTGACCTCCCCGTTGCCAGGGCTCACGGCTGGTGCAGGGTGAGGGGATCCGAGCAGCTTCAGCTGAGACCCCGCACAAGCCATGCTGGCCTGGCAGTGTTCCGGTTCTGTCACCCGGCCAGTGACCCCTGCCAGCTGCCTCCCTGGCTGGGGGCCTGTGAGAGCAGGTTTGCAGCAAGTGGTGAGTTGGTGCAGGCTTGCGGCCCCATCCAGCCTCTTTTTCTGCCCCGGGAGTTCAGGGGGCCACCATCTGGTCCCCCGGGGGTTCACTGGCAAAGTCACTAGGGTGAGTGTCCCCCAGCTTGAGGGAGAACTTTGGGAAAATTTTCTGGGATGTCTCCCCGGGTTTTGTGAAACAGGACTCAGCAGGGATCTGGTACCGTGTGCAGCCTCCGTCAGCCTGTGGGAGGGTTACGTAAGGTGCAGCATCTCGGGGAGCTATCTAGGGTCAGGCCTCCGGGTAAATCCTCTGAGGAGGACATTCTGACCCATATTGCATCACAGAGGTGCTTGGGGACCCAAGGAAACAAAAGAAATGAAACAAGATCTTCTCTCATAGCCGCCAACAGAGCTCGGGCCATCCTTGCCCTCAGGAGTGACAGGGTCACCGTCTCTGAGCCCCTTGGCCAACTCAGCGGGGCGAGTTCTGTTCTCCACATCACGCTGTGAGATCCAGTCCCACCGGGAAGCCGCATCTTTGATGCACAACTCAACTGGCCGCCCTGGGAATGGAGAAGGGGTTTGCCTTGGAAGGGACGCTGGCCGGTGAGAGTCTGCAGGGGAGTCCAGGTGACCACCTTCTCCCTCTTGGTCACTCAGGTTCTGTCCCCCCATGTCGGCACCCAAACCCCTCTTCCTTCTCTCTCTGCACCCCCAGAGTGAAGCCAGAAGCCTACCTTTTGGAGTTTGCTCTCCTCGGTCATAGCTTTTGGTAGGGATGAGGGTGGGGGAGGAGGTCGGACAGAAAGAACAGAAAAAAGCTAGGAGGGAACAAAAGTCCCCATTTAAACCCAGGCCGATGCAGGAATCTGGCTGACGCAGCAGGAAAGCAAGATTAGTAACAAGTGAGAGGGGGATGATTTATGTTTTGTGCCTGAGGATCCACGGAAGACTCCCAGCTGTCACCCAGGCTGCCCAGCGATCTTTAGAAGCAATTAGAGTTGGAGACCGGGCCCAGGCCCCCGCCCCTGACCTGCTGCCTTGTTTTAGGCTAATATTTTCATCTACTCCTGAGTGCATAGGGGCTTCTAAGAGCCTCTCTTCCCTGCCTGATTTCTCTTTTCAACTTTTACCTTTGGATGAAAGCAGGCCACGGCAGCATCTGGAGAGAGCTGACTGGGGTCTCTGGAGGAGACCACGAGCAGTCACACATCAGGATGACTGGGTTTGGAGCCTCTGACCCCCTTCCCTGCCACCTCCAGGGTGACTTGTGTGTGGCAAGGCCTCGGAGTCCAGGGCAGCTTGTTTTTTTTTAATTTTTTAAAATGTTTTTATTGAAGTATAATTGTTTTCCCATGTTGTGTTCATTTCTGCTGTACAACAGAGTGGGTCAGCTATATGAATACATATATCCCCTCCCTCTTGAACACCCCCCCGCCCCATCCCATCCCTCTAGTTCATCACAGAGCACTGAGCAGAACTCCCTGTGCTGTGGACCTCTCTTCTCTTCTTTCTCCACACTGAGCACTACTTCCTGGGATGGCTGTGTGGAGTGGGGACCGCCTAGCCTGCCTGCCCCCAGACGGAGAGCATCCTAGGGGATACTCAGCATCAGCACCAAGGGGAGGAGAGTTCTGGTCACCGCACACCAGTATGTGGTGGCATTGGGTCTGCTAAGTGTCTTGTGTTTTGCTAACCAGCTCTTCTGCACTAGTCCCTGGATAATGGATCATTATCATTGATAATGATCAATGGATCAGCCTGAGCTGGACTCAGGCTCAAAGAAGCCGCTAGGTCAAGGATGCACAGGGTTTCTGACCAAGCCAATGTTGGAGTTCACAGCTGGATCATCTCATGCAAAGGGCTGGTTCTGTGGTCATGATGTGAGAAGCGCTTCTTGTGGTCCCTCGGATGACTTCCTGTTAAGTTTAATTGAGCTAAGAGACTGAGTAATTTGAGAGCAGCCTGCCCTTTGCATGTCCTGGGAGGGTGGTGGTGGCTGCTACAAGGGAAGGAGACAAGCTTCAAGATGGGCACTCTTGCTTTTGGCAGAGGGCATTCTCTGGAATCAAGAAGGCTGGCCAGCTGCCCCTCACCCACTGGCAGCTACTCACCTTGGTGTATACATTGGACAAATTGCTAACAGTCACAAGGGTAAAGAAGGAGAGGCTCTGTAGGGCTTTTAGAACTTGGGCTTGAGCATCTCAAAGCTCTTTCTCTACCTTTGCAGCAGAACCCCTCAAGCTTGCTGAGGTGGCCTTCTTCTCTCAGATGAGCACCTCTGGTGACTTCATCTAATTTCTGTCTCCCCTCTACTGTTGGGGCGTCTCACACCTATCGCTTGTCACGGTTGTCAGCGATGCTGTCTCATGTGATACCTGTTTAATTTTGTTTTGAAATTTTTTGTTTACTTGGAAAACGATCATCAAGCTTATTAAACTTGTGTAAAACAAGAATAAAAAGACATTGAGTGAGTACTCAAAGGACCTGATGTGTCAAGTGCATTAGCTTTGGTATGTAGGCACTGAGATTTCTATCATAGCCATTCTCAGGCCAGTTCTGGGATTTTCTGGCACTTGACTGGGCTCCAGGCTGTGGATGTCTAAAGCCATATGGAGTGGTGGAGATAAGCAAGGCGTTTTCAGCCATGATGAGGACTGCTTACATTTATACCCACTGGTACCATGTTCTGAAGGCTTCCCCGGTGGTTCAGTGGTAAAGAATCCACCTGCAATGCAGGAGACCTGGGTTCAATCCCTGGCTCTGGAACATCTCCTGGAGAAGGGAATGGCAACCCACTGCAGTATTCTTGCCTGGAGAATTCCATGGACAGAGAAGCCTGATGGACTGTAGTCCATGGGGTCACAGAAGAGTAGGATACAGTTGAGTGACTAAATAGCTATATTCTGAGCCTCTCCAAGTTCTCCACATTGTGCTTACCTGAAAAAGGCCATGGGTCTTCTGGAGAATTGTCTCTGCTGACAATTGCTCTTGGCAATTTGCAAGGAAAAGCTGATTTGGGTGGTCAGGAGAGACACCTGTCCAAAGACAGGGAGAGAGACAGATTTTTAGTACCAGCTTTATCCGCCCTCACTCTTGTGCCAAAAATAGAATCCTTGCCCTCCCCCTCCCCTTCCTCCTCCTCCCAGAATGGCCACACCATCTCCAAGCCTTTCTCTGCTGACCTGCAATGCCCTTTCTTGGCTCCTCTCTCTGAATTCTCCACGTCTATCAAATCCTGTTTGAATCCCACATCCTCCACAGTGCTTTCCCCTCGTACTATGCCTTACCCTTTCTCTCAACACCCCTGACTCCTTCTATGCAGCTGTTGAGCAGTTCATTTATTCAACAGGTATCAGTGAAGCATTTAGTACAGAATCATATGTGGATGATTTCCCAATTTCAGGTGTCTATCTTACCTTCTCAATCAGCATCTCCACTTCTAGAGTGGTCGGTTTTCAACTTTAACACATAGAATCATCTGGAGAGCTTTGAGCACTCTGGATCAGAAGCTGCACCCTAGATCCATTAAATCAGACCCCTTCAGCACTTTTTTCAAAGTTTTCAACTTTGAAATAATTGTGGATTTGCATGCAACTGAAAGAAATCATACAGCAAAGTCCCCTGTGCCCTCCATTCAGTTTCCCTCCATGACAGCATTTTTACATAACTATAGTACAACAGGCTTCCCCTGTGGCCCAGTGGTAAAGAATCCGCCTGCATTGCAGGAGATGCAGGTTCAATCCTTGAGTTGGAAAGATAACCTGGAGAAGGAAATGGCAACCCACTGCAGTATTTTGGCCTGGAGATTCCCATGGACAGAGGACCCTGGCGGGCTATAGTTCGTAGAGTCGAAAAAAGTCAGACACAACCGAAGAGACTTAGAACACACATAGTACAACACTGCAAGTGGAAAGTCAATGTTGGTGCAGTGCACCAAAGTTCCCCATTCAGATCTGGTCAGTTTCCATGTATACTCGTGTGTATATGTGTACATATGCGCACGTGTTTAGTTCTATGCAATTTTCTCACATGCGTAGATTCATGTGACTACCTCTTGATAGCGTTATTTTCCACAACTCCCAGGTGATGATCTCAGTGTGTGACGGAGGCTGAGAACCATGGCTCTGAAAGGTACACCCCATCTGCATCCCACTGTGCCCAGCCCTTGCTGCCCTTCATCCTCTCTGAATGCACGTTTCTTTGTGAGCCCACGTGACCCTCTGTGGTCTATCAGACTGCTCCCACTCTCCCAGCTGCAGCCTCCCCCTCTACATCCAGACCCCGAGCTGCGATCTGCGTGCTGGCTTGCCAGAGTCCTCCTCTGGCCTGCTTGCACGGATCACTATTTCCAGGGCTGGGGAATGAAATTGAAAATAGACCAAACAATGTGACAGTTTTCTGCTGCTATTTTTTCTCCCGTGAACAGAATGTTCAGCATTATTTTTTTTCTCTTTTGTGCAGTACTGCAAGTGAGAAATAATCTGATTGGAATGCTGGCTTATGCTGTTTAGAAGCCTACAGTCTCCCACAAGCTGTCACAGGGAGCTTTCCCGGGGACCCTGACCGTGAGCATGCTGGCGAGGAGTCAGCTCTGGCCCCATCCAGGTGCTGATTAGGCCAGAAAGTAAATGGGCCACATGCATATGGATGGTCCTTCCTGAAGCTTCCCTCTGCCCTGGAAGCTGTGTAAATGTTTTAGCATGAAAGCTATTAAGGAGCGGCTGGCTCTTCCACATAGCGGAGGAGCTGGGAAAAAAGAGTGACGGTGTCCGAGGTGGGGGCACATGGTGCCAGACATTGTCTCCAGAATAGCGTAGGGGACAGATGGGAATTCCTTGTGGCCCAAGCCTGCTTTTCTTGAGACCCTGGAGTTTGAAGTCTGAGACAAGCTGGCTATAGAAAGCCCAGTCAAGGTCAGGGCTGGGGGCAACAGGAAAATGCTCTTTTGCATGCTTCTAAGACCGCCCCTCCAAGAGGGGGAGAGGAAGGTTTTGTGATTGCCAGTGTCATATGGGAACTTAGAGAAAGAGGAGTCAGTCCATCATTTCCCTGAGACGTTAACCTGAGGATATTTGTTCTTTCCCTAATTTAAGTAACACGAGTGGATGTCTGCTCTGTACTACGTATTGGGCACTGTTCCGGAAGCATGAAGATGAGAAATACAAACGCTCATTAGGTGTTTGTCTCTCCAAATATGACTTAATATACTTTATTTTTTTCTTCTGGGATGGGAGGGTGGATCAGAGTTGAGCAAGAGAGGAAGTTGATCATTCTGAGTTCTTCCCATCCACACATGCCCAGAAGATGTAGGGACAGGACCATCGGATTTTAAAAGTCACCTTCGTATTCTTCAGGCTCCATGGGAGTGTCCAGCTTTTAATCTGGATGTTAGTTACCCAGGTGAATACATTTGTCAAAAGCTCATCAAACTGTACACTTGAGATCTGTACATTTCCCTGTGTGTAAATTTTACCTTAAAAAAAGAAAAATCGCATTCCAGGAAAAAAACAGAAGCGGTAAAGCTACAGTTAGGAGAACAGTTAAGAACAACTTTCATCTGCAATAAAGCCCTGTTATTGAGATTTCATGCTAAAGACGTTCTCAGAGGTACATCGTGGCCCCAAGCCTCTGCCTCCAGAGCATAGTCAAGTGTCCTTCAGGGGACCCGCTACGCCCCGGCCCTGGTGTGCCTGCTGCTACTGCTTGTGGAACATCCTTCCCACATTCCAGCAGGGCCAGGACAGTTCTGCCTTCCCTGCAAAGCCTTTCTCCATCTCTCCACCCAAAGTGACCTTCCCTGTTTCTGTTTTACTCACACTGACTGCCTTCATGTAATTTGACACATGATGACTCTTGTTTTTATTTACTAAGTTAGTACATTTAAAGAGCTTAGAACACTGCCTGGCACACCACAGGTTCTCAATATATGACCACTGCTACGGTTGTTGTTATATTCTATGCTTCTAAGCCATCTCCCTAGGTTCTGTGTCCTTGATTGACAGACAAGTCCTGGGGAGGAGGGCTGGATGGTGTCCCTTACCTGCTCAGCTAGATGCCGGACATTTGTGCTCACTGAAATCTGCACAGATGTGTGACTTCCAAACACACTCTATGCCCAGATATTTAGGGAATCTGACCACGCTAGAGATGTGACTGAGGAACCTTCTAGCAGAGACTTCTGCTCTTAGATGTACCACCAGCCAGGGTGGGGAGGGAGGTGTGAGGAGAGCGGGCAGGCCAGCATTTTCAAACCTCTCTCCAGCCCCACAGTTGAGCGACCTTGAGAGAAGACTGGTCCCTAACCCAGCCCAGGGGCAGGGGGTGTGGCCTCAGAGTACCCGATCTTTGTGGATGGTCTCTTAAGTCTCCCGTGGCACCCCAGGGTGGGGTAATGAGATGCCACTTGATGACAACAGCCCTGCCTTTCAAAATGATACTCTGCATAGGGGCAGCACGACAATGACACCTGCTCATCGGCCCCACCCACCTGCATCTGCACAGGCTGGGCCACCCTGCTCATTAGGTCGGCATCTGTCCCCATTGGCCTGCCTGCAGCTGATGCTCATTAATCCTGGAGCCCTGAGCCTGGAGGGCAGACGAGGCTGAGCTCTTAGAGCCATTTATGGCAGCGGGCTTGGCTAGGGCTCCTAGATTGATTTATAATTGGGCTGAGGGTCCCCTTGCCTCCCTGGAGCCCAAGCTTCCAAACGAGGCAGTCCAGGAGGGTAGTTTGGGCTCCCTGGTCTCATGAAAAGGACCAGTACAGGGATGTGAGGCCTGCCAGACCAGCACAGAAGACTCCAGCACACCCCAGGGCTTCCTGACTTGAGGATCCCTGTTGAAAAAGCACAACAGAACCTGCATTGGTCCCCTGAAGAGGGCGGGACACTTGTCAGGGTCTTCATAGGCCAACCTGGGGACTGGTCTTCTGTACTCACAACAGTTTTGCAGGAGAATAACAATAATGAAAGCAGTACATGTTATGTATTGACTGTTTACTGTCTCCTTGGAATTGAGCGAAAAGGCTTCAAGTGTCTTCTCTCCTTCAATGAGGTGTAAGAACCATTCAGTTCAGTTGTCGCTCAGTCGTGTCTTACTCTTTGCAACCCCATGGACTGTAGCACGCCAGGCTTCCCTGTCCATCAGCAACTCCTGGAGCTTGCTCAAACTCATGTCCATCGAGTCGGTGATGCCATTCAACCATCTCATCCACTGTCATCCCCTTCTCCTCCCGCCTTCAATCTTTGCCAGCATCAGACTCTTTTCCAATGAGTCAGTTCTTCAAATCAGGTGGCCAAAGTACTGGAGTTTCAGCTTCAGCATCAGTCCTTCCAATGAATATGCAGGACTGATTTCCTTTAGGAAGGACTGGTTGAATCTGCTTGCAGTCCAAGGGACTCTCCACAGTCTTCTCCAACACCACAGTTCAAAAGCATCAATTCTTTGGCACTCAGCTTTCTTTATGGCCCAACTCTCACATCCATACATGACTACTGGAAAAACCATAGCTTTGACTAGAAAGACCTTTGTTGGCAAAGTAATGCCTCTGCTTTTTAATATGCTGTCTAGATTGGTCATAGCTTTTCTCCAAGGAGCAAGCGTCTTTTAATTTCATGGCTGCAGTCACCATCTGCAGTGATTTCGGAGCCCAAGAAAATGAAGTCTGTCACTGTTTCCATTGATTCCCCATCTATTTGCCATGAAGTGATGGGACAGGATACCATGATCTTCGCTTTTTGAATGTTGAGTTTTAAGCCAGTTTTTTCACTCTCCTCTTTCACTTTCATCAAGAGGCTCTTTAGCTCTTCTTTGCTTTCTGCCGTAAGGGTGGTGTCATCTGGGTATCTGAGGTTATTGATAATTCTCCCGGCAATCTTGATTCCAGCTTGTGCTTCATCCAGCCTGGCATTTCTCATGATGTACTCTGCATATAAGTTAAATAAACAGGGTGACAATATACAACCTTGATGTACTCCTTCCAAATTTAGAACCAATCTGTTGTTCCATGTCCAGTTCTAACTGTTGCTTCTTGACCTGCATACAGATTTCTCAGGAGGCAGGTAAGGTGGTCTGGTATTCCCATCTCTTTAAGAATTTTCCACAGTTTGTTAGAACTGTTATCAGGCCTGTTTTGCAGATGAGGAAAAGGAAGCACAGAAGGTTACATAATCTGCTCAAGACAGCCCTTAGAAGAGACCACACCCCTTGCCCCTGGGCTGGGCTGCAGACCAGGCTTCTCTCAAAGTTGCTCAACCCTGGGGCTGGAAAGAGGTTTGAGCCAGGTGTTGGGGGCCACTGTTTCCCCCTTCCCCGGGCACTGGATGTGGCATTTCCAGCTTAAGCAGTGAGTCTGCTGGGTGTCAGGGATTCTGGGAGCCTCCGCCGTGAGGTGAGAAGCCAGGGCCAATGGAAGGGAAGGTGTCTGGAAGTCAAGAAACTGGGATTCCCACTTCATCCCAGCCACTGAGCAGCCTGTGGCTTAGGAGGCGTGTTCTCTCTCTGTTCCGTGGCCTCAGGCACACTGGTTTTAAGTAAAAATCCTAGGTTGCAATAAATGTGAAAACACTTGAAAAAAAAAATAATGGCAGCAATAACGCCCTTGGCCCTGCCGGAAGGGTCCCACCATCCGGAGCCCCTACTTGAAGGAGAGCAGTGCATTTCAAGTGGTAAAGCAGATGCTAGTTTGTCTTTTGCCCAGGTGAATCCCCCACTCCCCTTTTCTTCCTTCTCTTCTGGGGACTGGGGTGTGGCTGGGCTTCCGGGAAGCTCACATCTGCCTACCTTCTCTCTGGGTCTGTCCCTCCAGGCATGGCTTTCCTGAGCGTGTCCTGGGGAAGGCACCTTCTCTCACTCTTGTCCCTCCAGTCCTTCCTGCTACCTTGTCTCCACTTCTGGCCTCTCTCTCTTTCTGCTGGCTCACCGTCATCAAAGATGCATCTCAGTCCTCAAACTGTGGACCCAACTGCTGCGTTGCTGCAGGTTTCAGAGCAGCCCTGTGACGCTGACTTTTTTTTTTTTTTTTTACAGCATCAGAAGCTGCTGATGCATAATTCAACAAACAATCCAGAAATGCGTCAGAATTCAAATGACTCACATCAGAGGGAGCTGGATGTTAAACACTGTCTCTTAAAAACCCACTCCATTCATGCTGGTCCCGGCGCTTTTATCTTCTAGTATTTGTAAAATTTTCAGGAGGGCTGGGCTACAGAGGGGAGTTTCAGTCTAAAACTGATGACTGGGTATCCCTGTGGAGAACGTGGTGGTGTGAGGTCCAAACCCTCATCCCTGGCCAGCTGTCAGAGTGGCAGGTGTCTGGGGCTGGGTCTTGGGACCAATTCTCCCAGGTCCCAGGAGGGGGTGTAAGCTAGCCCCGGAGTCTCTGGTCTTTCTAGTGGGTTCCCCCCGACAGAGGCAGGCCCTGGCTTCACGAAGGCAACAGCCCCCTTCACTGCGGAGAGGCTGTGCTGCGGAACAGTTAAGAACATAGGCTTTGGGAGGACACACCAGTGATTCAAAGTCTGGCTCTGGCACAAGTCAGCTGCTGGACCTTGGGAATGTTACTTCACCTCTCTGTGCCTTCCTTCCCTTCTCTGTAAAGCGTGGAAAATAATAGTGATCATCTTACAGTGCTGTTGTGAAAACCAGTCAATGTACGTGACTGCTCCATAAATGTTGGCTGTGGTTATTATTCCAGAAACTTCCATGGATATCTAGGGAAGCCCTGGGTCTCCCCCATTCCTTTATGGGACCTCCAGATGTGAAGGCACTCTGATTCTGTATAGTTGGAAATGCCTGGCTGTCTGTAGGACTTTGTAAATGACTCCGTGCCCCTAGCCCATTGCTGCATTCCTCAAATTTATCATGGCCCACACCCTTCATCAGTGTGACTCTCTAGAATCTTCTCCTCCAAGGTTTTTATTTATTTCCCCCTTTCATAGGGCCTCAGAGTCTAAAGAAACTCTTTAGACTTTAAGCATCTTTAAACATCCATCTTGCCACCACCCCATATCCTCCTCTCTGCCTGGACCACCACCCGCCAGCCCCAGTTCTCAGCCATGCGCACTAGCTTCCATGAAGCCCCTCGCCTGGTCCACTGGTGACAGCCTCACCTGTGCATTTTCTAAGAGGCTGGAGGGCTACTGTGGCCAGTTTGCCCTCAAGTCCAGGCCTGAATGCCTAATGGGGTGTTTCTCCACTATTTCCAGAAGTGAGAAGTAGGGTTATCTGATGAGTGGCCCTCGTGGCTGCTTAATCAGCACCTGGGGTTGTTGCGCATGGGCTGCGGGGCTGGGGACAGGCCCAGCCTCACCTCTAATGAGTATACAGCTCACCCCACCTGCCCCTCAAAGGTGAGAATTCCCAGAGTGGGTCCCAAAGCCTCTGGGCTGGTGGACCTGAGCCCCAGATGGCCGCAGAAGATGCTGGCTAAGTGAAGGGAGATTTGTAAGTGCTGAGGAAGGGCAGGGGTTCAGAGAAGGACTGAAAACCCAGCCGGTGGAGCAGTTTCTTCCTTGTGACTAGAAGCCCAGCACAGGGGCAGTGGGAGAAAGTGGGGAAAAGCACTTCATAGGTCCCCATGGGTCTTTCTGGGTTCAGTGGGGCCCTTGCTTTATGCACTTTTAATCTCATGTTGTATGCCATGTGACTTATAAATCTTAGCTATCAGGGCTCCCCTGGTCTCTCAGATGGTAAAGAATCTGCCTGCGTTGCAGGAGACCCGGGTTTAACCCCTGGGTCAGGAAGATCTGGGGAAGGAAATGGCAACTCACTCCGGTGTTCTTGCTTGGAGAATCCCATGGACAGAGAAGCCTGGTGGGCTACAGTCCACGGGGTCACAAAGAGTCAGATACGACTGAACAACTAACACTCAGTTGAGGGAAGAGGTGAGGGAATTTACCCAATGCCACACACAGGTTAATGGTCTTTTCTTTCAAAACAGCATATGCCGCCATCCTGACAGCTAGAATCTCAGACTCAGACAATGGGAGCACCCAGGCTCAGAGAGGTGAAGCGACCTGCCCAGTGTCACACAGCTCATTAATGGCAGAGCTGGGACTAGAACCCAAGTTTCCCAATTCTTCATCTAGCGTTTGTTCTGCTTCCCACCACTGATGGCTGATCACTTTCACCGGTCTCTTCACCTGCTCCCCTCATTAGCAAGGGAGGAGGGGTCCTCCCAGGGACTGGCATCTGCTGGTGCCATCTGCACTGAAATCAGCCCGGGTGTCTCACGGGGGTAGGACAGAGGCAGCCCTGGTGCCTGGGCAACACTTCAGAGGGAAGCTGGCCCCATCCGGGCCCAGGGATTGAATGGAAGTGCCGGCTTTGCACAAGCACAAACAGCTCGCGTTCCCCTCCTCCCCCTCCCCCCCAATGTGTTGTGGGTCTCAGCCAGGGCTTGGAACAAAATAAATTCTGGATGGCTGCTAGCCAGGCAGACACCCAGGTTGTCAGGGGATTGGGGAAGGTCAGACAGGGATGCCAGTTAGCATGAAGGAAAAAAGAGAGGGTGGGTGTAAATTAGCAGCTTGCATCTCAACAGCTCTGTGCCTGGAATCCGGAGCAGGCTGTGGACTCTGGATTCTAATGCAGCCCCCCTTCCCGGGCCAGCCTGGCTGTACCGTCCATGCTGAAGCGGTGCGGCTCAGCGTCCACTCAACCTCTCAGATTCATCCACACTAAGCCTGCTCTCGTCTCGAAGGGCTCCAGACTCTCACTGCTCTCCAGGCAGCCAGATGCCTCTGTGGACCTGACAGCCTCTCTGCTTCCCCCACAGTGTCAGTTTCCTTTTCCCTCTCTCCCCCTGGTCTTGGGGTTTCAGAGGGTCAAGGCTATACCTTGTTCCCCTTTCAATTCCCAGGGCTGAGCATGCATAGCAGGTGCTCAATAAACATTCCTCAGATGAATGAATGAATGAATGAATGAATGTCTAACTCACAAAATCAGGACTTGAGAGATGATCTAGCTGGGGCTTCTAGCATCAGCCAGCCCTGTCCAAAGCTGATATGTGGTTCTGTTTGCTCTCCATGTGTTGGTCTGACCTCTGGGTCAGAGCCAAATATATCACCTCTGATCTGTGGGCCCTTGAAGTTAAAACCCATTCAATAAACAACTAAGTGCCCGTTGCTTTCTCAGGTGCTGGACTGATGATAAGATGGGGGAGCTGGTTTCCCTGACTTTGAGATGAGCACAGTCTGGTGGGAAGTTCGGCACAGGAACCACCAAGCTGTAACGGAGGTGCCTACCACCTGCTGTGGGAGCCTGGAGTAGGGAATGAAGCTTCTCCCAGGGAAGGCGGGCTGGGTTAGGCTCTGCGGTCCTTGGTGATGGAAAGGGGTGCTGAGAGAAAAGAGGGGCAGTGATCCAGACCCAGAAGGGTAAGTGCAACTTTCCCAGTAAAAAGTGGGGGGAGGGTGAGGAACAGCCCACACCAAGTCAGAGGGATATATTGATAGCCTGTACGGGGAACTGTAATTGCTTTATTTGGCTGGAGTGTGGACTCAGGAGGGATGGGTCAGGGGCTGGCTGGAGAAGGGCTTGTGAAGTGGCTCCATGACAGTTTAAGAAGTGCATCTTCCCTGAACCTGGCTGCTGGGCTGCGTGATCAGATGCAGAGAAGCAGCGTATCCCCGAGCTGTAGGGTTTTGGGGAATGACAGCATCTTGCCTGCTGACCCACCCCAGGCTCAGCAGAGGCCAGTGTCTGGGTCCACACCCTAGTCTGAGGGCTTGGACCTGTGCTGTGACCAGGACGACCCTGGTTTATAGGATCGTCACAGCCTCTGACAGCAGGGCACCGCGGGACAGTCTAGAGGAGGCTGAATGCAGGCTGTTGCCACAGTAACTGTGAGCAGGGCACATGGCAACACGTGATGCCTGGCTCCCCACCTCCCCACAGAAGGGCGCTGGGGCCAGGCAGTGGCTACCAGGACCTCTGGAGCACCTGCTGCCTGTCTGGAGTGTTAGCTCCCCCGGTGAGGCTCTTTTCACCCTGCAATATCATGTTGCATCTGGGAGAGACCTGGAAGGCTCTGAGAGTGATTTCCCTGGGTGGAGTCCAGAGGACAGGCTGGGAAGAACCAGCTCAGCCTCATCCACATATTAGAGAGGTTACAGCCTAGTGATAACCAGGTTTGCATCTAGATACTATATGAGGGCTGTTAGGTTTGTTTTCACCCTTGGTACCATTCCTTCCTTTCTTTATACAGCCACTTGTTAAGGTAATAAATATTTATTGAGTGTCCCTTGTGCCTGGGCACGTATTGTTAAATTGCTAAGTGGGTCACTCTTTGTGACCCCATGGACTGCAGCATGCCGGGCTCCTCTGTCTTCCACCATCTCCCAGAGTTTGCTCAGATTCATGCCCGTTGAGTCAGTGATGCTATCTAACCATTCTGTCCCCTGTCACCCTCTCCTCCTATTGCCTTTAATCTTTCCCAGCATCAGAGTCTTTTCCAACGAGTCGGCTCTTGACATCAGGTGGCCAAAATATTGGAGCTTCAGCTTTAGCATCAGTCTCCTTCCAATGAATATTCAATGTTGATTTCCTTTAGGATGGACTGGTTTGACCTCATTGCAGTCCAAGGGACTCTCAAGAGTCTTCTCCAGCACCACAATTCAAAAGCATCAATTATTTGGCTTTCAGCCTTTTTTATTGTCTAGTTCTTACACGATCCAGTACTACTAGACTGGATGACTACTAGAAAAACCATAGCTTTGACTGTGCATACCTTTGTTGGCAAAGTGATGTCTCTGCTTTTTAGTATGTTGTCTAGGTTTGTCTTAGCTTTTCTGCCAAGGAGGAAGCATCTTTGAATTTCATGGCTGAAGTCACTGTCTGCAGTGATTTTGGAGCCCAAGAAAATAAAATCTGTCACTGCTTCCACTTTTTCCCCTGTCCTCAAGGAACCTGTGGTCTAGAAGGAAGGAAGGAAATATGAACATGTAGTTCCCCCGTGTCCTGTGAGGTGCCCCTGTCCCGTCTTTTGTTTATGCTTTGCTCCCTGCTGCATCCTCTATAAAGTGTAAGGGCATCTCCGTGGCTCCGTTGCCTCTGACTTCCGGTTGAGTTGGACAGTGAGGAGCAGAGGACAGAGAACGGGGTGGAAAAGAGAGTCCTCTCACGCCTCTGGCTGGAGACAGACTCACCTCTCCATGATTTAACTCTGGGAGTGAAGTAGAAACACCATCTGTCAGCCCTTTGCTTGTTTCTGAAGGAGGCTGGGGCAAAAGGGAAACTGGTCAGCTTAGGCTGACCAGGGTTTCTTGGGAGAACGGTTTGGCCTCAGTCTCCCAGCCTTTTCTTTTCCCTGGCTTTTGAGTCTCCAGAAAAGAATGTCCCTTATTTTCCATTGTTTTCCCAGATTCCATCACAAAAGGAGAAAGAGCACACCTTTAGCAGTCTCCTGCCCAACCCGTGTGAGGAAGTAAAAGCTGAACTGAACTTTCAAGGAATCCCGAGCACATGCTGAGATGCTGGGTGTGGGCAGGCATTTCTCAGAAGACACTGAGGATGGGGTGTTGCTGGTGAGAAAGGGGGTGACCACAGACGGCATTTTTTTCTGAACCAAAACTGGGGTGGATTATTATGCCATAAGGAGAAGGAAATGGCAGCCCACTCCAGTGTTCTTGCCTGGAGAATCCCGTGGACACAGGAGCCTGGCAGGCTACAGTCTATGGAGTCGCAAAGAGTCGGACACAACTGAGCGAGTGAGCACATTATGCCATAATATTGAGTATAAAAATTGTCACTGTAATAGCATATCTGGGGGCTGAGATTAACAGGAGTGATGGACTCCTACATGGCCGATTTTCTCACTCTATCTTAGACTACAACACAAACTAGCTAGGTAACTCTGGCAAGACATTTGGCCACGTGGGCCCTCAGTTTCAAGAGTCTCCCAGCTTCGTGAATTGAGGATTATTGGTGGAGAAGGAAAGGATTTATGAGACTTATGAAGTAGAGTCACAGTGCAAGTGGGACAGCAAGGGGTAGGGTGGCAATTGAGAAAGGGAACCCAGTCCGTCCCTGGCGGGTCAGTGTGTATGCCTCTTGATTTTCTTGGACTGTATAATAGGGCTGTGGTGTGCAGGTTCACTGTTTTAATTAAGCACCCAGGCCTCTCTTCAGTGAGAAGTGATGGAAGGCAGTCTGCAGCCCTAGACAGAGGCACAGACACTCTGGAGGAGGGGCGCAGGGCACAGCCCCCTCCCTGGGGCTGCCAGCCTCTCCGGCACTCTGCTGGAGACAGAGCAGGGCACAGAGAGCCCTTAATGGCCAAGCAGATTAGGAACATGGTTCCGGCTGAGGGCACAGAGCCCTGGAGAATGATAATCAAACTCCTTGCAGCCAGTCAAGCAGCTAAGCAGACAAGATCTAAATCAACACGCTTCTGTCTCCAGTCGGGCGGGCCCCCTCTCAGTGGTGGAATGGGGCTGTCAGCTGCAACATCCTGACCTCGGATTCCCTACTTGACCCTGGTGCAGCACCAGATTTCCCAATGTCAGATTCACAAACATCTCTCACCCTTTGTGCTCGCTCCCCTGGGCTCGTTTTAGATCTGGCAAATGCAAGTCATCATTCTCAGGTGGCTCCCAAGCCATCGAGTGATCCAGCCACAGATGGGCAGCTCAACTCCCATGAACTATTTCAGCCTGAGGACCTGGCTGAGTTTTTTTTAGCCCCCTGTCACTCTCCAACATAGACAGGATGCTTCCACGTTGATTCTTTATTCAGAGGCATTGTGAGGGTGGAATGTGAAGAAAACGTTTGTGATCTATTAATGTGCAAGTCTGGCCTGTCCCAGTGCTTCTCAAACTTGAACATGCACATAAATCATTTCAGGATTTTATGCAAATGCAGGCTGCAATTCCAGAGGTCCAAGGAGGGGCCTGATACACTGCATTTCTAATGAGTTCCCAGGTGATGCTGATTCTCTTAGTCCTTGAACTGTAATTCTAACAGCAAAGGTCTAGGTCAGTGCTGTTCTAAACATGTGAATTGTTTGTTAACAGCTTGCAACGAGATACACACAGACATTGAGAATGAGCTTTTAGAAATGTGGATAGTCATCTGACCTTGCTGCCACACCTTAGAGCGTGGTTGGTGAATCTGTATTTCGTGTCTTTAAATTTCATTTTTCTAATCATTTGTCTCTGTGGTTTTCGACAAAAGTGACCATCTACAATGGATTGGAAATTTTGCAGAACAACTCCTCACCACGAATAGAGTGAGCCACGAAGGACTAGGTGATTTCTGGCATGCTGTGCAGGCGCTGAGACTCTCTGAATCTCTGCAGCTCACGTACAGAGGTACCCTGTCCGTGGAGGACAGACCCTAGCGGCTTGCAATCCCCACGGAGGATCCCCTGTCAGTCCTTGGCATTTCCTCACGTCGCCTGTTTTCCAAGCTCAGCTCAGTGTTTTCTTTCCCAGGCAGCATTCTGGGTATTTCAGACAAAGGTTGAACGTGTCAGGGAAGTTCAGGCTCTGCTGATGCCAGGAAGTGCCAAGTAGCAAGAGAGATTGCCAGCCAGAGAGCCTTTGAGCTCATGGCCTCGGAGGCACCCAGACTGGGTCTGAGCACCCCAATCTCTCCATCCCTGGTCACTGAGCAGGATATAACTCTACTGGAGCAACCACCTGCCCGGCTCTGAGAAAGAAGAAGGCAGACTGAATAAAACAGGCCAGCGAGAAAGCTTCCTGCCTCGCGTGCCCTTGGGGGAGGGCTGGGTGTTAATGAGCCCAGCGCAGTCACAACAGGAATGTGGCCAGCTGGCGCCCGCCCACGTTTGACCCGTGGTCCTTTGGCAGGACCCAGACTGCTGGGGGAGTGGTCGGAGATGAAAACAAGTCCGGCTGTCTCCCTGCAGCGGCGGTCTCTGTTGTTCTTGGCCCTGGTGGGCTGTCCCACAGGCTAGACAGGGCTGGGGGCTGGGGGCTGACCTAGGGGAGGCAGGGTGGCAGGACCCATTTCTAATCTTGCCTCCTCTTTTCTACTCCTCACCCTTGGCGGGGGCTTCCCAAGTGATTTAGTGGTCAAGAATCTATCTGCCAAGCAGGAACAGTGGGTTCCATCCCTGGGTCTGAAAGATCCTTTGGAGAAGGATATGGCAACCCATTCCAGTATTCTTACCTAGAAAATCCCATGGACAGGGGACCTGGTGGGCTACAGTCCATGGGGTCGTAAAGAGTCATACAGGATTGAGCATGCATGCATGCACACACCCTTCGTGCCTGGTCCAACACTAGGCAGCTGTGGGTCCCCTTCTATCAATACTTTTTTCACGATTGATGATACACGCTCCCCTCTTCTGAGCTACAGGTGATCCCTCAACCATAGAAGCTCCACAGAACACCTCTTCATCTTTAATAAATGCTAGTTAGTTTGGAAAATCACAGAGAAAGGGGGCTAATATTGAATAATCCGGTGTTGAATTATCTTCATACATCCTTTGGAAATTAGCCACTCTGGTGTTCAAAAAAGATATGATTGCAGCTAAACTGGATTTAATTGAGTGGTTAGGTTTTGATTTGTGCTTTGGTTTGATGACCCAAAGCTGCTTTACCTTTCAACTGGGATAATTCGTTAACAAGGTTTTAGTTTGGCCGCAGGAGGACTTGTCATTGAAAGTGTGTACATGTGTGGGCAGTCTCACTTTTGTAAAAGGGACTACTTGATCAGGCAGGCCTTTTGAGTTGTTCTTCCCCAGATGGAGATGAGCCAAGCTGTCTTGGTTGTTCTCCCTTGCTGTCTAAGACAAATGCCACTGCACATATTCCTGAAACAGGTATCCAGGGCTGGGGGTGGGGGGTGGGGTCCATGGCCAAGGAACCAAAACAAAGCTATTTGGTTGATCCAGCATTTGGATCCATGACAGTGATCTTGTTAGCCCTGTTCCATAGCTTTGGGCCTCTTAACACATTTTGTGAAACTGAACTTTAGTATAGGTGTTTACCAAAAGCAAGAAGGGATAAAGGGCCTTTGCAACCACATCTGTGTACACTGTCCAAGTCTCCTAAGACACTAAAAAGATTCACCTTCAAGATGTCTGGAACAGGCCTCTTTCCTTACCTCCCCCCTCACCTGGTATAGATGGGCCTTTGGATTCCTCAGAGCCACAACCACTCTTCATGCTCTGCTCCCTAGCTACAGCCAAACTGAGACAAATTTCAGAGTGGCAGGGAACTGTTTAGCATATCATCTGCCTTGGATATTTATTGTAAGGACAGATGCTGAAGCTGAAGTTCCAATACCATGGCCACCTGATATGAAGAGCTGACTCACTTGAAAAAATCCGGATTCTGGGAAAGATTGAGGTCAGGAGGAGAAAAGGGTGGCAGAGAATGACATGGTTAGATAGCATCACCACTTCAATGGACATGAACTTGAGCAACCTTCAGGAGAGAGTGGAGGACAGGGAAGCCTGGCATGCTGCAGTCCATGGGGTTGCAAAGAGGTGGACATGACTTAGTGACTGAACAACAATAACAACTGCCTTCAATGTTGGAAAATAGAGGAGCCAGCATCTATTCAGTGTGACTCAGCCAGACATCATAGCTCAGAGCTGGATACCCCAAGTTCCTAGGGACAAAGGACTTCTGATAATGTCTCCCCACTTTGCTTGTTGGGTAGTTGGTCTTCTTCTCCTGCCTCAGGCCCCCTCTGAGCTCTCTTGGACATTATATGACACCATATGTCAGGTCCACTAGTGCTGTGTTACCACTTGTGATGTTTAGCTAAATTGGCTCCCTGATCAGAGCACAGTTGTCTCTTAGATCTGGTTCATATTTTCTCTGATAAGGTAGGATAATCTCATGCTCATCTGTCCACTTCTACAGCCACAGTCACTGGATACTGTCTGTGTGTGTGTGTGCATGTGTACACGAGGCAGAGAGGCTAGAGCCTACCTTATTGTAATGTTAATTAACTCATTGCTCAGAACCACACCAGCCTCTGCAGTAGGAGAGAAAGGGGAAGCTGGAAGTGCTTGCTGTGGCCAATCATATGTGCTAAAGCCCTCTGAGCATCTGGAGCAAGAGGGACCCCCAAGAAAAGTTAGTGTCGTCCCCTTTTCTTTCCTTAACACAATGGGCTATGACTTAGCATGACTGTGTCTCCTGCATGACCAATATTTGGTCCAATTCCATAATGCTCAATCAGGAAAGCCCAGGAAGAGGACGGGAGTGGGGTAGGAGGTGAGAACACTTGGCATCATATATTCCCATATTTTTTACCAGTTCATTAAGAAATAAAAGGTGGCAAAGAATGCATGAAGGCCAAGTGGAAGGTTAGAGACTAGTGTAGTCACCTGATTATTTGAATATAAGTGAAAATGCTACGAATTCTCTGTTCTTGAGAAACACCATACAATCCCCCAAACCATTCCTCTGAGATGTGCATCAGTGCAATTCTTACTAAGGGTGACTGCAGGGTCCTGTCCCGTGGGAGTTGATGGGTCAGGGGGTGCTCACAAACCTTGGGCCAGGTGGTTGCTCCAGAGTTGGGGCTGGAAATTAGTTCCCCAAATGGAGATTTCATTGGAAGGGTTACCCCTCTGCCAGACAACGGTCTATATCTGGGGGGTGTGGTTCATAACAGGCCATCTGAGCCTGTGCAAGGACAGGTAAACAAACTCTGAAGGAGTCGAAACGCATTGTAAATAGTTCTTCGGAAATGAGTCCCAGGAGTGTGCTATGAAGCTGGCTCTGTTTGCATTTGAAGCATGGCTGCTGGGAATTCTAACTAGTACAACACGGTCAGAAGACAATTTGTAAATATTTAGCAAGAACCTTTTTAAAAGATTCAGATCCTTTGAACTAGTGATAATTTTTTTTTTTTGGTAGGAATCAATTCAAAGTTTAAAAAATGATGCTAATCATCAGGATACATATATCAGCATTATTTAGCTGAATTGGAATTAATCTAAATATCCATTTATAGAGGAATACTTAGGTAAATTATACGTATTATGCAGCCATTTAACATTTAGTTTAGAAAGGCCAATATTCTAACCAATTCTTCTGTAATAACATTAAGAGGAAAAGCATGATACAATTAAAACTTTTTACAATGCATAAAAAAGAAAAATCCACCCAAAGTCTAATAATGGCCATGCTTAGAAAACAGGACTAGATGCAATTTACTTATATTTTTTCTATTTTTCTGTGTTTTTCTAAAGTTTTTGAATGCGTATTTATTGTTTTTATAATGGGAAAAAATTAAAACTTTTAAGTGGAAAGAACCCCAGAGAATTGTTTAGAGAGCAATGAGGTTTGAGAACAGAGAGGTTTTAAACTATCAACCTCAAGGTCTTCAGCCCACCAGTCAATTAACAGCAGTTACGGGGTTGGGGGGGGGTCTTTCTCTGAGTGGGTCAGTGGGTTTGCTTGGTGGCTGGGCCATCTCATGACTCAGCCATGAGTGGGCCTCAGATTGGTGGATTGTGAATGGAGGAATCAGCACGAACCTTCCCCCACTGCTGGTATAAATCCAACTGCCAACCAGAATTTATTAGGAGCTTTTAATGAAGGATGTGATGAGATGGTTAGATGGCATCACTGACTCAATGGACATGAGTCTGGGCAAACTCCCAGAGATAGTGAGGGACAGGAAAGCCTGGCGTGCTGCAGTCCATGGGGTCGCAAAAAGTCTGACATGACTTAGCAACTGAACAACAATAATGAAGGATGCACCCTGTTTTCAACTAAGGATGATACAGAAGAAGTACAAAGAACAAATGTTACCCCGAAGAACTTGCAGTCTTTTTTTTTTCTATTTTTTGGCTGCACCCTGCACCATGTAAGATTTTAGTTCCCCGACTGGAGACTGAGCAGTCTACAGTGGAAGGGCAGAGTCTTAACCACTGGACCACCAGGAAGTCCCAGAACTTGCATTTTCTCATTTAGGGATAAAACACAACTAAGATGTATAGACATGAAACAGTTCATGAACGTAATTACATTTATATACATATACAACATTACACATTATATACATGTAACAGCATTTGACTGTGTATGCATCTGTGTGTGTATTTATGCTGTTCTGTCCTTAGTCGCTCAGTCACGTCCATCTCTTTTCAACCCCATGGATTGTAGCCTGCCAGGCTCCTCTGTCCATGGGGATTTGCCAGGCAAGGGTACTGGAGTGTTTTAGCCATGCCCTCTTCCAGGGGATCTTCCCAAACCAGGGATCCAACCCAGGTCCCCCACATTGCAGGTGGATTCTTTACTAGCTGAGCTACCAGGGAAGCCCCATGTGTATGTATATGTATACGTAAATATACACACACATATGCATATTCACACACGTACCTACGAACCGCACTCTCAAATATATTGGTAGCTCAGCCATTACATGCTGATTGTGCGGTGGAAAATAAGCACTTATTGTACCATGGTAGTAGCGTTGTCTTTGAATACAAAGGATGGCATGTCACCACAGATCATTTCAATGACAATGATTGCAGACCATGCCCATGCTCTCCTCTCTGATTAATGAGTGGATGCTGTAGCGATCTCCATTTGCAAAATGCCACACATAGCAATTTAAAAATCTTGATCATTTTGCCTAAATTGACTAGGCATGCTTAGGGTGAAAAGCTCCTAGTGAGCTTGGGAGACCCTGCCACAGGTGTCTCATCTTTGTTTCTCACCTGGATTTCTCCAGCTGAGATGGAACAGCCCTCTAGGTGTTGGTGATGAATGCACGAAGCATGGAGCAGCTTGTGTGACAGGTGCCAGGAGCAACAAGAATTGTGCTTCTGTGCTGCGCTCCTCAGCTGGTCGGATATTACCCAGGCAGACAAGGCAAACAGCCGCCGAGAGCCTCTCACCCAAGCCAAGGGCAGCATCACTCTGACCCCTGAAATCCAGCTTTGGTCTGAGCTCCCCCGCTTCCTCTTCTCGGGGCTTCAGGAGCAAGGGAACAGCCAGCCTGTTTGCTCAGTCTGAGACGGCAAATGCAGACGATGCCTCAGAAGGCGCATCCAGGGGTCTCCCCCTCACCCTGCACAGGAAAGAGACAGTGGCTTCCTTTCCCCCTTCTCCCTCGTCTTTTCAAATCCCTGTGGCTTTATTTTATTTTTTTCTTTTTTCTCCCTCAAAGCAAACCAACAAGTAGAAGTGTGAATAATTGATTGAGAGAACCTGCAATGACTAACAGTTCTGGTTGGAATCTCTCTCGCTCAGGAAGCCTGGGGTTGCAGGGGGAGGTGATCTGAATGATAACCAGGCTCCTCTGACTCCTGCCCTGGAGGTGCTATAGGGGGCCCCAGAGGTGCCGCAGGGGGGCCCTGGAGCCTGTGACCACCTGGTGGGGTCTGGGTCCTCAGATAGAGGTCTGTATGTTGGGCAAAAGGTGCCAGATCCTCGAATCTGTTCTAATCTGACTTGGATCACACCAGGCATGGTCTCTGGATTTACCCCAATGTGTGTGTATGTGCCTAATAGAATACGGGCTAGTGGTGTAAATTCTTTGCCTTGTTAACATCAATGCCAGATGTTACCAGACTATGTTGTACACAGTGTAATGTCACCTGAAATTTCAAGTGTTGTTTTTGAATAAAAGATTCTGTGGTTAAATTTGGGTCATGTTTTCTAGCCTTCTCTCTGAGATTCACCATTGTTGTTGTTGTGCAGTCACTAAGTCGTGTCTGATTCTTTGCAACCCCATGGACTACAGCACGCCAGGCCTCCCTGTCCTTCACTGTCTCCCAGAGTTTACTCAAACTCATGTTCACTGAATCAGTGATGCTCTCCAACCATCTCATCCTCTGTCGTCCCCTTCTCCTCCTGCCTTCAATCTTTCCCAGCATCAGGGACTTTTCCAGTGAGTCAGCTCTTTGCATCAGGTGGTCAAAGTATTGGAGCTTCAGCTTCAGCACTGGTCCTTCCAATGAATATTCAGGGTTGATTTCCTTTAGGATTTACTGGTTTTATCTCTTTGATGTTCAAAGGACTTTCAAGAGTCTTCTCCAGCACCATAGTTCGAAAGCATCAATTCTTTGACACTCATATACTTAAGAATATTAAAATAACCTAGAAGTCTAGCAGTAAATTTTTTGTTTGCATTTGCTTTCCCCAAACTTTTTTGACGTGGAATCACATCTTGGGTCACATTTAAAAAAAAAAAAGAAACGAAAACATTTTGTTTGACACTGGACCATAGTATAAAACTTAGGAAAATACTGATAGATGCATTTCGGCCCTCAGCTCATTCTTAAAACACATGGTGAGACTGGAGATTTGAGTTTGAACCCTATTTCTGTCTCATCCCAGCTGAGAGACGTAGCAGGAGTCTCCGAGCCTCAGTTGCCTCATCTAAAACAGGGATAAAAACCAACCAACCAACCATCCAAGCCCCCAGTTTCGTGTCCTACTGGGTGTATTGTATGAATAGTGCGTATGACAGTGCTTGAAATGTAAGAGAAACTCTATAATCTAGTAGTGGAACTGAACATAAATATAACCAGTGGTAGATAAAATTGCCTTGAAGCTAAGCAGAACTGATTCAGGTCCATTGTGGAAAGATGAGTATCCAGCTCAAGAAACTTCAGCACTGTCCTCAGTAACCTGATTTCCTGTCTTATTCCTAACCTTTGCTGTAGGAAGTTCCTCCTGGTATCTTGCCTAGTTCACTCTAGTTAGAAGTAACATCTTCCTCTGCAGCAGTGGTTCCTCAACCAACCACATCGGCATCACTAGCATCATCACTTAGACCCATACATTTAGAACCCAGACTTACACAGGGACTCTGGAGGTGGGGACCAGCCTCTGGGGTTTTAGCAGATTCTCCAGGTGATGTTCATACTTGCTGAGGTTTGAAAAACTCTGCCTAGAAGGATTATCTCTATTGACTTTGCCAGGAACTCTCAGAGCTCCCTCCTACATGGCCCCTTCTCCTGTTTCTTTGAATCTCTCCTATCTCCTCTGCAGCCTGCCCACAAAGGACGGTTGTCTGTTTCCTGGGTTCTGGGAATGTTGGCAGGTTTCTTAAAATCAAGCTTATGAAATTCTCCAAGGCTGGCAACCCTCCAAGCTTAGGCAACATCACCTAAGGGATGCAGGGCCACATCACCTCATGTGCTCCCTCCAGGCCTCCCCCCACTAGTCTCTAGGCAAGTCCTCAGATCCACCCATCTCTTCTAGTGCTGTGTTGCTGCCAGGGACTGGGTGGGTTGAGCCAAGAGGGCCTCAGTATTGCACTGGAGGAAAAACAAGCTCTCGGGGGAGAGGTGCTGGCTAAGTGTTCCTCCTGGTTATTACCCCCGGGGCCTGGTCCTGCCCTTTGCACGTGGGTACGTAGCTGCAGATTCCACAGGCTGCTCTCTGCGGGGAGTTGGGCAATAGATAACAAATGTCCGGAGAGCTGTTTCTTTGGTATTTTGGTTCATTAAAAAAGTTGTCTGTAGTTCCCAGAAGCCCCAAGGGGAGGGGCTGCTTCTACTCCTGGAATCCCATATGGGGCCAGTTTCAGCAACTCCCAACCAATTCTCAAGCCACAAGTAAGTCAACACCTTATATGAGGTGGTGAGCCTGCCTTGGGGGTATGTATATAGAGGAGATGTTGGTAGTTGGCTTCAAGATCATATGTGCAGATAGCAAAGGTCAGACAAGAATTAATTTAAAAATTGGTCTCCAACCCAAAGCCTTGAAACCTAAAGACAGTGGGGTAGGGTAAGATTGGATGCGATCATTTACTGCTTGGGAAATTCGCAGAATTAATATGAAGAGCTATACCCTCGGTTTCAGGAATGTGTGACTATGTGCTTAGTCACTCTGTCATGTCCAGCTCTTTGTGACCCCACGCACTGTAGCCTGCCAGGCTCCTCTCCATGGGATGTCCCAGGCAGGAATACTGGAGTGGGTTGCCATTTCCTCTTCCAGGGGAATTTACTGACCTAGGCATCGAACCTGTCTCTCCTGAGTCTCCTGCATTAGCAGGAGGATTCTTTACCATTGAGCCGCCTGGGAATACTGGTTTCTAATGTTGACTTTGTCACTGTCGGTTTGTGACTTTGGGCAAGATTGTTTTTTCATTCATTCATTTTTTTTTTTCCTTCAATGTTGGATTAACACTCATTGTGCTCTTGGCAGTATGCTAGTCGCCTGGGGTTACATCAAAGAGTAAAGCGCATCTTTGTTCAAAAGTGGCCGACAGTCTAAGGTGACATATAGAGGCAGGGCTTTCATGGAGGTACTCACAGAATTCAATGGGAACCGGAGGAGGAGAGTCATGAATGCTTTTGGAGAGAGGAATGCTTTACTGACAAAACTTTGAGATGCTCCCTCCATTTCTTCCTCCCCTCCAATGATTTCATAAAAGCCAGGTCTTATCAGTGTAGGCCAAGTTCTCTCTTGAGTATCACAGGTTCCCAGAATGAGAAGGGAGGATGAAAAATTGCCTGGTTTAGCCACCTTTGGATGTTTCATACCCCCTCCTACAATATACCCCCTCCCTTGCCCATACGCAACCACCCAGCCAAGTTTCTGTCCAGCTTACACTTGAGCAGCTGCATCAACTTTTATAGACATCTGTTACACACAGGAGAACTAGTGGTCATTTCAGAATTTTTAAATACGAGAACAGATACCCATTTCAGAATTGTGTTGGCTGCCATGTTGGTTTAAAGGAGACTAGATCCAACTCGAGGTATATCCCAAGACCCTTGAGTGGAATTCCAAATTTCAGTGGCTTCAAGAAAATCAGGGGTGGAGGGGCTTTTGAATATTCTAAGTCATTCTCATTTTCTCTTTCCTTAAACCCCATTTAACAAATGAGAGATCTGGGGCCCAGAGGAAAGAAATGACTGGCCCAGGGTTGCAATTTGCCTTGGTTGTTATTCGTGAACCTTCCTGGAATGTCTGATAGTTTCTCAGGGAATGGGGAACTTGTAAGGACACCGCTGTGGCCTCTGGTGGTTGAGGATGAGCAGAGTCTGCAGAAACCTGCCACCGGAAGGGCTCAGGATAGCCCCCCAGCACTGCACACTTCATACCTCCTCCTCACACCACCCTAACGTCCAGGGGTTGTGCTATATTTGAGAGGGTTTGCATTATCCAAAAAGTCAGAAATAATCACCCAGAACATGCCACATGCCAGCTAGGTACCAGAAGTGGTAAGAAGCTGAAACTGTGAAGTAAATACTCCTCCCCAGGCTTCCCTGGTGGCTCAGTAGTAAAGAATCCACCTGCCAATATAGGAAACACAGGAGATGCGGGTTCGATCCCTGATCCGGGAAGATCCCGCATGCCATGGAGCAACTAAGCCCATGTGCCGCAACTACTGAGCCAGCACTCTAGAGCCCAGGAACCACGACCTCGGAAGCCTGGGTGCCCTTGAGCCCGAGCACCGCAACTGGAGAAAAGCCTGGGCGGCAATGCAGACCCAGCACAGTCAAACATTAATAAATGAATACTGCTCCTCTTTGCTCTAAAGCACATCTCCAGTCCTACATGGCTGGAATAACTCTTTGTGGCTTGAGAGCATTCGACATCTGGCACATGAGAGCAAAATCGCTTCTGCGATGTGAGACGCTGAGCTGTGACGGTTAGTGCCTCCACGTGGGTACAGTCGTGACTCCTGAGGACAACGTGGGTGCTTCTGACAGAAACAAGATAATTGAAGAACTTTAGTCTCAGCATAGATGGTTGTACTGGGAACACACGGCTGGGGGTGGGGGGGCGGGGGTCAGGGATGGAGTCACTGGGTGTTGCCCAAATCTTCTCTCCCGATATCAAGGAACAAGGACTGTGTTGGTAGGAGTTGGTGAATTGTTCTGAAGTCCCCGTCAGCCTCCCACAGGGTCTCAGCTCCCTTCTCTCAGCACCCAGCTCCTATAGTCCTGAAGCCTGGGTACCTTTTCCTTTCTTTTCTCTCCTCCCAGACAGTGTTGGGAGAAACAGCGCTTTGTCAGGCCGGCTCCTCAGCCCTTCCCTCTTCTCAGCCCGGGTCTCTCGCGTTCTAATCATTACCTCCAGCCACAGCTTCCCTCTCACAGACGTCTCCTGGAAAGCAAAGTGATTTTCAAGTAGAAAGCAGAAGCTCCTCTGCCGGCTCTGTGCTGGTGGCCGCTGAGGGGCACGAGTCAATCAGACAGTCCCTCCAAGCAGCAAAGCGCTGAGGCGGGGAGCGGGCATGATGGGCAGGAGGAGGGCAGAGGCTGGCTCTGCGGATGCTGCGAGGATGCCTGGCAGCCCTGTCTCATGTGCTGCGTGGGTACCACAGGTGGGGGGAGAGTCACATCTTATCCTCCAGGTTTCCTCCCTACTCATCCCGGCCCTCTCTTTTCCTCCTCCTCCTTCTCTCTCTCTTTTTAAGTTTGAGCATGAAGAAACCTGAGTCTGGAAAAGCTCTATGCTTATCAGAGAAACACATTCTTCAAGAGCCATCCTATGAGTGTCGATAAACAGGAGGCAGAGGGCGTTCAGCTTGGGGGAGAAAAAGATCTTTAGAACTGAAATCATTTGAAACAATTTGGGGAAGACGAGGAGACCTGGCTGTATTTTGGGGCCTGGCTGTTTTCCAAGTGCGTCCCCGAAAACAAGGCCACTGGGCAGTGTTTAATAATATAAACATCTCTTATTCACCGGCTCTTGCTAAATAGCCTTTCGGAGACAGAGAGAGAGAGACGGTTCATCTTATTGTCTCACAGAGAATATCTGGGGAGTGCTGTGTAAAATTTTTTCCCTCTGTGTTTTGTTTTTTACAAAATTCATGAGGCTGGGAGAGGAGTTTTTGTTGTCATTCACGTTGAGAACAACGCAAGCAAGATAAGTTTCTCCATAAGCTAGTGTTGCCGGGGGTTGGGATTAGGCTCATCCCACTGAAAGCCTGGAGGTGATTAACCTTGCTTCACATCAAAGTCAAAAGGTGACCTCGGCGTCAGGGGGTGGGGTGGGGGGGTGGGGACAGAGGCACAAGGAAGCTGGGGTGCAGGTGGGGCCTGGTTGGGGTGACAGTCAGCCTGTGTCCCTACTAGGACAGTTCCAGTGACCACATCTCCCAGGAATCCCAAACCCAGACCCAAGTCAGAGGCAGGGACCGATGGGTGAAATCCCAGGCAAGGGGTGTGGCCTCCACTGCAGAATGAAGATGTTAGGAGGCTGGGAGGCCTGCTCTCCTGCCTGCGCAGATTGATCAGGGCTCCTGACAAATGGTTATCGCTCAGCAAATCGCTTCCTGCGAGCACAGATTTCGCGGCAGCAATTTCGTTTCCTTATGGTCGCTTCTTGCGGAAAGCGCCTTGCCTAACATCACTGTTTATAGTCATGAAGTCTGAAGGGCCTTCAAAACAGCACCTGTAAAGGAAGGTATTTGGGAGAGCAGAATCAAGTGTAAATGGAGAGAGGCAGCCACTTCTTGGGATCCTGTTATTGCAGGACTCTGCCGCAGTGCCTGCATGCGTGTGAGCCTGGGACACCCTCCTCCCTCCCCTCCCCGTGTCCGCTTGACTGTGCTGTGTCTCCTGGTGCCGTGGGTCTGCGTCCCTGACCCTGGGTGTAGGCCCCTAGGACTTTCCAGGGACTTTGAACAATCCGTGGGCTGAGGTTCTGTAAGTGTCAGGCGTCTGTCTATGGTCACGCTCACAGACCAGCCATCCACTCTTTTATATCAAGTGAGTTGGAAGGAAATATCACTCCCTGCCTCCCTTGGTTTCTATTAACCTTTTTAAAAACATTATGTATTTATTTATTTGGCTACGTGGCGTCTTAGTGGTAGCACTCAGGATCTTCATTGCAGCATGCGAGATCTTTAGCTGTGCCACGTGGGATCTAGTTCCCTGGCCAGGGATCGAACCTGAGCCCCCTGCTTTGGGGCTTGTACCCGGGTCCCCTGCATTGGAAGGATAGAGTCTTAGCCACTAGAACACCAGGGAAGTCTCTAACCCCTTTCTTTTCTAAATTGCATGCATGGTCCCCCAGCTCCATACACTTAAACTCCAGCGGTTCCAAGTTGTGCTTTTCTCTGTTTCCCCACCTCCCTGATGAACATATCTGGTCTTTTCTGTCTTTAGCACCCTCCCCACCTTTTTGACTGTCCTGAGAGCTCCTCCTCAGCTCAGATGTCACCTCCTCCCAGAAGCCTTCTCTGATCTGTCCCTCTCTCCCTCCTTGTCCTGGAGCAGAACACATCACCCCACTTAATGGACTGCAGCTGGACTCCTCGATAGCCCCATGTTTTCATAGATCACACTGTTTCGGTCATTTCATCATGTGTCTGGCATCTGTTCTTCCTGGGTCCTGCATGAGACACAGTCGGGCAGGGCAGTTGACACCTGTCTGGTCCCCAGTGGCACACGAGAGTGCGCAGAGCATTTGTCTTTGGTGAATAGAGTTAAAGGCTGGGGGAGCCCTGTCCATAGCACTTTTTTTTGAGCCTCCAGTGACTTTCCCACTGGTTGGGGGACACCCAGACTTCTGGACTCTCAGGAAGATGTCTCTGTGAGTTGAATGGTGTTATCCTAGATACTCTAGGGCTGGGCTGGGTCAGAGGTAGGGAGTCTGAGTCTCTGGAGGCTGCTTTAAGGCAAGGACCAGGATGAGGTGGATCTAGACAACTGAGGCTAATCGACACCTGCCCCCAGAAGTCTCTGTCTGACCAGGTGCCTTTCCTACCCTGGCCCTGCCCAGACTTCCACCAGGATGCAAAATCCCTCTGCTTTGGAATAAAGAACACAGACAGGTGGGGAGCGTCCATGCCACAGCCCTTGCTGATGTGAGCTGTGCTGTCCAGGAAGGAAGTGGGGAGGGCAGGGAGCAGTCCTGCCTCTGTTGGTCTTTCCCATGCACTCTTGTGCACATTGCTTATCAGAGTAGCTCTCTGATACCTTGAAAATGATGGAGGGTTTGTCCTGGGCAGAAATAAACTTGTCAGGTAATGGCCGGGACTGATTCTTGATGCCTTACCACCACATGTGTTTCCCCCCTGGAGAAAGCTGGAGTACTTTTGTGGATTTAAGAGCAAGTGTGCCTGTTTGAATTGATACTAAAATTGCTGTGTGGAAGTGATATGGTCCCTGTTGGTGCCAGCACTTCACACAGATTTGTCTAGAAGTGAAGATCATGTTGCTAGCCGTGATATTTCTTAGTCTTAGTCTTAGTCTTAGGGCTAGGGTTCAAGGGCTTAACAAGTGGAGCTCCTTGTGCAATAGTGGAATAAAAACCCAGAACCCAAAACTTCATCTCTCATGAAGACGCTGGGGCGTGTTCATCTCTGTGGGTTTCTGATGGATGCGTTCTGATACCCACCGGTGATTTCTAATTACCAGCTGCTCATACTCCACCTCCCTCCAGCCTCTGCTGGCTCAGACCTGGCATCTCCCAACAGCTCCTCCACTGTGACACCCTGCCCATCTCGTGAAGGAGTCCGTCGGGTGGTATTAAGCATCGTGAATCAGCCCTTCAGAACTGAGAGTGAGAGCCCCTGATAGAATTGCACGTGACAGGGGAGATAAATCCACCACCGTGCCCCGGTCCAAATGGACACGATCAGCCAGCGCTGACAGCAACCTTAAGGGATCAGACATAGATTAAAGCCAGGGAGGCTTTCAAATGCAGATGTCCGTTAATAAATCACGTGTTGGAACTGGTCGGCTTACTCCTTGGGTCCCCTCTTAATAAAGACCAGAAGGATGAGCATCTCCGTCCTCCAAGCAGGCATGCACGGGAGTCCGGCTGCCATTTTGGCCTGGCCCAGGTCAGCATCAAACGGCTCATGATTATTCTCTGATGTGCAGTGGCTTGTGTGTGGCTGTGCCGGCAGCTCTGCGATCAATCCCAGCTGCTGGGCTGGGGGGTGGGGGCCTGCAGCCACCTGAGCCTCAGGTTGGGATCATCTCTTATATCCCCATTAAACTCTGGGCCCCTACCACATGGGAGAGTTTAAGGGGAAAATGAGATTTTATTAAAGCCAGGGGACCTCCCTGACTGAGTCGAAAGCCTAATCGGAGCCGTAAGGATTTCTTATCGCAGATGAAAAGTTCCCTATTTTCCCAGATTCCTCCCTTTTGTGACTGCTGAGTGCCCCCTCCTCCACCCCAGCCTTTCCATGAGCGTCTCATTATTTAAAGTCATGGTGCAAATGCCAGAAAGCCGTTAGTAGCCAAACCATTCAACAGCCTTTTTTTCCTCGCTAATGAAGGCCAGCGGTTTTGCATGTATGTGGTTTATAGTCTGAACACAATGACTTCAAAAGGCTCCTGAGTTTCAGAGCGATAATGTGATCTGGATTTCCAGGGGAAAATAAGACAAACCGGAAAGGTATATGTCTGCCTCTGAGACTCTTGCACCTGGAGGTGTCTGTGACTTAAACGTGCCAAAACTGCCCCTGTGGTCTCAGCAACTCAGTCTGAGAAGTTGGTGCCCAGCTCCAGTCATAGAATCCCGGTGTGTAAGGAATGGTTGCCTTTTCTTTCCCATCCTCTAGACTTCTCCTCTAGACCTTGGGAAGGACTTTATAAGACTGGGCATGGCCAGTGGTGGAATCACTGGATGCTGAGTCTGGGGATGAAGCTGGCAGTGAAGTTCAGGCAGGACTTATGGGTAGCCAGGGCTGGTCCATGTGCCCTATGAAAGAAAAGTGAAAGTATTATTCACTTAGTTGTGTCTGACTCTTTGCGACCCCATGGACTGTAGCCTGCCAGGCTCCTCTGTCCATGGGATTCTCCAGGCAAGAGTACATCCTGGAGTGGGCTGCCATTTCCTTCCGTGTGCCCTATAGGCTTTGCATTGCTTCCACTGTTAGGGCACATCATCCCTCAGCCACTTTCAAAACTTGAAATCGTCACCTGTGCAAAATGGGGATAATCATATTTACCCACCCCCATAGTATGTGGGGGAGGGGGGCGCTTCCCTGTTTTCTCCATGGGTAAAGAATCCACCTGCCAATGCAGGAGTTGATGCGGATCTGATCCCTGGATCAGGAAGATACCCTGGAGAGGGAAAATGACAACCCACTCCAGTATTCTTGCCTGGAGAATCCCATGGACAGCAGAGCCTGGCAGGCTACAGTCTAAACGGTCACAACAGAGTTGGACATGACTGAGTGACTAAGCACTTAATGTGTGGTAGATTAAAAGCAATAATGGATGCTAAGCCAATAGAAAAGTGTCTGGCAATAGTAAGTACTCAGTAAATGTTTAGTCATTTATAATAGCATTGCATCAAAGTATTTTATGACTTTGCAAGTAGACGCTTATGAAATGTCGGTTTCCTGAGAACGGCCCTCCTCTCCATGCCAAACCCTTTACGGAGCCCACAGGCATAGGTTATTTTCTGTAAGCATCCCAACTTTCCCTTTCTGTAGTGACAGAGTTGAGCCTTCAAGAACTTACATAATACCAGCAGAACCAGAATTTCATTTATCAGATATTTATCAAGTGCTTGTTGTGTGTCTGGCTTCCCTCGTGGCTCAGTGGGTAAAGAATCTGCCTGCAATGCAGGAGATGCAGGCAGATGTGCGTTTGATCCCTTGGCTGGGACAATCCTATGGAGGAGGGCTTGGCAACCCACTCCAGTATTCTTGCCTGGAGAATTTCATGGACAGAGGAGCCTAGTGGACTACAGTTCATGGGGTCGCAAAGAATCAGACAAGGCTGAAAGAACTGAGCAGGCATGCACGCATGCACATGCTGTGTGTCAGACAATATTCCAGGCTCTTGGATTTGATCCTTTGTGGGTCTGATTCTAAAAGCCTCCATCTTTCCTACCCATCATGCTGGTGTTCAGTCTGTGAGATCTGGGTGGTGATGAGTAGCGTCTCCTAACCATCGAGGTATTTTAAAATAGAGAAGACACATAGGTTGGCTTAGGAGATTCTATTCCTGCTTAGAACAGGTTTGGAGTAGCTGAGCTGATGTCGTTAGGAGGAGGGATCTGCCATGGGCCTATCTCACCTCTTTAAGAAGAACAGTATCCACAAATCCTAACAAAAAATGTGTTAGGAGACCCCTTCAATGAGGAAGAGATTGCTTGAGGACACAGACACACATCATGCCTATGTGATCAGTGTGATGATACTGAATGCTACATCATTTGTTCTGTGGAATCGTACAAATCAAAATGACAGAAACAGTCAAGGCGATCATCAGACTCAGCTTAGTCATTCTGTCCTGCTTCTTCTGAATTGGAAAAGTTAAGTTCTTGGCTGGTAGGAAATCTGCTCTGCCTTTTTGTTTTGTTTTTTGCTGAATACCTGGCCTTGCAGCCCCTCCTATGGTGCCATGTGGCATGGCCCACGGATATAGGTTTTCTCCAAAGCATGTGTGTGTGTATCTGGTCACACTGGGTTATGGTGAGTTGACTGATAGGAAGTAAGAACCAGGCTGGGGCCAAAATAATATTTGTGTTAATCTAGAGGCAACAATCCACATTAACAACACAGAGTGTGACACAGATCATCAAAAGATGGTATCTTTTTGGCTCTGGAATGCACAAGGAATTGCTGGAATTATTCCCGGTTGCATTTCTCACCTTCCTGATCAAGTGTCCCCAGGGTGAGTCCTCAGGCTGTTACATGAACTCCAGCACTCCTCAGTGGCTGAGTGTGAATTAGGGGGGTGTTGGAGGGGGCTGATCAAGAGGCCCCTACATGGGCTGTGATGATGTCCCTGGCGCTTTCTCACTCACTGTCCCTGGCACCTTCTCTTTGATTCCTCCATTTCGAGGACCACTATGACCATCCCTCACCCCCCCCCCACTCCAATCTGAGGCTCCCTCCCGGGCAGTCTGCTCCCCTCACCTCCATGTCACTTTAGTCTTGGCCTTCAGACCTCTCAGTGCCTTGGTTTTATTAATTCCTCCACCAGGACTAATGCCCCATCCCAACATTTCCTTCTCAGAGCTCTGTTCAGAGATAGGCTCTCACATCTAAGAGGTCCCGAGGTCATCAGAGAGAAATGTCACTAGAAGTGATTTAAGGCACCACCTGTCGGCAACTGGCAGCTGAAGATGGGGGGGCCTCTTTGCCTTTGAGGGTCCTGGGCCATCCTTGAGGGACGCCTGGGGCAGTTTTTCATAAATATTTTTTCTCATCCATCCAAATGGCCATTGTCTTAATGTCATCCTTTCCTTCTTCTGCCTTCCCTGCACCCCTCCCTTCCGTCATATTGGTTCCTACTGTATACATACCATGGAGCCAAGGAACATATAACCTAGTTCCTTCTCTACCCCAGCCTACCTCTCTGCCTTGACCCCAGAGTCCCTCTCAGTCAAATCCTAGCCCCAAGGCAGGTCCTCCCCAGCTGCATGTTCTTCTGCCCTGGGATTTCCTCTTTCCCGATCCGCTCTTGCCTCTCCCCCTGCCCACCAGGGTGGCTGTCCACATGTAGCTGTCACTCTTTCAGGGGCCCCTGCAAACCAAACACCATCTCTCACTTCCTGCTGTGAGCATTGCACATCCTCACTGGGGTCCCTTGAGGCAGAGATGGGCTGTCAGCTCACCAGATAGCTATGTCTTTTTGGAGGTATTGTTGTTTAGTTGTGAGTTGTGTCCAGCTCTTTGTGATTCCATGGACTGCAGCATACCAGCCTTCCCTGTCCTTCACTATCTTCCGGAGTTTGCTCAAATTCATATCCGTTGAGTCAGTGGTGCTATCCAACCATCTCATCCGCTGCCACCCCTTTCTCCTCCTGCCCTCAATCTTTCCCAGCATCAGTGTTTTCCAATGAGTTGTCTCTTCACATCAGGTGGCCAAAGAATTGGAACTTCAGCTGCAGCAGCAATCTTTCCAGTGAATATTCAGGGTCGATTTCCTTTAGGATTGACTGGTTCTCTGTAAATATGGTTCTCCCTACACACGAGGATTGGCCTGGCTCAGTCATAGCACCCAGGAGCTGGAGCAGGTGAGGAGAAAGCCTCTAAAAATGAGTCAACAGAACACAAGAAAAGCACCTGCTCCTGGCTCCATTGAGTGAATTTGCTTCCTGCTGGCATTTATTTATATTCTCTTGTATTAGTGATATGAGAGGAGTAGAAACAGGCAACACTCACAGTCCAGGAGAGTTGGCACTGCCAAATATAGACAGAGCAAGACAAGTTTTATTATCTAAATATAGACTTTTCTTCCCATACAAATGGATGATCTTCTAAAGGTTATTTAAGGCCAGGGAGTATCACTGACGGCCTTGGGCTGGGTGTCCTTCGGTGTTTGAGAGGCTGTGTCCAAGCTGAGAACCCATGATGTCTCGGGCCCCAGAGGCCTGTGGGTTCTCAAGGGATCTCCCTTGAAGCTGGCTACCTGCTTCATCCCTGGAATCTCATGCAGGGCAGAGTCTGTGATAGAAAGACGTGGGGTCTCTCTGAGCCCACCCATCTAAAGGGTGCTCTGGGCAGAATGTGTTTGGATTTTCCACTCTCTAGTTCCCAAACAGGGTTGAGGGTGGGAGGCAAGGAACCACATTGACTCTCGTTGACTCCGTATGAAAAGCTTGGGAGCCATGTTCCAAACTAGCCAATCAGGGCCCTGCGGCAATCAGCAATTTGTACCTACTTCTCCGGGGGCCATAATGGACAGATTCGATATCAAGATCATTCCTCCACAGTCTATAAAAATTCCCTTTCTTTGAGGAGCCCATTGTTCACAGCAGTGGTGTCGGGGCAGACATGACGTTACCTGCCTTTCGGCTGAGGCTTTGGTGGGACGTTGTTCCCTATTGACATTGGGGGCGGTACTCTGTCTTGGTGGTGACTGTCGCACCAGCCAGGGCCTCTCCAGTAGCGGAGCTGGTGGGCTCGTTAGCCTGACCCCCTTGGGAGGCTCCCCGGGACAGTGGCTGAAACTATCCATCTGCTCCTCTCAGTTCTCACCAGGCTCAGGGAGCTCTCCGCTCACCTCCAGGCTGGACACCACAGTTCTGTCAGTTTCACTGAGGCAGGAAACTCACATGATATCAGCAAGGGGTCTGGGGCTGCTTCTTCGCAGGTTGCTGGCGCCTGGGTGGCTCTTGGGCCCTGAGAATCAAAGGAAGGGGCTTAGGTCACTCCACTTAGCGCCGCCTTTGCTGCTGATTTTGCTCGAGGGGAAGACTGAGTTGAAAGGGGCTGTGTTGGTCAAATAGCAGAGGCGCTGGGGATCTCGGCTCATGTTAAAGGGCTGGGGGAGCCTCCGGGCTCGCCTGTGCAGCCAGGCGCATCAGTCTCCGGCAGATCTAAGCAGGTCACCCAGATGAGGAGCCGGCTGCTTGGGGTGGAGCAGGGGAATGCTCTGGATTAGGGGTGGGGAAGGGCCTGGTCCTCGGGTGGTGCTGTGAGCCATGGGAGGTGCATGCAGACATGACTGCAGATGGGAGGTGGAGCCCAAGGTCAGTGCCTGAAATCCAATGTCACCCCGTGGCTCAAGGCTGGTGCCTACAAATTCCACCCTGGCCGCCCTGCTATTTGAGGTCCTGGGCCGAGATGCTTTAGGGCTGTGCCCAGCTCCTTGGTAGGTGCATGTGTGTCAGCTTGCCCCCCCGGCTCCAGCCTTGTCTGCAGCTGTTGGCTGGGCTGGGCACACTGCCCAGAGTGGAATGAGGCATCTTTGAGCCAGGAAGGATGAGGCACACCTGCGCACAGGTGTCTGGGCCGTCATGGCCGGGCAGGAGCTGCCGAGGGCCCAGCCTGGGACCTCTCCACATGCCAGCTGGAGCAAGGACAGGCCTCACACAAGAGAGCAGGGCCCTGGCTTCTCCCCTGGACCCCAGGTCAGTGGGGGCCTCCCGCCAGCTGGACTCGGGCCCACGCAGCTGCTCCTGTGGACGCCTGACAGGTCCATGGAGCTGCTGGCAGGAAGGAGAGTGATGGGGACAGAGGCCTGCGTGGACGGTCCACTTCTGCCCTTCCGCCTCTCCCCTCTGTTCCTTCTGCCTGACATTGTACTCTCCTTGGTGCCTTTTCCTCTTGAATCTTAATAATTGATCAATAGTTTTTGTACATTCAACCAAAAAAAAAAAAACCCTGACTAGCATAGAATAGTAAAAAATGCCCCTGTTCTACGCCCTTCCTCCCAAAGTGACCCTGCCCCACCTTTGCTCACGCTCTCAGGATTTACTGTGGTTCAATCAACACCCTGCTCTATGGCCATTTTCCAAGGCATCCTTCTCTCTTACCCATCCTCCTTACTCCATGTGAGTGTTCTCTATGTTATCACAGAAAAGTCCTTGCCCCCTACTGTGGTCTCTGTCTTCCATCAGGCCTGGAGCACCAAGAGAATGGTGACCTAGTGGAAGGAGCTGGCTTTGGCCAGGGGCCCACTGTGGGGATTGCAGTTCCACTGCTCACCCCTGGGAGGCCAACGCTCCGCTACTCAGCCTTCCGGTTCTCAACTTTCTCATCTATAACAAACCTGGACAGAATATTAAAAAGCAGAGACATCACTTTGCTGACAAAGGTATGTATAGTCAAAGCTATGGTTTTTCAAGTAGTTACATATGGATCTAAAGATCTGTACTACATGAACTCCAGAAGTTTCATGAACTTCTAAAGTTCCATGAACTAAAGAAGGCTGAGCGCTGAATTGATGCTTTCAAATTGTGGTGCTGGAGAAGACTCTGGAGAGTCCCTTGGACAGCAAGGAAATCAAACCAGTCAATCGTAAAGAAAATCAACCCTGAATATTCATTGGAAGGACTGATGCTGAAGCTCCAATCCTTTGGTCACCTGATGCAAAAAGACAACTCACTGGAAAAGACCCTGATGGTGAGAAAAATTGATGTCAAGAGAAGGAGGCAACAGAGGATGAGATGGTTGGATGGCATCACTGACTCAATGGACATAAATTTGAGCAAACTCTGGGAGATGGTGAAGGACAGGGAAGCCTGGTGGGGTCACAAAAAGTCAGACACAACTTAGCAACTGAACAACAACAGACCTGTACTGCCTGTCTGCTGTAAGGACTCAAGTCAATTCAGCGAAAGAGCCCGAGTCCTAGTGAACATTCAGCTCCTGCCAATGCCCTTTGCTGGCTCCTTCGGTCCCTCTTTCTACTGTCCCTGTGGACATTTGTTCTCCATGGACATGCTGTTTCCATATGTGATCATCTGGCCCAGTTGTATTGGCTCTTCATCTGGACCAAGTCATCTGTGATATTCCCTCAAGATGGGGGTTCATTATTGGTCCCCCTCCTTCTTCAGGTAGTGAACAATATCTCCTCATCTTCACTGTGAACGTGAGTAAGGGGTCAGACCCACCATTGCCCCCATGTTCATCTTGGGTCATAGATTTCTTCCAGTTTCTCTCAGTCTGAAGCTTCCTGTCATCAGTCATGTTTGAGGCAGGCTCACACCTTCTAATTAACCTCACTGTGTCACTTCAGGAGTCGCCCAGCTCCCTGAACCATAGCCAGGTGCCCGGGGGACTGGGAGGGTGACAGAGTCCCACGTCCTGCGGTTAGTGATACAAGAGATGGAGGCAGGGCCATCCAGCTTTCCTATTTGCAGTGAGCACTGCCGGCCCAGTTTTCAAGTTCTCAGAGGAATTGAGTTTCAACAATGTCCTCAGGGACACAGGTTTTCATGTGAGAGGACTTGGCAGAGGAGCTATTTCCTTGCAGGTGCCTGTCCTCTCTCTGAATTTCCTTTTCCTCTCTCTGAATTTCCTCTCCTTTGGCCTGAGTAGCAGGAGTCCTGAGTTTGGGCCCCACCCTTACCCTCTGCCTTATGTCAGTAGCCTTTCCTGTCTTTTTCTTTCCTGGTATTCCTATCCATCACCCACAGTCCCAGAATCATGGCCCTATTAAAATATAAAGCAGTCAAGAAATGAATTTGTCCAACCCCTTGTTTTAGAGATAGGAAGATCAAGACCCAGAGTGGGGTGGCTTCCTCCAGACAGAGGTGTGTCCAGAATCCACCAGCCCCCTAAGGGCCCCAGGAAAGATAAGTGGCAGGACATGAAAACACTCAGAAGGAGGTCTTCCTCTTTGTACCCAGGGGCCATAGTAAGCTAGCATTTTTATTTACTCACTACTGAGTGCGCTCAGCTTATTGATGGAGCAATTAAGCTCGCCAGATGCAAACTTGGAGGAGGAGGTGAAGTGTCGGGTTTTATTCCTAGACCTTTGAGTTTGGTGAGAAGCCATTGTCATCCGGCAAATGGCTAACTCATCTCTTGGGGGCATTGGTGGAAGCATCTGCCCAGGTGGACATCTGTCAAAGGGGCTTTGGGTACCTTCCCTGAGGGGGACACCTCCTCCTGGAGGGAGTATAACCCTCATAGCTTACACTGTGCTCTGAGGTGCCAGGCACCCTGCATCACTCAGTGAGATAAGGCAAGCATTCTTGTTTATCTCCAGTTTGCAGATGAAGAATGTGAGGATTAAGCAGTGTAGTAATTGGAGTAATTTTCCTAAATTCACAAACTAATAACTGTGAGCCCTGGGAGTCAGCCTGAGTTTGCTGGATCCCAAAGCCTGCCTATTCCACCTCCTGTTAGACCGTGAAGATGGAGTGGGAAAGGGACCATCATTTTCCACATCCCCAGAACAGGGCCACAGAAGGAGAGTTTTGATAGTGAGAAGAATTCCTGGTGGTTTGAGCAGTTTCACTAGTATCCTCTCTAGGCAGGAGTTTGGGCTGAATGACCCTCCGCAGGCCCTCTAACTCCAGCGACTTCCAGACAACTTTATGGAGAAAGGAAGAGCCCGTTGGGCTAGCTGCCACTCCCAGATGCCGACGGTGCCTGGGCATGGGATGTGTCCAGGCAGCTCAGCCACTTAACGGCTGTGAGCTGGCATTAGACCACCACCCCGTCATCGGAAGGACAAGAACTCTAAAGCTTTGTACTCTGGCAGGCTAGCTCGGGTCTTGCCAGCTGCCAGGGCCTTTGTGGAACTAAGAAAGGCACTGCATTTCTTTCTTTTCAGCCTGTTATTTGAAAGCTGAGTCTCTATCAGAATATCCTGTTATTTGCAACACATGACAAAGCCCAAGCATAAATATGTTACAACCAAAATGCTAATGGCTTCCTCCCACCATGGCCATCCACCCTTCTCCATCTTTCCCTCCCCCTCGCCCTTCCCACAGAGGGGTCTGCGTTCCAGGAGGCAGCATCTGAGCTCTCCCCCTGCCAAGGGAAACACTCGTGCCCGTGAGCCTGTGCCTTCTCACTAGAGAGCTGGTCCAGGCCCAGGGACCATGTGCTCCCTGCACGTCAGCGGGTGGCGGGGCAGACAGGCTCAGGCTGTTGCTCCTCCATCCTGATGCCCTGCTGGAGCCACCTGCATCTTGGGCAGCTGCAAGAGAGGGATGGAAATTCACCGCCTGCTCCTGGCCAGGTCCAGGCTGACTTCCATTTGAGTTTCATCAACTTTTGTCTCTTTGTGATCCTTTAAGTTCTCCATGAGGTATTCCAAACAGGCATTACTAATTGAAATTTAAAAAGAGATGGTAACAGTATGGTGGCTCCTTAAAAAAAAAAAAAATTTAAAATGAAGATAATTAGCATGACTCAACCATTCCTGTTCTGGGGTATATACCCAAAAGAATTTGACGCAGGGACTTGAATAGCTATTTGCCCACTCAGGTTTAGAGCATCACTATTCACAAGAGCCAAAATTTGGAAACGGCTCAAGTGTCCATTGAGAGAAGAATGGATAAACAAAATTGGTCTGTACATAAAATGGAATAGTCTTTAACCTTAAAGGAGAAGGCGATTCTGATACGTGCTGTAACATGGATGGCACAGATAAGTGAAATAAGCCAGACACAAAAGAGGGAATGCTGAATGATCCCACTTTTATAAGGCCCTAGAGCAGTAATATTCGTAGAGACAGAAAGCACAGTGGTGGTTGCCAGGGGCTGGAGGAAGGGAGAATGGGAAGTGGTTGTCTAACGGATGCAGAATTTCAATTTGGGAAAGTGAAAAAGTTCTGGAGATGAATTGTGCTGATGGGTACATAGCAGTATGAACGTACTCACTGCCACTGCACTGTATTCTTAAAATTTGTTAAAATGGTCAATTTTATGTGTTTTTAAATATTTTAAAAATATTTATTTATTTATTATATTATACGAGGTCTTAGTTGTGGCATGTGGGATCTAGTTCCGTGACCAGGGATCAAACCCAGGACCCCTGCATTGGGAGCAAGGAGTCTTAACCACTGGATCACCAGGGAAGTCCCAATTTTATGTTCAGTTCAGTTCAGTCGCTCAGTTGTGTCTGACTCTTTGTGATCCCATGGACTGCAGCACACCAGGCTTTCCTGTCCATCACCAACTCCCAGGGCTTGCTCAAACTCATGTCATCAAGTTGGTGATGCCTTCCAGCCATCTCATCCTCTGTCATCCTCTTCTCCTCCTGCCTTCAATCTTTCCCAGCATCAGGGTCTTTTCCAGTGAGTCAGTTCTTCACATCAGGTGGTCAAAGTATTGGAGCTTCAGCTTTAGCCTCAGCCCTTTCAATGACTATTCAGGACTGATTTCCTTTAGGATTGAGTGGCGTGATCTCCTTCAGTCCAAGGGACTCTCAAGAGTCTTCTCCAATACCACAGCTCAAAAGCATCAACTATGATATATTTTTTTTTCCTGGAATTTTTTGATAAAAGGAATAGCATGTGTGAACATGTTCCACAAATTGCTAAGTCCATTTACATATATTAGTTTTCTGTCATTAGTGTTAGTTCTAATGAATAGGCCACCTGTGACTCAGAAAGTTTTGGTCTTTTCTAAGGTCCTAGATCATGGTCTTTTTTTACGTTTTTTTTTTTTTTTTAATTATGAAGGTATGATAACACACTTGTAGGAGACTTGTAAATTACAGAACAAGGTTACATATAGTTCCACTATATATTGCAATTTTTTAAGTAGATAAATTAAGATTTTTAGTTGGAATTTCAATATCAAACTCTCAAAAATTAATAGAATGAATAGACAGACCTGAAAAGCACTGTGAACCAATTTAATATAATTAAGATTTATACAGTTTTCAGGCAACAGTAGGCTACAAATTCTATTCAAGTTCCTATAGATTGTAAACTAGGAGACATGCCCAGGAACATAAAACAAGGTGCAAAAATGTCATGATCTAAGGTATTGAAATCATGCAGAGTCTGCTGTCTTAACACTATGAAATTATGTTAGAAATCAATATCAAAAGATATTTTGAAAATAACCCACATATTTTCAAGTGCATTGGATCACAGTCCTTTGACTCCATATCCAGTGCTCTTTTCAATTACCAAAGATGCCACATAGATGGCATATGGTACCAGTGCTTTCTTCTACCCCTATGGCAGGCATCAGTCAATTGATCACTTTTCCTAAGGAAATTCAAACATAGCCTCAGAATCATTCTTAATACATGTAGTCACTATCAATCAGTCAGAATTAGTAGGCAAGGTGAAGGTTACATCTCATCTCTGTACTTCTACTATCTGCATCAGTTTTTTTTTTTTTTAGTTTAGATGCCGCTGGTTTATCACTATTTACTCATGAAATTTCAAAGGTTCATGACAGCTGGTGTATAAAAGGCATGACCATCTGTGGAGAGCCATGGAGCTAGTTACACAGATTCCTGACCCAGAGATAAGTCAAGTGCTTGCAGCCTTGTCTTAACTGAATATTGCTGCCTTCTACCACCTCTTTGAGATTGGTGGAGCAACCAGTCTTGTATGGAAGGAATCCCTTACTGCAAGTGGATCTGCAGAATATCCAGTCACAATGGGAATATAAACTGAAGGCCTCTCTTCACTCACCTTCCATCCTGGTCTGACTTAACCTTGATACCAAGTCCTCTAAACTGTCTCCTGCCTTGCATAAAGACCAGCTGACGGGAGAGGGTCTGTGACTGAGAGAGGGTCCTTGGTGACCTGGTGGCCTTTTGAACTCCCTCTAGTTAAACATATTTCTGGTTTTTATTTGTGGATGTCCTGGGTTCAATAACTGGTCATACCTCACTTCAAATCCATTTGAGTTATTAATGCAAGTAAAGAAAAGAAAGGAAACAAGATTGGTGTCAATTTCTATTCTTCTTTTTCTTTTTCAAATGTTCTTCTTTACTTTGAAAGATCAAAGGAGGGTCAAATAGAACTTTTTTTTACCCCTTCCCCCATCATAATATAATACAGGAGGAGAAATTCCTGAACAAAATTGTTCTCAGACATCTCTTTATTTTTCCTTACAGTGACTTTGATTGAGGTCCCGTGGCTTTAATCAAAGTGTTCAAGGGACACAGAAATAATTCTGTTAAACGAGTTCCTTGCCTCCCTCATGCTTCCTACTCTAACCATTCCTTCGTCCACATTTTGTGTTGTTGTTTTTTATTAATGTGGGTTGGAAAAAATATTCTCCCAATGAAGGATTAAGTGAGGCTTGGAGAGAAATGTTATTTTCCAAGCTAATAACGGGATGCTGGCTCAGCCACTCTGCAGCTGACAGACCATCCTACAAATATGATTGTCCCTTCTCTCCTTCTCTCTTTGCTGAATTCATCCATCACTCTGGGCAAAACAAATAAAAGGCCCAATAAACAGATCAATCAATCCATCATTTTCTCTGAGCTCACGAGGTACACACAGTGGTCACACAGTGTGTTTCTGTTCTCACAGCGGTGAGTCTCACCAGGCATCACAGACCCGCAGGACCCATTGGAGATGCTGGCCTCTGACACAGTGAACGGTCCCTGTGGTTGTCGTCTCGGCCTTACGCCCACTTAAGATACTTCTCGCTCTCCCAGCTCGTCCCAGTTTCCCCTGGAAGGTGCTCTGTGAGTTCACATCAAGCCTTGTAGCAGCAGCCCGCCCCCTGGGGCTCATTACAGGTGACTCCTTGGGGAGATGGGATGGCATTAAGGATCATCCACATCTTGGAACAGGTTGGCAGGCAGCTTGCTGTAATATAATACATTTTACTCATTTCCGTGTGCCTTTTAGTGTCCATTCCGCAAACATTTACTGAGCACCTCTGCAGGGTTAAGAGCAGGGCCAGCCACCAGAGATAAAAGGTGAATGTGGTGGGTGTGGCCCCTGTCTTCAAGCTGCAGACGTTCAGCAGACTGACGCAGAGGGGCAGGGGCTAGACAAGGTGGGGGTCCAGGCTGTGCTTATTAAATCAGTCAAACAAAGAGGGCAGCAGCCACCAGCTATGTCTCACAAGCAGACCTCTGTGCCACAGTCAAAGCTCCAGTGTGGACCCGGGCGCTGGCCTCTCTGCAACAGTCCTGGGTTTGGGCTTCCTCTTCCAGATCGGTGCGCGTGCGTGTGTTTGGTTGAGAGATACACCATTCAACTCTGAGATCTCAGCCTATAAAGAATATACAACATGCCTGCTAAGGAAAGGAAACCTCAGGGCCTTTATTTTTTGTAGTCCTATAGTCTGCAGGGTAACTGAGTGTCTTTGATCTGCATTGTTAGGGTGAGCCCCCCTATGCTCTGATCCTCACAGTCTTCTGTCTTGGTGTAGTGGGGAAGGGCTGGTGCCTGGAACCTGGGGTGGGGGGATAAATAATTGACTAAGCACATTCTCCCAAGCCGTCCTGGAGTTCATTAGGGAGACATGAAGGGCAGTGAAAACTCTCATGGCTATTTGTTGGGCGGGGGGGAGACCCACTTGGAGGTCCTGCCTTGATTTCTCTCCTGGGCCCCTGAGGCCATGAGGTTCTGACCAGCTGAACTGGTAGAAAGGTGAGCTTCAGAGGAGAAAGTGCCCGTGCTTCTGGGGTTGGTAGCCATGGTCCTGAGCGCTGGGTGATTCAGTGAAATGAGAAAAGGGATGTTGTGTCTTTAACATCAGGTCCCTAAAGGGAATATATTTGTTAAACATTATAATTACCCTTCAGCAACTGAACTCCATGGCAAATGAGAACTCAATAGCAATTGAGAACTATATAGCAATTGAAGCCACACCGAGGCCCATTACTGTTTCTCAAATGATGCTTTCATTTAGATAAGGCAGATAATTATACATCTTGATTAGGTCACTGCTCTCAAGGGGATTCGGCCGTTCTCAGGATTGGCCCCCTCCCTGTAAATAATGCCGTACAACCGCAACCATCTCCCAGCCCTGTCTTTCCTCCTTTCTCTCTAGATCTAAATAATGAGATAAAGATGCAGACAGACACAGACAGATATATACACATGCAGGCACAGCTCCATTTTTCTGTTTTAACACGAAGGGACACTGAGACGAGTGAGTCTGTGGCCAGGGTGGAAGAGATGAGAAATAATCATAATAATACCACCTTAGGTATTATACTTCATTTTACAAAACATATTTATGGGCATTATTTCTTTTGCTCACTGCCTCAGTCAAATGAGGCAGACAGAATGGATATTAGAAACCTTGATTTTTGTTTTCTTCTGAACTAGGAGGGAGCTGGACTAAAACAAAACAAAAATCTCAGATGCCTTCCAGCTGTAGTCTTGAGTCTATCTCTGTGACCCTTTTACAGATGAGAAGACTGAGTCTGGGGAGACATGGCTTTCTTAGGACCACCTGGCTCCTTGAGATGTTGACTGGAGTACAGAGCCCAAGTCTTCTGATTCTGGCGTTTTCCCCTCTGTATGATGCTCTGCACGCCATTGGATTCTCACTGAATTCATGATGAAACCAAACACCACGTATGTGGCCTGCCAGATCCTGGCCATTGGGGCCGCTCCTCTTCCCCTTACCTGCTCTGTCCTGGAGGGAACACCCCACCCCCACCCCACCGCTGAGCGACACCAGTTGAGAGCATGTCATCAATACCCATTGGCAGAATTCCTTTCACCTTTTTTTTCACAGGACTTGTCACAACTGTAACAACTCATTTGCAAAAGTTAAAAAAAAAAGAAGAGGGAGAAAAAAAGCATGTTTCACCCCTTTATCTCTAGCACCTGCCAGAGTTCCTGTCATATAGCAAGGATCGAATTAATATTTGTTGAATGAACTTGTGCGTTAAGGAATTAACTGTGAATAAATAATGGCCTGGAACCTCTGAAATCACCATGTCTGAAGACCCTGTAGAGCTAATTACTTCCAGAGAATTTAATGAAACTTCCTCTCTCTTTTTTCTTCTCCCCCAACACTCTCCTCCCAAACCCTTTGGCGAATTTCTTCTATATTTAGAGGCCCTGCCGCTATCTAGTTAGACCTATCGTATGTATTCTTAAAGTTTTATTCTCCCAAAATGTGGGTCCATTGTTTTGAGATCACTTGTTTGCATAAAGGACATTCTTTTGAGGCAGTTGGGCTTGAAACCCCCCTGCTTTTCAGAGGAGAAACCTGAGTCATAGATACTCTCTACAGAGGACAAACATCTGGGTTACATTGGAAGCAGAAAAATAAAGGATTCATATATTTCAAAATATCTGGATAATTAAATAAACTTCTCAAGTCCCTTCCAGATGGTTGATGCCACATAGATGCAGCCACGGAAATACTTTGTTTCAGGGTCTAAAAAAGAAGTGAGTGGTGGCGGTGGAATTTGAATCTTGTTCACAAGTCTTCAACTCCATTGAGGTGTGCTGACTGGGAAAATAAATATAAGTATCCTTGTCCTTCCTTCCAAGTGGAGTGCTCTATGCTCAGCCTCCTCCTTTTTGGCAGAGAAGTCCCTGTAATTCCTCTCTCTGACTTTGGCCTAACAAAATCCTTCACTCTAACTTGGGCTCAGCCCAGAACCCTTATGTAGTTATTAGTGCTGCCTGTGGAGTTCTAAGACCACCGGGCCTACACACAAATCTATAAAAACACACGAGGCAATTTCCAAACACTGCAGTAAACTCCCCCTGAAGAGTCCACCGTCATGGGGGATCTTAGGCTTAAACGGCCTGTGTTGGAGGCGAAGAGAAGGCTGGCTTTCTTGGAACTGAATGAAGAGGGAGATGAAAAGCCCTTGATTCTTTCTTGAGAAACGTTCCGAGCCCCTTTTCTACCTGAGACCAAATGTCAAAGACTCTGGCTGATCTTTGTGGCAGTGTGGGTGGAGAGACAACGTGTGAATTTTGGTGTCTTGATATCTTAAGATTCCCCAAAGTGGACGTGGATTCAGAGGCTACCTACTACACAACTCCTGGGGGGCATAGTTACAAAAAAAAACCAAAACACATATGATTGTGTTCCCAAGAGCTATGTCACATGATGACGTGGGGATGGGGACAGGAAGTCCCCTTTGGCTGGAATCCTAAATACGAGGAGTTTTCCTTGAGTCATGCACTTCTGACCATCAGAAGAAGGTGAAGGAAGCCCCTTGCAGAGCGGAATCACAAAGGTGAGAGGATGTGGAAGAGAGGACAGGGAGATGTAGGGAACAAAGCTTTGCTCTCAGCACACCATGGCTGCTCACATCTTGGTCAAGCAGTTCTGGCTCACCAGCTACCTCCTCTGTTTACCCCCATGGTCTCTGCAGAGTTCAGGGTTTCCTGTGAGGAAAAACGACTGGGGAGTTCTGCTGATTTCAGATGGAGGTGTCTCTGGACACTAGTAAAATTTCAAGGCTCTTATGTCTGGAAGAGACTTCTGGCTGAAAAGCCCCGCTTTCCTCCTACCCATCTGTCCATTTAGATGCTGCCGCCGGTGTAAGCAAAGATGTTGCCTAGAATGTTGAAGTCCTCAGTTGGTTCCCAACCTCTCTTTGAGAATCCTTCCATGTGTCTCTGTCTTCTTTCATCTCTAATGAGAATTCCTCCAGGAGCAATTTTGACTCTCTAACATGTTCAAAGAAGAAGGTCAGTTACCATCATTCCTATGAGAGCCCCACACCTAGAGAAACAGTCCTAATTCAATCCTGCCTCCCATTTTTTGTTTGGGTTAGAGCTTTGACAGGTTCTCTGACCTTTAAAAATCCCCTTTGCTTGCCTCTGGACATCTCAGGACTTGCTGAGGGTTTGGAACCAATATTTCCCGAGCCAAAGTGACCATACAGCCATGTCCTTACTCCTGGATGGTGGATTCTACGATACCCCGACCTGGGTGTCACTTCCATTATGGTGGCCAACCACAGTAGGCTGAGATCTGTCCTTACCAAACAGTCAAAACAGCTATGGGTGATAAAAAAAATAAATAAATAAAGGGGCTACTCCCTTGTGGGCTTCCCTGGTGGTTCAGCAGTAAAGAATGCCTGCAATGCAAGAGACAGGGTTTTGATCCCTGGGTCAGGAAGATCCCCTGGAGGAGGGCACAGCAACCCACTCCAGTATTCTTGCCTGGAGAATCCCATGGACAGAGGAGCCTGGTGGGCTACAGTCCACAGGGTCACAAAAGAGTTGGACACGACTGAAGCGACTCAGCATGAACACACACTCTCCCTTGCAGGAGTGTGCCGTTCTGTGTTTTTCTTGATTCGGAGCAGAAGTGATAATATAGGAATATTTAAAACACGAACCCCTCCACTTTTGTTTTCTAAAAACAGCGTTGACCGAACGCAGGAAGTTCATCTTTAATATCACTGTTTATAAGCTATTCAGCAATGTTTACTGTGGTTATAATTGGTATCATTAAGCTTAGGTGACATTATTAATGCTGCTGATTAAATTGCTGTAAACCTAACTTTACCATTAACACAGACAGCCACGTCTGAGCTGCTGGTGTTCACGCTGGAGCACTGGGGCAGGGAAGCAGACTCGGAGGGGTGCAGTCGGGAAGGAAAAGGAACCCCAGTTTCTCACCTACCTGGAGGAGCTTCTAAGAAGGTTCAGTTCCAAACACCTTCCCTATTAGTAAAGTGTTTTCACTTTCTGTAGCAATTCTTTAGAGAACTGGACGTCCTGCTTCTGTAAAAGTGAAACGAAAATGTTAGTCGCTCAGTTGTGTCCAGCTCTGCAACCCCATGGACTGTAGCCTGCCAGGCTCCTCTGGCCATGGAATTCTCCAGGCCAGAATACTGGAGTGGGTTGCCTTTCCCTTCTCCAGGGTATCTTCCTGACCCAGGGATTGAACCCTTGTCTCCTGCATTGCAGGTGGATTCTTTACCATCTGAGCCACCAGGGAAGCCCTCCTGCTTCTGTGAGTGCCCTTTAAAAAGGGCTCAGGGCCGGTGCACTGGGACGACCCTGAGGGATGGGATTAGGGGGGAAGTGGGTGGGGGGTTCAGGATGGGGGACACATGTACACGCATGGCTGATTCATGTGAATGTATGGCAAAAACCACTACAATATTGTAAAGTAATTAGCCTCCAATTAAAATAAGTAAATTAATTTACAAAAAAAGATAAGAAGAACAAGAAAACAAAGAGATATCAAATATTCCCCTTCTTGCTCTCCTGTCCCTGCATCTCTCCTTGCTCCTCCCTTCAAGCCCCTCATCCGTTGTTTGCCGCTGTGTTACTGTCATTTCTCAGACTGCACCCTTGTCCCCCTGTTTGTTAATTTACCACTTAAAATTCTGTACCCAGTGACCAGTAACTTCCCATTCTCCGCTCCCCCCAGTGGTAACCACCATTCTGCTTTCTGCTTTTATGAGTTTAACTACCTCATATAAATAGAATCATGCAACATTTGTCCTGTGACTGATTTATTTCACTAAGCACAATGTCCTCAAGTTTTACCCATGTAGCATTTAATAGGATTTTCTTCTTTTTGATAGCTGAGTAATATTCCATTCTATGTATATACCACATTTTCTTTACCCATTCATCCATTGATGGACGTTTAGATTGTTTTTACCTATTGCTGCAATGAATATGGGAGTGAAAATATCTCTTTGAGATATTATTTTTAATTCATTTGGATAAATCCCCAGAAGAGGGATTGCAGACTCTTAGGGTAGCTTTATTTTTCATATTTTACCTCCATACTGTTTCAACAGTGGCTACACCATTTTACATCCCCACCAGCATAGTACAAATTTTCCAATTTCTCTGCGTTTTAACCAACACTTGCTTTTTTCTGTTTTGTTTTGTTCTGTTTTGTTTATTTGTTTGTTTTACAATGGCCACCCTAACAGGTATGAAATGATTTTCATGATTAGTGATATTGACTGTCTTTTCATATGCTGGTTGGCCATTTGTATGTCTTTTTAAGAGAGATGTCTGTTCAAGTCCTTCACCCAGTTTTAAATTGGATTGTTGGAAGGGTTTGGAGGTTACTGAGTTCTTTATGTATTTTGGATTAGTTCCTTATATATTAACTCTTTATCAGATATAGGGTTTGTGGATATTTTTATCACACCTTAGATTGCCTTTTTACTTTGTTAACTGTTTCTTTTGCTGTGCCAAAGCTCTTAGTTTGATGTAGTCCTACTTGTCTATTTTTGCTTTTGTTTCCTATGCTTTGGTGCCATATCCAGGAAATCAGTGCCAAGACCAATGTTATGAAGTTTTTCCTTTATGTTTTCTTCAAGTGTTTTATAGTTTCAGGTATGACATTTAAGTCTTTAATCCATTTTCAGTTCAGTTTTGTGTCTGGTATAAGATTTCATTCTTTTGCTTGTGGAGATCCCAGTGCTATCTGATTAAGAGACTGTCCTTTTCCCACTGATTTCTCTTGGCACCATTGTCAAAGATTATTTGACCATCTACATGTATGCAAGGGTTTATTTCTGGGCTCTTTATTTTGTTCTATTGTTCTGTATGTCTATCTGTATGCTAGTACCATGCTGTTTCGATTACTGTTGTTTCATGAAGAAAAAGTTGGAAAGTATAATGCCTCTAGCTTTGTTCTTTTTTCTCAAGATTGTGTGGCTAGTTGGGATTCTTTGTGTTTGCTTGTGAATTTTAGGATTGATTTTTCTATTACCTGCAAAAAAATGCCATTGGGATTTTGATAGGGAGTGCACTGAATTTGAAGATCACTTTGGGTAGTATGGACATTTTAGCAATATTAAATTCTCCAGTTCATGAACATCAATGTCTTGCTATCTATCTCTTTTATCATTTCTTTCAACATTGTTTTGTAGTTTTCATTTTACGAGTTTTTCACCTCCTTGGTTATATTTATTCCAAAGTATTGTATTCTTTTTAATGGTATCATAAATTGGATTGTTTTCTTAAATTTCTTTTCAAGCAGTTTATTAGTGTGTAGAAACCCAAGTGATTTTTGTATGTTGATTTGTTTCCTGCAAATTTGCTGAATTTGCTTATTAGTTCTACCCTTTTTTTGTGTAATATTCAGGCTTTTTTACATAATGATGTCATTTCCTAGTATCCTTTTTAATGTGGATGCCTTTTATTTCTTTTTCTTGCCTAATTGCTCTAGTTAGGACTTCTAGTATTATGTTGAGTATAGGTGGCATGAGTGGGCATCCTTCCCTCATTCCTAAGCTTAGCAAAAAGCTTTTGGCTTTTCACTGTTGAATATTATGTTAGCTGTAACGGTTTCATATATTGGCCTCTATTATATTGAGGCAATTTCCTTCTATTCCTTGTTTGTTGAGTGATTTTATTATGATAAGATGTTGAATTTTTTCAAATGTTTTTCATCTATTGAGATGAACATGAGAATTTTATTCTTCACTCTATTAATGAGATGTGTCACATTGATTGATTTTTGTGTATTGAACCATCCTTGCATGCCAGGGATTAAATCCCACTTGGTCATGGTGTATGGATTTTTTTACTATGCTGTTGAACTTGGTTTGTTAGTATTTCACTGAGGATTTTTGCATCTATATTTGTCCAGAAATGTTGAGTTATAGTTTTCTTATATCGTCTTTGTCTGGCTTTAAGGTCAGAGTAATATTGGTCCCATAAGATGAGTTTATAAGTGTTTCCTCCTCTTCAGTATTTTGGAAAATTTTGAGGATTGACACTTATTCTTCTTTAAGTGTTTGCTAGAATTTTTCAGTGAAACCATCTGTTCTTGGACTTCTCTTTGTTGGAAGGATTTTATTTTTAATTTTTAAAAAATTTACTCTCCTCACTAGTTATAGGCCTGTTTAGTTTTTCTGTTTCTTCATGAATTAATAGTGGTAGGTTGTATACTTCTAGAAATTTATCCATATCTTTTAAATTATTCAATTTGTTAGCATGCAATTGTTCAAAGTAGCCTCTTATAACCGTTATTTCTGTAGCATCAGTTGTAATGTCTCCCCTTCCATTTCTTATTTATTTGAGTCTTCTCTCTTTTTTCTTCATCTAGCTAAGTGTTTGTCAATTTTGTTGATCTTTTCAAAAAACTGACTTTTGGTTTCATTTGTTCCTATTGCTTTCTATTTCATTTCTTTTCCAGTCTTTGCTATTTCCTTTCTTCTAACTTTTTGCTTAGTTTTTTCTTCTTTTTCTAGTTCCCTGAGATGTAAAGTTGGCTGTATTTGTGAGGTCTTACTCTGTCCTTCTCAAGCATTTTTTCTCTTGGCCTTGGATCTCTCTGCCCCTCTCTTTCTCTTGCCTCCCCCCTTCCCCTCACCCATTCCTCCTCTCTCTTTTTCTCTGCTTTTTTTTTCTGCCTTTCTCTCCCCTCTTCTCTCCTGTCCACCTCACTGTTTGCTCCTTCTCATACCCCTTTACTGGAATACCTTGGCCCATCAGCCCTGCACCTCTTCTTTTCTCTAACTCATTACCTGGAGTGGGGAGGGTCTCATTTAGTTCCTGTCTTCGAACACCATCTATTGGTGATTTACAAAATCATATCTCCAGTCTCATATCTTTCTCTTGAATTCCACACTCATTTACCCACATGCCTGCTCAGCATCTATACTTGGAAGTCTAATAAAGATTTCAGACTTAACATGCCCACTGTTCAACTCTTGATCTCTCTGTAAAATCCTGCCCCATCCCCAGTCTTCTCCAATAAGTTAATGTCAATTCCACTCTTGTTGCTGAGGCCATCCTTTGGAGTTATCCTTGACTCTTCTCTTTCTCTCACACTCTACATTCCATTGACTATAATAGTCTGCTTTATCTGTCTTTCAAAGATGTGCAGGCTCTAAACACTTCCATCATCTCTGGAAGACCCATCTAGTTGGGTCACTTTAGCCCAACTCACAATATTCTCTTGCCTGGACTAGTACAATAACTTCCCCACTGGTTTCTTTGCTTCTTCCCATCCCACCATCCCAAAGTTGATTCTCATCCCAAAGGCAACCAGAGGAGACCTTTTAAAGCATCAGTGGAATTGCGTCATTCTTATGCTCAAAATCTTCCAGTGGCTTCCCTCTCACTCCGTATAAGATCCAGTTTTTATGGTGGTCCTTGATGTCGTTTGCCAGGTGGCCTCCTGCTCTCTCTCCAGATTCTTTCCCTTGCTCAGTAGTTTTCAACCACGTTTGGCGTCCTTGCTGTTGCTTCAACACATCCTTAAGACTCCTGCCGCAGTCTCTGCACCTTCAGTTCCTTCTTCATGGAATTCTTTTCTCCAAAGTGCCCATATAACTTCAAGTCCCACTGTCAGTTTACCCTGTCCTGTAAAGTAGCCATACTCTCATCTTTCGCACTCTGTACCCCTCTTTCCCAGGCTTATTCTTTTCACAGCTCTTAGAAACACCTGACATAGGAAGTATTTCTATGCCTGTTTATGACTGCCTGTCTCTTCCTGCCATCAGGATGTAAACCACATGGGAACAGAGATGCTCCCTTTTTCATTGCTGTATCTCATACCTAGAACAGTGTCAGACACATGGTTAGTGCTAGATAAATGTTAATTGAATGAATGAATGAGAGAAAGCGTCTGCTGAGCCCCTGATGGTCTCACATGTCTGGATGTTATATGGAAATGGTGATTGCTATTGGGTGCATTTCTTGCTCGTAGCCAGTGGGACTTGCCCTTCAGCTAATGAAATCTGACGTCAGCTGTCTTGGAGATTTATCAGTTAGGATGTTTCAGTTGCAACTAACAGAGACTGACTCGGGTTATCTTAATCAAAAGGAGAATTTATGGGGAAGGATATCAGGGCCTCCCAGATTGATGGGTAAGCTGGAGGAGCAGGCTTGGATGGAGTACAGGGCACTGTGGCAGCTGGAAATGTGACAGTCATCTTTTAGCAAGAACATCAGCTGGATGTGCTGTCCCTGCTATGACTCACCCCTGCCATCCTGAGCAATTTCTAACCATTCTTCATGTGCATTGCCTGCTGGAGATCCAGATTCTCTGAAGCAAGACTCCATTGACCAGGCCAGGTCCACAGATGCCAGAGGCAGGAAAAGGGGGCGTCTGGCTCCTTCTGCTTCCCAAGTAGGGGCACTTGGTCCCGCCTGCCACCAAGACCTCCCTTAATGGAGGATTTTTCCAATGGAGGGGGTGCTTGTATACCGGACTCCCCCCACCATCCAATTTATAAGTCCAGTAGAGGAAGACATGCATTTGCCTGATCTTTTACCAATCCTTGTTTCAAAGCCACTCAAAGACTCATTTACCCTAAACCACATCGGTGCTGAAAAGGGACTCGGGGATCTTCTCCACATTTTCCTGGGGCTGTCAGCAAGTTGCCTCCCAGGAGGCCTTTGTGGAACTTCAGACCATTTCTCTAATTCTCTGCCTTTGCCGCATCTGTACGTGCTGGTTGCTAAGCAGGGGGAGGAGCTAGAACATCTTCCTTTTTGAAGGAAAAGAATCCCTCTCCAAGAGCTTTCCTTGCCTAGATTAATTAGACCCATCTGCAGAGCAGGGGTGCATCGGGGACACACACATATGTGTACAAACAAACACACCCCAGAGCCATGCACTAAGCAGCCTGCCCTTCGTCAGTAACCTACACATATTAATACTAAACAACACTGATGATAGTGACAGTGCTTTCTGATCAAAAGTTATTTTTATGAAAGACACTAGCCTACCACCCTCCACCATCTGAATATTCTATTCCCTGATGAGAAAAGCAGAGCTGTAAGGCACAGCAGGAAAAAAAAAAAAAAAAGTGAACATAAAGCACTTCCACTCCAGATCACCAAGCCCTAAAAAGACTTGAGACCCTAGTGGATTTCAAATTAAAAAAAAAAAAACTCTTCCTGTCTTAATTGTGCAGACCATGAGTCTAAAATGATATGATGCCTGTTGGTGAATTTCAGCTCATCCCTGATCAGAACCCCTCGTTAAGCACGTGCTCAGGGTGCACTCTTGGGCACACACAATCTGCCGGTACCCCCAGCTCACAGGCGTGCACAGTTCGGGCCGTAGTAATTCAGATGCCATTAATCCAATCCCAGCAGGACAGTTGTTCCTTTGATGTTCCCTTGGGGGAACATTCCAGGAGGTCCCCTCTCTTATTGATGTGGGAGTCTCTGGGGGCCAGTGAGCAATGAGGGCATGTGTTGGGGTGGGGAGGAGAAAAAAAAAACAAAAAACCTGGGCTCAGGCTCCATAAGGAAAACAGATCTGCCACGAAAAGAGCACAGACATTCAGGAGGTGCAAAGCCTTCAAGAAGCACAACAGACTTGGTTCATGCCAGACAAGAGGGCCCCCTCTGTTGAGACCAAGACAGCTGGGACCCCATGGCAGGGCCAGGCAAGATACACCCTGTCCTCTGACTCAGATTCCCCCTTGATTAGTGGAGGGAGTACATGCTTTCTATGCCTCTCAAGATAGAACCAAATCATTCATAGACTTTACAAGTCAAATAAGAACAGTAGAAGAAGCTACACATTGCAGAGATGAGATCTTGCTTGTCTGTTTCTCTTTGTTTTGTAACAAGGTTTCCCTCCAGTTCAGGAGGAAACTCAATACCCCAAACACACTGAACTTGCCAAACAGATATTTCAAGGTGTAATACTCTGTGTTGGATGGGGAAGGTTCCTAATGAATATAAAAAGAAATTCGGTTCGTAAACATTAGATTTACAAGCAACTTTCCTACATACATCTGTGGAACGGAATTGAGTACACCAACATGTGATTAAGTAATAACAATACGATTATAGCAATTGGCATTGCACTGATGCTGTTTGTACCATAATAATTAGCCCTTAAATGTGAGTTAATAAGGGCACAAACACATGGTTAAGAATGGATCTAAGAACAACTTAGAAAGTAATAACAAAAAGTATTCTGGGATGGAGCCATAAAAACCAGGCCAGTAATATCTGCCAGCCACCCAGACATTCTGTTATTTGATAAAGCTAATAATGCAAAACTTATTGCTATAGCAGAAACGTCATAAAAATGTAGTAAAAATAAACAAGCACATGGCTCTGGCAGAAGAGCTGAAAACAAGTGTGGAAATTGAAGACATCAAAGGAAAGCCAAGAAGCATCTTGGCAAGTGGGAGCAGGAGATGTTCACATATATGAGTGGAAAACCTTAAGGAATTGGGGATTTTTTTTCATGTTTGAGCAATATTTTGGGAAGTGGTATTTCATACATACTTGTCTCTGTACCAAGAAATTTCTCTTCCCAACATTATTTTGTAACGTACTTGACTGGTAGGATCTGTTTCCGTTATGATGCCTTTTAGCAGAAGTATTGGAAATTTTTTAAGCACAGGGAAGGGGAGAAGATAGTCATGTTATGAAGCCTTTCCCTCGCCATTTACGTGCAGTTGCTTCCATTAATTCTCAAAATGATCATGACTGGAAGGAAAGGGTTTCAGTCCTCCCTTACATAGGAGGAAGCTGCAGCTCTGAGAGGCTGATCCCATAGCCAGGTAGCAGAGATGGGACTGACTCCAGAAACCAAGGGCTTGACCATGGCCCTTGTTGCTTCTTATCCTACTTTTCATTGGAAATTGCAAGAAGAGAAGGTGATTCTGGTGGGACCGACCACTGCTGAGCAAATGTTCATGAATATTCCTTTCCGCATTCAGTGTGTGGACTCCTTTCTACATTCCTTCCCTGCTCAACTTCTGCTGCTGCCCTGAGGGGCTGTCAAGGATTGACCAGAGGGAGTTATTTCCCAGAGTCTGGCCATTGGGGAGGGGATGGGAGGAGTTTCAAAGGCCAAGGCCAACATCACTTTTTGGCAAATAGATGGGGAAAAAATGGAAGCAGTGGCAGATTTTATTTTCTTGGGCTCCAAAATCACTGCAGATCATGACTGCAGCCATGAAATTAAAAGACGCTTGCTCCTTGGGGAAAAAAAAATGACAAACCTAGACAGAATATTAAAAAGCAGAGACATAACTTTGCCAACAAAGGTCCATATAGTCAAAGCTATGGTTTTTCCAGTAGTCAGGTACGGATGTGAGAACTGGACCATGAAGAAGCCTGAGCGCCAAAGAATTGATGTTTTTGAACTGTGGTGCTGGAGAAGACGCTTGAGAATCCCTAGGACTGCAAGGATATCTAACCAGTCCATCCTAAAGGAAGTCAGTCCTGAATATTCAGTGGAAGGACTGATGTTGAAGTCAAAGCTCCAGTACTTTGGCCACATGATGTGAAGAGCTGATGCATTGGAAAAGACCCTGATGCTGGGAAAGACTGAGGGCAAGAAGAGAAGGGGGCAGCAGAGGAAGAGATGGTTGGATGGCATCACCGACTCAACGGACATGAATTTGAGCAAACTCCAGGAGATAGTGAGGGACAGGGAAGCCTGGCCATGAGGTCGTAAAGAGTTGGGCACAGCTTAGTGACTGAACAACAACAAAGGCCAACAGGGCTTCCAACCCCAAAGCCCCCTGTTCATCGGCACCCACAAAAAGCCTCAGCACCTCCCGCTGCCGGTCAGGTCAGCCTTCACGTCCGCAGCTGCCTGGAGTCTGGCAAGGTGAGGCCAGCTCCCTCCCTGGCGCCCACTCTCAGCATCTGAAGTCTCCCCAGCCTTGGAGGGGGGGCCCTGCTGCTTTGAGACCCAAGTGCTCAGTCAGTGAGGGGCACGCAGATGCACCAGACGGGCCCGCGGTGGCCTCTGGGCAGTTTATGAAAGGAGCAGGAGAGGGTAGGAGAGGAGGAGGAGACAGAGGACAGCTGTGTTGAGGGTCTGAATGGGTCACAGGCCCTCGGGTGGCCGCCAGCAGGGAAGTGGGGAGGCTGTGAGGAGAATACCAAGTTCCCCCTTGCAGGGGCCTACTCCAGCTGAAAGCAGCCTCCTCGCCCCTAAATCCAATTAAAGGCCGATATTATGTCAGTGGAAATGTATGCCAATCCTAATATAGTCTAATAAGCCTTAAAATAGCACTCTGTAAGTGGAAAGCCCCGTGCTTTAATTTGATTCGCAGCCTAATAACAGGCTTAATAAGAGGGAATTGGCCCCCTTTTATTTTCCAACTGGTCTCTGCATGCTCTTTTCTTCCCCTCTTTTCTTGCCTCCACTTTCTCTTTCTCTGGAGCTCCGTGGGGTGAGCCGGGAGAGGTGGAAACCTCAGAGTTTCCAGCGGAGAGGCTCCTGCTCCTACCACCTGAGGGAAGGCGATCCTGGCGCCAGGCGGAGACTCCGGGCCCTTCATCCTAGGCTCGACTCATCCCTGCCCTGGACAGGCAATGGGGGAGATGGAAGTGAAGTTCCTCAAGGCAATAAGAGGGGCCTCGTCACTCCCTTCTTCTGAGGTCTGGGGGTCTTCCCTCCTAGGACAATACAGCCAGTATTCAGTCTCACAAGCCCACTGCTGGAGCTGATGGGATGGATCCCTATGGGCAGGTCTCACGAGCACAGTCTAGAAATTGATTCAAGAACTTCACAGAACCTTGGCAATTCTTGACAGCAAAGGAGTCCCAAACATTTAAAAAGCAGAGTTTTAGTGTACACATTTTTTGCAGCTTTAATGAGATATAATTCACATTCCATACAATTCATCCATTTAAAAAGTACAATTCAATGGCTTTTAGCATAATTACAGAGCCGAGCAAACATCGCCACAATCAATTGTGGAACATTTTTTATTATTCTGAAAAGAAACTCCATAACCTTGAGCCATCACCCTCCTCCAACCCCTATGCCTCTCAGCCTTAGAAAACCAGTAATCTTTTTTTTTTCTTTTTAAATTATTTTTAAAATTTATTTTTTGACTGCACTTCACTGCATGTGGGATCTTAGTTACCCGGCAAGGAATCAAACCTGCACTCCCTGCAGTGGAAACATGGAGTCTTAGCCACTGGACCACCAGGGAAGTCACAGAAAACCACTAATCATCTTTATAGATTTGCCTAGTTTAGATGTTTCATCTGAGTGGAATCATCCAGTATGGGTCCATTGTGATTGAGTTCTTTCATGCAACATAGTGTTTTCAACGTTCATCTGTGTTGTGCCATGTGTCAATACTTCATCCTTTGCTATTGCTAAATTATATTCTGTTATATGAATATAGCACAATTTATTCACCCATACTTCATCCGATGGACTTTTGAGTTGTTTCCACTCTTTGGCTATTATGAACAAAGCTGCTATGAATATTTGTGTATGAGTTTTGTCTGGATATGTTTTCACTTCTCTTGGATATATACCTAGGATTTGAATTTGGGGATAGTACAGCCAACCTATGCCAAACCATTTAAGGAACTGTCAGACCATTTTCCACAGTGGCCGCACCCTTTACCTCCCTCCCCACCAGCAATGTGTGAGGAGCTCAATTTCTCCACATCCTCACCAATACCTGTCATTATAACTTGTCATTATTTATTATAACCACCCCCGCTTTCCCCACCCAAGCAGGTGTGAAGTAGAGTCTCATTGTGGTTATGATTCAGATTTTCCTGATTGGGTTTAACGGACTCTTGGTCTAAACCGGTCTGTGAGGAATGAATTCAAAACTCAACTGTGCTGATTTTTGGGCTTTCCTATTGGCTCAGTTGGTGAAGAATCTCCCTGCAATGCAGGAGACCTGGGTTCAATCCCTGGTCTCCAAGATCCCCTCAAGAAAGAAATGGTTACTCACTCCAGTATTCTTGCCTGGAGAATTCTATGGACAGAGGAGGCTGGCCGGCTACTATCCATGGGGGTTGCAAAAAAAGTCAGACATGACTGAGCAACTAACACTTTCCATCACTTTTTTTTTTAATTATTTGGCTTCATCAGGTCTTAGTTGCAGCACATGGGGCCTATCTTTGCATTGCACAAACTCTCTAGTTGTGGCACATAGGCCTAGTTGCTCCACAACATGTGGGATCTTAGTTCCCCAAACCCGTGCGTCCCCTACATTGCAAGATAGATTCTTAACCACTGGACCACAAGGGAAGTCCCTAACTGGTTGATCTTGAACGGTTAACTGTTCCTCTGAATGCCGGTTTCCAGATCTGTGAAATGGAGGTTGAGATACCTTCTCAAGTCATGAAGTTTAACAGAGAACGTAGGGGAAGCAGCCAACTTGCAAAGGGTAGGCACACAATCCACCTTCCTTCCCTTCCCCCACCCCTGGGACTTAGACCCCCATTTTCCTGCTGGTCCAATAGGAATGATATGTATAGGTGCTCTACCGACTTTACAACAAGGTCAGGAGGAAGCATATAACTTTAATAAGAGAAAGAAGGTGATGATGGATTGAATTGGGACAAAGCAAAAGAGCGTTTGATGCCAGGATAAAGAAATTGAAGTTTTCTTTTTTTTTTTAACAAGGAGATTCAAAAGGTGAGGAGTGACATAATAACCATTTTCAATATAAGAGAGGTTATTATGTGGGATGGTGACCAGCTGTTCCCCATCTCCACTAAGGACATCAGAAGGAAAAATGCATTTAAACTGTGAGAAGTAGCCTGTAGCTTAGTTATTAGGAAGAGCTCCTTTGCTGTCAGGGTCGTGAAACATTGGAATGGGAATTTATCAAATTTCCCATCCCTGAAGGCCTCTACAAATATGATAAACTGCATCTGGGATCATGAATGAGATGCCCTGAGGCAGGTCCTTCCATCACAAAAACACTGCAATTCCTGGCAGCGCTCGCCCGTGGTAGCGCTCCCCGTAAACCCCCCATTTGCACAGGGTAGTGTGATGGTGACCCCTCCACTCCCCCCTCCAGATCCCTCCCCGCCTTCATTCCATCCCCTGCCCACCTCCACCTCCATCCCCCCACCCCACCCCCAGTTTCCTCTGGATCTGCCTGCTCTCTCTCTCCTCACCCTAAGTCATGGGGGAGTCACTGCTCACTGTTTCAATAGTGAGTGATGTGGTTTCTAAACATAATCCCAGCTTATAACTTCTTTGGCAGCCCCTGGGTTGAAAGGTGCTTTTAACAGAGAGGGAGAAAGAGAGCTAAATAACCCTTTTATTTAAAACACACACACACACTTTTAAGACAAGCTCAAATATTTGGTCCTTTAACTGATGGCTCATTGTGGCCATGATTGTCCTTGGCAGATCTTTTGAGTTTGGGAATTTGGCTGACAACTTCTGTTTTAAGGATGAGCAGATCAAAGTGCATGCTTGGGGAAGGCATAGCACTAGGATCAAAGAGGGAACATCTCCGACTTGGGTACTGCTCCTACTAGGAATCCTGTCCCTGTCTCTCTGTCATGGGCATCGTTGTGGCTTCCACCCCATGGTCATCCCATCTTCTTCCCATGTAGTCTAGTGACCAGGAATGTAGGGGCTTCCAGGTGGCGCAATGGTAAAGAATCCACTTGCCAATGCAGGAGACTCGAGAGGTGCAGGTTCATCCCTGGGTCAGAAAGATCCGCTGGAGTTGGAAATAGCAACCTGTTCCAGTATTCTTGCCTAGAAAATCCCATGAATAGAGGAGCCCGGCAGGCTACAGTCCATAGGGTCACAAAGAGTCAGACACAACTGAGCGCGCGCGCGCGCGCGCACACACACACACACACACACACACACACACGCGCGCGCGCGCACACACACACCAGGAATGTAAGGAGGATTGTCTCTGCTCCCCAGGACCACAGTAGATTCCCATCGACCAAACCCAGTGGTGATTCTTCCTGCCTTATATAACAAAGTTTGTTCCAGATAACCCTAAATCAATAAATGCCCAGAATTTCCCAGGCCCCAGAGGTTGGGGCTTCTGTCAACCCACCTCCACATCACCACCTCTCATATTTTGGGCTGTGCTTTCTTTTTTACAATTAGATTTGGGAGGCAGGCTGCACCGCCCGGCTTGTGGGATCTTAGTTCCCTGACCAGATATTGATCCCATGCCCTTGGCAGTGAAAGCCCAGAGTCCTAACCACTGGACCACCAAGAAATCCCCTGGGTTGTGCTTTCTTTGCCTTCTCTTGGCTGCAGTGGGTCTAGATACAGGTTCCCTCCCCACCACTGGGAACCATCAGGAGGGGACTCGGGCAGCCAGAAACCCCTGGGGTCATCTTCCTGCCCCTGCAAGCAGTCCTGCAGGTTGCCTCAACACTTTCTACAAATATGACTTCTCTACAGGTATCACGGTGTGAAAATCTGAGCCCAAGAGAAGAGGTTTGGATGAGAGGGGTGGGCGGGCATTCCTTCATCCCTTTCCTCCTGTACTCAGGGATTTTTCAGCTGTGTCCTCAGACCAAGCTTCCCTCAGTGGAAGGCTAGAGGGCAGCTAGAAACATATTCCCTGGTAGCTCAGCTGGTAAAGAATCCACTTGCAATGCGGGAAACCCAGTTCGATTCCTGAGTTGGGAAGATATGCTGGCGAAGGGATAGGCTACCCATGCCAGTATTCTTGGGCTTTCCTGGTGGCTCAGCTGGTAAAGAATCCGCCTGCAATGCGGGAGACCTGAGTTTGATCCCTGGGTTGGGAAGGTCCCCTGGAGAAGGGGACAGCTACCCACTCCAATATTCTGGCCCGGAGGATTCCATGGACTGTATAGTCCATGGGGTCACAAAGAATCAGACATGACTGAGTCACTTTCACTTTTCAGAAACATATTAGGGCTATCTGGGTGTTGCTATTGTGTCAAAGAGTCAGAAACCCAGGCAAAGAGGTCACCTGGGCAAGGTGGCTCAGTTAGCAGTGGCAGGGCCAGGGTGTCACCCTTCCCCCTCTTCTTTCCAGCTGAGTGATGGGCCAGTGGGAAAAAAGGGCAGCTTTACAGCTGACACCTCCTACCCCAGAAATCGCTTCTGTAGCTCCAGCGAAAGGAAGAACCACGAGGCAAATGAGACTTGCACCTCCTTCCCTGCCACGCTTTCTCCCACGTCTGGCCCAGAAGAGTCACCCCTGGGAAGGCACCCAAATCGTAGTGTCTGGCTGTCCTGTATCCATGCTTCTGTGCAGGGGAAGTCTGGTTCAGATGAGTACGATGGTGGCAATGAAGCGCCTCTGGAGGTCACATGCTGCCTGGAAAGATGGGGAAAGGGGAGATGGACAGGGTGAAGCTAATGGAAGAAACAAGGACCGCCCTGGCATGAGGGTTAGAAGCTTGGCATGGGATCTGGGCTCTGCCTCTCCCTGTGGAATCCTGGACAGCTACCTGCCCTCCTGAAGCTCAGACATGGTTTGCAGACACTTCTAGGAGCACACCTGTCCCCCCGGGGTTACCTGCTCAACACCAGGCCCTCAGACAGCCGTCACTTCTGTCACCCACCCAGGACTTCCTGCTTAGCCATCTTGGGCATCAAAACTCTTCTCCAGAAATACCTCTTCACTGGGCTGGCATTGATTTTTTTTCCCCACTGATTTTATTTTCTAGCCCCTTTCTTGAATCTTTCATTCCCCTTCCCCCTTCTCAGCACAAACGCTCACCCACAAACACACACACACCCCACACACACCGTGTACAAACTGGCTCGCACTTAGGAGAATCCAAACTTCCCGACAGCTACTCGCTCTGTCTGCCTCTTGCTTAGTTTCCAGGTGATGAAACTGGCCTTGGGCCTGGGTGGTTGCCATGGAGATGCATCCCAGCTTCCCACCCCACATCGGCCCTCGAGTTCTTCCCGGCAACCTTTCTGGGCTAGAAAAGAAAGATCTGGCGTTGCCCTCTGCTTCTCCTTCTTTGCAGGGATAGGATTCAGCTGAGAGTGCTTTGATGCTTACCTAATCCAAGTCTTTGCACTAGGGAGAGGGCAACGGCTGGCAAAAAAAAAAAAATCCAGGAGGTTTTTTGTTTGCCTTGTTGTGTTAGCTAATTATTCCAAGCAGTGATCAGAGAAAAAAGAAAAAAAAAAAGGAATCAGGGTAACGTCCATGTTATCTATATTTTATCATCTTTGGCAAGGTCAGCAGAGGAATGCATTTTTATTTCTTCCTCTGACCCTTCATTTAATGTCATTCTTACTGCTGAGCAAATCTTACCGCCTATTGATATCACCATCAAAAAATATCTCACCTTCTCATTCACGGCTCTGAATAGACAGCTCATCAATACTATCTACCTTCACCTCTGCAAGGGCACTTCCTCCAGGAGCTTAGTTTGGTCCAGATTTCTAGTAATATATGTGTGTGTGTGTAATTTATCCAGCACTGCTTTCTAAGCATCTCAAAGGACTTAAGCCAGTGTCTTATATAACCCAACCCCTCTCGGCAGGAGAGGGAAACTTCTTGCAAAGTGCAAGTGAGGAATGGCATGTCTTTTCAGAGAGTTTGGAAATTAACTAGGTTGAAATCTATTGACCACAAAGAGAAAACTATCTAGGTTTCCGATTGTTCTGTAACCTTTCTGGCATGCTTGGAAAACAAGCCTACTGCAAAAATTCTAGCCAGAGACTTACTTTACAGAGGGAGGGGTGGGGTTAGCACTGGATGGGGAACTTGATGGTAACCTGGGTTTTAACCCTGCCTCCTCCATTCTGGACTTCTCTGAATCACATTATATTTTCAAACTCTGGTTTTAACTTATTTTTTTTCCTTAAAAAATAACTGAGTTGAAATACCTACCTGCCTCCCCTCTAAGTGACCCAAAGATGTGAAGATACAGTGTAACCTTCAAGGCATGCTAGAAATGCTAAGATTAATTAAAGCCATGAGACATCTTCTTTGGTGCTGACAACCATCCTGTGAGGCTGGCATTCATGTCTAAGGATCAGAGACATCAGACGGCTTGCCCAGAGTCGCCCAGGTAGCAGGCAGCCGTGTCTGGACCAGGATGGGCTGACTTCAACTTGAGGGCCTTTCAGCAGCCCACAGCTGTCTCTGGGAACAAGGTGAAACCAGCGCTGAGACTCAGTCCCTGAGAGTGGGTCATTTCAAGGTCATGCCAACAAACAGACCGCTGTACCAGCTCTGGAATTAGATGCAGCTCTGGTGACCAGGAATTAGAGGAGCCTTATGGCTCCTGCAGCAGATGGGGAAAGAGGGAAAAAAAGGAACAGAGTGGAGAGGACAGAAAGTAGAGGAAGCCATGTGAATGCCCGTGCTGGCCTGGAAGAGGGGAGGGTAATGAGCCACGCTGAAGGCCTTTGAGCCCGGAGAAAATGTGCGTCTTTATCTCTGTCTCTACAATTTATGGTCCAGCTGGGTTCCCTCGCAAGGCTGGGGCCGCTCTGGCGCTGCCTGAAGAGTTACTCTCGGGGTAAGACACTGGAACCCTGGGGCCCTGCCAGGAGCATAATGTGGCCATGTTTATTGGAGGGAAGTTCCCAAATGGAGTGAGTTGCTGGCAGAGCCCAGAAGATTTAGAGGGTGCGACTCTATGGAGTTTCCGGAGCAACCAAGCAACCAGCTGACCGGAACTCACGTGTGTCAGAACCGTGGGTTGTATTCTATCCTTTCCTGGCGGTTTCAACAGATGCTCCTCTTGATTCATTCATTCACTCACTCACTCACCCATTCATTTATCCTTTCAATAGCGATGTAGGTCGTTGTTACAACCATAGATGAGATATAACATGTCTTTCTACAGGAGTGTTCCATATACTGGGTAAATTTGAGCTTTCTTGCCCTCAGGAGATAAGAGTCAAGTATTTATATTTAATTAATGCTTGTATAACAAGCACCCATGTGTATAAATTATTAGTTTGCCATTGTCCATAAGAAACATGGGTGGATGTATAAATTATTACGGTTCACCACTGTCCAAATAACTTTTTGCAGTTGCTCACTGAAAAAAAATACTTATTTATTTATTTATTTATTTTTGGCCATGCTGAGTCTTCATTACTGTGTGGACTTTTCTCTAGTTTCGGCGAGTGGGGGCTACTCTCTAGTTGCAGTGTGCAGGCCCTAGGGCATGCAGGTTTCAGTACTTGTGTGTGGACTCACTAGTTACGGTTCCCAGGCTCTAGAGCACAGGCTCAATAGTCGCGGCATACAGGCTTAGTTGCCTCAAGGCATGTGGGATCTTCCCAGACCAGGGATCGAACCCTTGTCTCCTGCATTGGGCCAATGAATTGTTTACCACTGAACCACCAGAAAAGCCTTGGAGTTGTTCATTGACTGAGATAAATGATGATATTCTGGAATGTCAAACTAGCAGAAAAGTTAGTTAGCCAATGCTGATTGTATGTGCCCTTAGAACTCTAACATTAAGTAACTAGTCTTAATTCATTAAGAGTCTAGACTTTAATGTCTGTTTTGTTGATTATTAGTTTAAACACTGTTCGTCCATGGGATTTCACACCTACACACATTTCCAAAAGGAGTTATTTTAAAGATCTAAGATGCATACATGTATGCGTTTCCATGTGTTCATTTCACCAACATTTATCGATTGCTGGTACCTGTTCTGTTGGGGAAGTATTTATTATGGACGTATTTCTAATGAGAAAGCTAAGGTCTGATATTCTAAAGGGCATATCCAGTCCATCTTTATTGTTGTTGTTTAGTCACTAAGTCCTGTCCAACTCTTGTGACCGCATGGACTGCAGCCCACCAGGCTCCTCTGTCCGTGGAATTCTCCAAGCAAGAATACTGGAGTGGGTTGTCATTTCCTTCTCCAGGGTATCTTCCTGACCCAGAGATTGAACCCATGTCGCCTGCATTGCAGGTGGATTCTTTACCATCTGAGCCACCAGGGAAGCCCTCCTGCTTCTGTGAGTGCCCTTTAAAAAGGGCTCAGGGCCGGTGCACTGGGACGACGCTGAGGGATGGGATTAGGGGGGAAGTGAGTGGGGGATTCAGGATGGGGGACACATGTACACCCATGGCTGATTCATGTGAATGTATGGCAAAAACCACTACAATATTGTAAAGTAATTAGCCTCCAATTAAAATAAATAAATTAATTGGCAAAAATAAGAACAAGAAAAAAAAAGGATATCAAATATTCCCCTTCTTGCTCTCCTGTCCCTGCATCTCTCCTTTCTCCTCTCTTCAAACCCCTCATCCATTGGCTACTGTGTTGTTGTCATTTCTCAGACTGCACCCTTGTCTTCCTGACCCAGGGATCAAACACACGTCACCTGCATTGCAGGCGGATTCTTTCCCTCTCAGTTACCTGGGAAGCCCACATCCAATCCATGGTGCCTCTCATTTCTCTTATGAGGGGAAGAAGGGAACTCCTGCTGTGTTCTGTATTTAGACACAGGATCCCTGCCTGCCTTGGAGAAATCCTTTTCCCCTAGTTCAGTTGAAAAGTGAGTTCTACTCAACTCCACCTTTCCTTGAAACATAATTAAATTTTAATATAGAAAGTGACAGCACTTTGAAGAGAGAGGTAGAAATATAGTATGTTCCAATGAACAGCCACTGGGACTCTGCATTCAGTCATAGAGATGATGGGACAACGTTGGAACATTGTTGTTCCAATGATGGAACATCTCTATCTCCCTAGAGATGATGGAACAATGTCTTCCTAAGGGAGAAAGAGGAAGGAGAACACTAAAGTCCGGCACTGAGAAAGCATGTGAGGGGTCTGGAGGCTGACCCTCACTTGGGGGTCAGTGCTGACTATTTCTGCTGCAGAGAGTAGGCACAGTACAGCTTGGTCTCCAGGAGCTGAGACTCTAAATGGTCTTTCATTTGAATTGGTCTCCCCACCCCACCTCCTCGCCCGCAAGAGCTCAGAGTTCTGAATTTTTTTGGTTGCAGATCCACACCTCAGAAGTCCTTTATCACATTGTGCCATACACAGAAAGTGACCATTTCTATGGGGCATGCTGAGGCTACCTCCCCAAGAACTGAGGGGGAAAACCAGGTCTTGACTCACCTGTGGCCCCTTGCCTGTGGGGACATGCTCATTTTAGGTGACTTTTCTGGAAGTCATGGAATCTATTCCTCTGCCCCCAGGTAACAGCTGCCCTTGTGTCGTCCTGATAAGGCACAGTGGTCAAGTTGGCAGTTTCTGGTGGGAGTGAGGGAAGGTGACCCCTGGGTCTGAGTGTCTGTCATCAAGAGATGGCCCCTGCTTTTGCATTGAGCCTCTTCTTCCTGGGTGCTCAGGCCAGCCTCAGATTCCTGCCTGCTCTCTTCCCAGCGTCTGTTTTGTTGTTGTTGTTTTTAAATTAAATTTTATTGAAATATAGTTGCTTTACAATGTTGTGTTAGTTTCTAGTTTCCGCTGTACAATAAAGTGAGTCAGCTATATGTATACATATCTCTCTTCTCGCGGATTTCCATCCCATTTAGGTCACCACAGGTCACTGAGTAGAGTTCTCTAAACTATACAATAGGTTCTCATTAGCTGTCTGTTTTATACCTCACACCAATAGTGTATATGTCTCAATCCCAATCTCTCAACTTATCCCAACCCCACTTCCCCTCTTGGTGTCCACATGTTTGCTCTCTCCGTCTGTAGATTCACCTATACCATTTTCCCACATATATGTGTTAATATACGATATTTGTTTTTCACTTTCTGGTTTACTTCACCCTGTGTGTCAGTCTCCAGGTCCATCCATGTCTATGCCAATGGCACAGCTTCATTCCTTGTATGGCCGAGTAATATTCCATTGTATATATGTGCCACATCTTCTTTATCCGTCTATTGATGGACATTTAAGTTGCTTCCATGTCCTGGCTATTGTACATAGTGCTGCAATAAACATTGAGGTGCGTTCAAACAAAGCAATTGACAAAAGATTAATTGCCAAAATATACCTGGTGGCTTAGATGGTAATGAATCCACCTGCAATGCAGGAGACCCAGGTTCAATCCCTGGGTCAGGAAGATCCTCTGGAGAAGGGAATGGCTACCCACTCCAGTATTCTTTCCTGCAGAATTTCATGGACAGAGGAGCCTGGTGGGCAACAGTCCATGGGGTCCCAAAGACTCAGACATGACTGACTGACTAATACTTTCACTTTCATGCAGCTCAATATCAAAAAAACAAACAACCCAACCAAAAAATGGGTGGAAGACCTAAATGACATTTCTCCAAAGAAGATATACAGATGGCTAAGAGACACATGAAAAGATGCTCAACATCACTAATTATTGTTATTGTTATTCAGTCCCTAGGTCTTGTCTGACTCTGCAACCCCATGGACTGCAGCATGCCAGGCTCCCCTGTCCTTCACTATCTCCCAGAATTTGCTCAGATTCATGGCCATTGAGTCTGTGATGCTGTCTAACCATCTCATCCTCTGCCACCCCCTTCTCCTTTTGCCTTCAATATTTCCCAACATGAGGGTCTTTTCAAATGAGTCGGCTGTCCACATCAGGTGGCCAAAGGTTGGAGCTTCAGCTTCAGCATCATTCCTTCCAATGAATATTCATGGATGATTTTCTTTAGGATTGATTGGTTTGATCTTGCAGTCCAAGCATCTCTCAAGAATCTTCTCCAGCACCACATTTCGAAAGGATCATTTCTTTGGTGCTAAGTCTTCTTTATGGTCACTACTTATTAGGGAAATACAGTGAGGTATCACCTTACACAAGTCAGAATGACCATCATCAAAAAATCTACAAATAATAAATTCTAGAGAGGGTGTGGGGAAAAGGGAATCCTCCTCACTGTTGGAAATGTAAATTGATACAGCCACTATAGAGAACAGTATGAAGTTTCCTTAAACAAACTAAGAATAGAGCTACCATATGACCCAGCAATCCCACTTCTGGGCATATACCCAGAGAAAACCTTAATTCCAGTGTCTCTTTAAGCCAGATGACTGGAAGCATGACCCTTCCCTCTTCAAAGGACTAAATTTTCAGAAGACCTAAGGCTCCTGGGAAGAACAGTACAATCATGATTATGAAATGGTCCATTTAAAAAGAACATTCTGGACAGAAAGTAAAAGGGTGGTTGCCTGGGGCCACGGGGAGGGAGGAACGGGAAGTTGTTTCGTGGATCCAGAGTTTCAGTCTTGTAAGATGAAGTGTTCTGTGGATGGATGGAAGTGATGGTTGCACAATTATTGGAATGAACCGCACTGTACCCTTAAAAAAATGGTTAAGATGGTATATAGTTTATATTTTGTGGATTTTACCACAATTTAAAAATTTTTTAAAAAAAGACTTTCCACTGAAGTCACCCCGACTATATCATTTCAAAGTAGCTTCCTTTCTTCTTTTTATAGTTTATTTTTTCTAGCCTTAAAAACAATTTACTCTTTTTGGTGGATCCTCAGCACTAGAACCTTGACTCCTGTTTTTCCTCCTCATTCCCAGGAGATCCTACCAGACACCAGGGTCCCACAGGCCTCCATAAACACTCACTGGACTAGTCAACCTCATCCAGGCTCCCTTCTCCTTAAGGTGCATGTACGTGCTCAGTCGTGTCTGACTCTTCTTGACTCTTTGGACTGTAGCCCTCCAGGCTTCTCTGTCCATGGGATTCTCCAGGCAAGAATCCTGGAGTGGGTTGCCATTTCCTCCTTCAGGGGATCTTCACGATTCAGGAATCAAATCACCATCTTCTGTGTCTCCTGTATTTCAGCAAGCTCTTTACTCTCTGAGCCATCAGGGAAGCCCCCTTCTTCTTAAGCCAACGTGCAAAAGTCCAAGGTCACACGCACTCTGGCCTATGAGGGGATCAGGAGGAATGCTGGCCTCACATCTCTGCCCCCAAATTCCTGAGCCCAAGAAACAGGAGGCGGACCTCTCGCTTTGGGTTGTCCTTTGATGTACATTAAAACCCACCCTTGTTGCTGGCATGAAATTCTAAAGCCTGGCTTAATTTATAATAACAGCAACAATCACAGAAGCTTCTTATTTTGTAGCCAAGATGAATCTGTTTGCAACTCATTATATTCACGAAACCTTTATTTTCCTAAGTATATTACAATGGCTTGTGAATTCTATTGTTATTATCGGCATTGTTATTCCTACTTTGATCCATGTTATTATTTTTATTGAGTTGCCTTTTTCTTTAGTTTTCAGTAATGTCTTAAAGGCTTTGTTTTATTTATGCTCATAAATTCCTTAATGGCAGGAATGATTTTTCTGATATTATGGGGAAGAGGGATAGTAAGATGCAGAGCAAGACGAGCTGGTCTCCTCAAAGCCACATCAATGCCAAAGGAAAAATCCGTGGTGGATGGATTCATTCATTCATGTCACACGTGCTCACAGAGGCTTCCTTTGTGCCTGTGTGATGCCGATGCTCAGGCCGCTAAGAGGCAAAATGATTACAAATGGGGCAATGGTGTCACCAGACCTTGGTTCAAGGAAGCCCATTTTGATGCAGGAGTATTTTTAGTCAATAGCTTGTGTGAATTTGGCAGCATTATTGTTTATATCTCCCTCATTAGATAACAATAGCACCCACTTGTTTATGAAATGTATGTATTAATAGTAAACACTTATCTTATCTGGCACATAGTAAATGCTCAATACTCGTTAACTGTGGTTGGCTGATCCTCCTCAAGGAGCTCATAACCCAGAAAAGGGGCCAGACCCTGGAGTCCCCAGAACTGTGCTATGAGGAAAGGGGTCAGGGCCATGATGGGAAAGGAAAGTGAAGTCGCTCAGTCGTGTCTGACTCTTTGTGACCCCATGGACTGTAGCCTGCCAGGCTTCTCCATCCATGGGATTTTCCAGGCAAGAAAACTGGAGTGGGTTGCCATTTCCTTCTCCAGGGGATCTTCCCGACCCAGGGATTGGACCTGGATCTCCCACACTGCAGGCAGATTCTTTACCATCTGAGCCACCAGGGATGCCTGGTGAGGGAAGGAGTCAGGGCCCTGATGAGGAGGCATCAAAGAGTGAGGACTGGTCCAGGCAGAGGGGAGACTGGGCTGAGAGGCTCTGCCAGGCAGAAAAAACAGCATCAACCAGGCCCAGAATTGAGCAGGAGGGAGTGTGCAAATGCATGAAGGGAGATCTGGCTGGAGCACTGGGCTTCCAAGTGGGGCCAGGGCCTGAGGCTGAACATTGATTGGGACCATTCTGCAAAGGGCTTGAATGCCATCTTAAGGGCTTTAGGTTTTACTGTATTTCAACACACATTTTCCTTCACCTTTTAAGCATCTCCAAACTGAATACATCTTACAATCAATGTGTTGTCATAGTTAATTGCCAGCATTTTTTCCTTTCTTAGCAGTACACAAAATTACAGTGTACTGTACAATCGGCGCCTCCGATTGAATGAAATACGGCGTGTTAAAGGCTTCGGGACCCAAGGCCTGACTGGAGAAAGCTTCGTGTTGTTATTGTTTCCTTTCCATTCCAGTAACTTGTTGGCTGCTCGTAAACACGTGCCCAATTGTGCTCAGATGCAATCAGTGCTGATAAAGACGTGAGTCCTCCCAACGCTTAAGAGCCATTGTCTCAGTGGAGGTCCCCGGGTAGTGTTGAGTCCCCACCCAGGATGAACTGTCTTTCTTCAAAGAGCTGCACGTGGAAAACAAGACGTGCAGGCAAAGCAGCGAAACTGCTGAGAAAAGATGCAATGTGTTCCAAAGACAACTTATACGCAACACTCAGCACCTGCTGTCTTGTCCTTTACACGGACTTATCCCTGTGCCCCTTGACATGTTCCTCCAGGACTGGGTCTCCCTATCTGTGTGCAGTTGCTGTGGATTCTGCAGAGTTAAGAACCTGAGCATAAAAACTGAACTGAAGGGATGATGCTATGGAAGGGAGATTTTTTTGCTTTCAGTCTCTTGATTCTTCAGAGTGCCTTCTGTCTCCTCCCATGCATCTTTATGCTTCTATTTTCTGCCTCTCTTCCTTGAGGAGAGCTGTCCTTGGAGTACAAGCAATCAACGGGCCTCCTGTTATGAGGACAGGGACAGGGAGACAGATAGTGAGGAAGAACCTGGAGGTCCCACTAGCTGATGCTCAGAACTGTCTGAGGCTCATCCCGGCAACACGAGCCCCACCCTTCTCTGGTGGCCCAGGCTGGTTGCCTAGCAACAGTGCCCCCTGCTCTTTCCATACAGGCTTCTCAGCATCACTTCCTCTGTGTGTGTCCCTTCAGACCAGTCCATGAGGTTTCATTTTATCCAGTTTTTATTTATTAATATAGTGAAGATAGGTGAGAGAAGTGTGTGGTGTGATTTTCCTTGGATACTCAACCCCTTAAGCTCCACCAGGTCACTAAAGGTGGAGCTTTAGTGGAGTGAATAGGATCCACTGAGCTCTCAATATCAGCTGTATTACAGCCTCACTGTGGGCTGAGAGCAGAGTTCATGGACAAGACCTAAAGAAACAAAAAGATTCTCTTGGGATCTGTCGGGTCCTGAATTCCATCCTATTGCCATTCCCCTGCTATAGCCAGGCAGAGAAGTTGAGTAGTTCCAGTCCTGGTCTGTATTATTTATCATATATAATAGGTATGTTCTTACAGGGTCTTTGGTGAGACGTCCTCCCTATGAGGTTCAGCTTCTATGCCAGGTCCTTTCAGACAAGAAACACTGGTGGCTCTTTTCAATGCTTTCAAAGAAGCTTCCAGTGAAAAATCCAGTCTTCTGTAGTCTTGCCACAATAAGTCCTGAATGCAGGCATGGGATGTATTTCAGCATCTAAACCAAGTGTGAGGGCCCTGGAGTATTCCGTCCTAACCTAAAAAAAAGATGGAAAACTTAGGTCTAATCAGTTTCAATTATTGTATACAAAAAAGGGGCAGGGGTGGAGTGGGGAGAGGGAGAAGGAGAGGAAAGCTACATTATTAAGGTTTACTTATTTATATGTGAGGAAATACAGTCATAATTGCTGGTTTTCCTAAGGTGGAACAATTTCCCCTTTTGTATCAATGCCTTGCATATAGTATGTACACAGTACCTGTTTGTGAAAGAAAGAATGAAAGGAATTTCTGCTTCATTGGCTCATTAAAACAAAACTTTTGATGGGACTAAACACAAAAAGCTGAGCTGTGGAGAACATGATTGAGAACTGACATTAAGTGTGAGCTGAGAAACTATTTCAAGAGATAAACGTTCATTTTTTTTTTTTTTTTTTGGACCTTGTGTGGTAGGAAACTTCAGATTGGGAATTGGGCAATAGAGACTAAGTCAATGATCTCCAGCCTTTTTGGCACCAGGGACTACTTTCTTGGAAGACAGTTTTTCCACGGATGGGGCGGGGAGTGGCGATGGTTTCAGGATGATTCAAGCACATTGCATTTATTGTGCACTTTACTTCTGTTATTGTTACATCAGCTCCACCTCGGATCCTCAGGCATTAGATCCCAGAGGTTGGGGAACCCTGGACCTGATCATAGTTCTAACATCAGAATTTTCACTTCAGAAAAAGTATGTTGTGGGTAGGAGCTCCATGACCTCTGGCCCAGACGTAACATTCTGTGAGTCCTGATGTCAATCACTTTTCTCTCACTGGGTCTCAGTTTGTCTGGTCTGTAACACAGCTCACTTTGTATTTACAAGGACCCCTATGGATCCTTCTCGTTCCTGGGATCCTTGACATTCTAAATGGGAGAAGCTGTGTCTCATCATGGAAGGATCCCTGGGCTTCCATTCCTCCTCTTCAGCCATCCCATCCCCTGAGGGGCCTGGCATGGAAAACAGTGATGGGTGGTCAGGGTCCTCTGGAGAGAGTGATGTGAGCCAACCTTCTTCCCTCGTTTGGCGCATGGACAGCCCGACATCCAAGTGTCACTATAGGATGCTGTTTTGCGTCCCAGAAATGTGTCTTCTTGGGGGAAGAAAAGGACTATTTTCTTGTCCGGAGGATGGGAGCTGAGTGCCAGATGAGAGAAGTGGGTGGCTGGGGTCATCAGTTTCCACAGTTATTATCTGTGAGCAGATCTTGTTCAGTGTTGCGTTCCCAGAGCCAGACCGTCCCCCACACCCCATTATTTACAGTGTGGTCACTAAGGAATTATCTGTTGAATGTTGAGCATTGTAAGACATTCCACAGCTAGACTAAGAAGATATCTGGCTGTCTATAGAACATCCTCATGTGATTTGGAGGGTGAGAATGTTAATCACTGTGTAAATATCTGAGTAATTGCTGCACTGGCAGCATTTTTAAGACGGTTTGTCCTGAAAGTGTGGAGCAAGTCGTTCTTACCGGTTACATTTCATCCAGACTTAATAGCTGGTTGGGTTTGACACCATCAGGAAGTATTCTCTATCTCTTTTCAATGCTGTTCTCTATAAAAGGGAGATTGACATCTGCCTTTTATCAGTGTATTTCAAAACATTTGGGGGTCCTAGAATTTGAAAGGGCCTCTCTGACCTGCTCAAGAGTCTCTGCCTCATTTAGAGGCTAGGAAGAATTGGAATCTGTTGGGGTCCCTGGGCTGGTGGCAGGGCGCGAGCCAGCTCTCCTGTCTCCTAGTCCAGTGTTTATTCTCCAAGGCACACAGTAACCTTCAATCCTTGCAGACGTTGGAAATTTTAAGAACCTGCCCTCGCCACAGCGTGCAGCTGCAATGTGAGATGAGCGGAGGCTGAACACGTTTGTGAATTTCAGAGAGCACCTCACCTTTTGAGAGGTGGAGAAATCACAGGTTTCCACAGTGTGTCCATAGAGAGCGTGCTGAGCAGATGCTTGCCCTCCCCACGAGAGGAAACGGACCTATTGCACCAGGAAGGACTTAGGGCAGATCTTCAGGAGAACTTCCTGGCGCAGTGAACTCATCGAAGGTAGATCTTATCAGCTGCAGGCTTAGGCAGCTGTTGGCAGGGCTTTCTGTTTTCTCCCAAAGTGCAAGAGGAGCCCCGTTAGTGAGCGAGGCACGTTTACGGAGCCTGGAAATATGTTCTAAGCAGGGCTCATGTCCCCGAGACTCATTGTTTTCTGCTCTTTGCTGAGCAGCCCTGGTTATGTCATTCTGGATCAAGCCAAGCCTGCCAAAACCGTGGAAGCTGCCTTGGCTGTCTTTCCTTAGCAATAGGTCAGGAAGAGAGCGTTCTGGCTTTTAAACATTACTCTGAAAGGGACTGAACTTGCTACTACTGGGGTGCAACTGATTGCAGAATTCTCCAGGGTGGTGAGTGGTGACATTTTTGAAGCGAGAATAAAACACATCCCTCTGCCTAAGGTGAACATTTGTACACCTGTGTGGAGCAGCTATGATGTGTGTATCACAGGTGTATGTGTACTGCTTCAGCTGCGTTTGTCTGCACATGCATCTTGGTGTTCATTTTACAGTCATGTATGCTTCCACAGCCAGGGGACACGTGTGGACATGGCAAGTGTGTGGGTGTGTGTGTGAACATGTGCATCTGACCCTCGTCAGTTTTTCTTTCCTCATGGCCCGTGGCTGCACACATAGGCAGATAGCTGCAGCACATTTGCAAGTGTCCATTCTCTCTGCTCATACTATTCTCCCTGCCTTTAGGGGGAAGAAATTGTTAACTGTTGGCAATGCAATAAAGAGAAACTGATTTCAATGGAAAGTTTTCTTGCCCTGCAGACACATTGCCACTGCTTTTATGCTGGGCACATTACACCGTGGTGAAATTTAGTTAATTTTATGGTTTGTTATTACAACAGCAGAGTGGGTTGAGAGAGGCAGCTTTTGTTGGCGCCACGTCCCAAATTTCCTGGGTGTGATGGGGAGTCGGAGCAGGAAGCTAGCAGCGGTCGGAAACAAGTCCTCGCAGAAGCAGAGTGGCTGCTCTAGTTGGCTTTTAACGTCTGTCACTTACAGGAATTAGTTAATTGGTCAACAGAGGCTGGGCGACTGCCCTCACTGAGTGTATGTTTTGGTTAGGGAATCAAAAGGAGCGGTGAGAGAACTGTGAGAAAACAATCAGCTTCTCAACTGTTGGGCTGAAAAGCAACATGTTTTGGTGAAGAGAGCTTTGCAGCCTGAATGTGCCCTGTTCAGTTCTCAGCTTTGCCAGCTATTAGCTTCTGCATCTGGGACCTCAGTTTCTTCATCTGTAAAGTAGGATAGTAATGGCAACCTTCTGTGGTTTCCTGGGAGACAAACTCATGGAACACAGTAGGTGCTCAGTAAATGGTCTTCCTCTTCTCCCTCCTTGCTAGGAAAATCTCTCTGGAGGCGAGAGAAAGTCAGTTTTGGGGGTTTTGAAAGTCAAAACCTTGGGGTTTTGAAATCAGACCAAGTACCAAATGGGAAGGGATTAGGGGTACACAGGTGATGGCATGCATGATTTCTGAACCCCCTAATCAGGACATACAATCCGAGAACCTTGGAAGGATTATTCTGGAAAATCCACAACAAATATGGGTGCTGCCTGGATCAGATGCTGAGGACCTAGAGTAGGAATGTGACAAAAGCCATTAGCTCGTTGGGAGGTATGGCTTCAGTCACTCTGAAGGAAGCAAAGCTATTAGCATTCTTATTTATACTACTAATGAAGCTAATTAAATCTGAAATCTGAAACAGAGTTGGTGGGGACTAGAAAACTTGGAGAGCAGAAGCGATTTTCACAAAAAATATGGCTTTCCTTCTCATTCTTCTCAGCTGGGTCCTTGGATCCCACCACCAATGGTAGGGCAAGCAGATGACAAAGAATATGTCAGCCCCACTATCATTCCTCCAAGGTCTGGCAACTTCTTCCCCGGGGCTGGGAGGCTGTTTGTCTCTCTTCTAGTGAGTCCTTTGTTCTCAGCAGACAGGAGCCCAGCAACTCCCATTGGTCTTGACAAGTGGCCTGTTCTGGGTGGGACATGTCACTTGCAGGCTCCTGATTGCCTCCTAGAATGAATGAGAAAGGTCTTAAGGAGACCACACAAAAACCGACCAATTCAGGTGTTCGAGCCAGCAATTTTATTCCTCCATTGATTCTGTTTCTCCTCTTTGGGAGCTAGTTTTCTTTGCCCTGTCCTGTCTTAGAAGAGCTCTGGGAGCATTGAGATGCCATAAACTCATTTTATCTGATGGTTTGGGTGAGAGAAGAACAAACAACAAGATCTTTGTTTCCTAAGTTGAGACTCGTCATTTCACGGATTATGTCAGAACTCATCAATTTAAAACTTAATATAGGGTGGCCTTATGCTTTAATGCTAAAAAAAAAAAAAAAAAAGGTTCTATTTTGGCCCAGGAAGCCCCAGAATGAAAGTATTTGAAAACCACACAACAAGGCTGACTCATTTAGGGGGAATTTAACTCAAGTGCTTTGGGGCAGTGGGGCAAGGAGGGCGGGGGACTTGGAAATGAACACCCGCTGGAGCAGAATGCTGGCTTCTGAGTCACAGGATCAGATAATAATTAGACTTTGGTGATTTTAGCCATCAGTAAACCAACCCCCTTATTATAAAAAGGGAACAGTGTTTATTTAGTGTTCTCCTGCCAGACTCAAAATATTCCTATTGTTCATCGTCCCCAGACTTAATTTCTGATAAAGCTCACGGTCACTGTGGAGGGTGCTAGAGACAAAACTGCTTATTTATGAAGTCTCTGCTTGGGGAATAAGGTGAGGGTTTTGAAATATTGTGAGTCACCAGAACATAGATCTGGGGCAAGGGATGATGCATTTTCAAAAGATTAAAAAGAAGCAATAAGTTTTCCTTGTCCTTTATGCTTTCTATAGAATAAAACTATGCTGAATATAATATATTTTTTTAAAAATGATCTGGAACCCATCAGGATTTGTCCTGTGCTAGAGTAATCATCCCAAACATGAACCTGTCACTGTAAATGTACAGATATTCTGGTTAATAGAAAGACCCAGTAAACAGAACAGTAGAAACAACATAAAGTACTGCATATTTTATTAATGTGCTTTGTAATGGAGTTTATTTTTTGATCAGAAAGTTAGACTCCAGAGAGAGTCTCCTGTTCTAGTCCAACTGAGTCCTAGTGTCCCAGGCACTGGGGAGTGCCTTCTCTTGGCGGGAGGGTGGGGAGGTAGGGGTGGTTGAAAGAATATCAGGAAGAAACCTTCTCCTCTAACCCAGGAGGGCCACCATCCCTCTTGCTTAACCCACAAAGTCCAATCCTGACTCTGGCTCTAACATAATGAGGGACCCCTTAATCTAGACTTCCTTATTGTCTTCAGTCAGGCCACAGAATCTGAGGTGTCACTTTCTAAAGTAGGCAAAACTCTCAGAAACCACCAGAGCATGCATGATTCCTAGCAAAAGATCTACCTCTTTTTAAAAAAATATAACCACTGAGATTGTTCTTTGAGGACAGAAGGAAGAGAGGGAGGGAGGAAGGAAGGAACACAGAAGGGAATGGACAGAGGATAGATACCTTCCACTCCCTGGTGGTTTAGTCGCTGAGTTATGTCTGACTTGTGACTCCATGGACTGTAGCCTACCAGGCTCCTCTGTCTGTAGGCTTTCCCAGGCAAGAATACTGGAGTGGGTTGCCATATCCTTCTCCAGAGGATCTTCCCAACCCAGGGATTGAACCTGGGTCTCCTGCATTGCAGGCGGAGTCTTTACTGACTGAGCTACCAGGGAAGCCCACTCCCTACCATTTAAATATTTTAGATTAAGCCGCAAGAATTCCTTTAAATAGATGCTACATAGTGTAAAAAAAAAAAAGTTACAGATGTTATAAAATCATCACAATTATTAAATGCCCTTAATTAGTGTAACAACTTTAGTTAAATATGTTTGCACAGCTATGCTCACAGCACCTTATAAACAGGGAAGAATTAGGTCTTCTAGGACCTTGGAGAGGAAGTTAGGTTCTTTCCTCATAGGAAGGGTCGGAGGGGCTGGAGACTGCAGTGAGTTTTGGGCTGTGCCAGGGACTGTTTTCCTGACAAGCACTGCTGTCTGGGCTCATGGGACAAGGCATGGAGCCCATGGCCAGGCTTGGGACAGTGTCTCCCCAGCAAGTCCCCACCGCACCCCCGGGAAGTGTATGGCTAGCTGATTCTCCCCACCAAAGGACAGAGGTGTTTTCTCCTGACTGCTGTCTCCCAGGGCCCCCCCTGCCTTGCCGCTCCCCCCTCAGCAGTCCCGCCCTGGTGGTGGGAAGCATCCGTCAAGCCCAGACACCTCCCTGAGCAGCCCCAGGGCAGCCACGGCCCTCCACAGCTGAGTCCCAGGCACAATTAGGCAGCCCAGTGCCACTCCAGCCACACCTGCTCTCTCGGCAGGGCTGTTAGCAGCAGGAGCCGGCCAGGAGTTGGGGGGAATGGGGGCATGTCTGAAGCCTCCCCTGTCGATCACCCTGGCCTAGGTTATCCCACGGTAAGCTTGGTATTACCGTCCCCCAGCCCCAGTTTCCCTTTTCTTCCTCCTTGCTTAGCATCCAGGGGAGTACCAGCTCTGGGCTGGGAGCAGGTGCAAGGATGGGGAGGAGCTGGGGGGACCGATTAGCACTTGTACACATGTTGTCTAATGAGCATCAGGCTGGGAATCCCAGTAACAAGCCGGAGTCGGAGACCCCTCCCTACAACCCTCTCCCCACCCCCCATCCCCCAGTCATCCCAGGGAAGGCTGTTGTGGAGGAAGAAGCAGATGAAGAAGACGCCTGCCCATCCCCGTTTTGAACCCAGAAATGGGAACCAGTCACATCCTTTTGAGATCCTTGAATCTGATGACTTTTAGATTGTGGAGTGGTACCCATTAATGTGTCATGAAAGCCATTTAGTGGGTCCTCACCAGCATTTTACTGTTAAAAATGGAAAAATATCAGAAATGCATGTCACATATAAATGGAACTTTTTCTTCTGTTGTCTGTAAGCGTGTGTGTCCTGGGTTGAAATGTATTTCTGATTGTAAAGAAAAGCTGGAGAAAGGGTGATGTTCTACCCCTTCTGTGCTGAGTTCCATCCTCCTTGAACCGGTGGGAGCCACCCAGGATGCACAGATCTCCTAAAGGAAGTGCCCGACTTCTGTTAGTAAGCAGGTCCTGCTTTCATGAACACGCCTCACTTCTGGCAAGTTCTCCCCGACTGTCCAGTCTGAATACCAGTTGACACCATTTCTCTTACTAGGTAATAGAAATTTAACTGCCCTTCATGTAATAATCCTTGGTTAATAATTCCCAGTGAGGAATTTAGAAATGCCACCTCAGATTCTATGGCCTTATCGCAAACAATGAGGAAGTCTGGATTAAGGAGTCACTCGTTACATTAGAACCAGAATCAGGATTGGACTTTGTGGGTTAAGCAAGAAGGAATGGTGGCCCTGAGCCCTCCTCCTTCGTGTGATGTTTCCTCTTCCTGATTTCACAGTTGACCAGGCCCAGGCAAAGGACCAGGAAAAGGCTGTGTCCAGGGCAGTGCATCAGCCAAAGTTGCAATTTAAATCAGAACGTCCACTCTCTGGCCTGAGGGTCTCAGTCATTACGTGCAAAGAACTGTGATCTACACTGAGGTGAACCCAACAGTTTCCTTTCCCTCCTTTCACAGGTGCACAGACAGAGGGATGAGTCAGGGATTTCAGAGGCTTTGGGAATGTTCACTTGATTAGCAATGATTACTAACCAGGTGTGGGTGCTTGAAGGGAAATTAGCAACCATCTATGTCTATTTACATGGAAGATGAACCGACTGCCCTTTGAAGTTCAATGCCTTGTTCCGGGTGGCTGAGCGAAGTCCAGAACCCAGATCTGGACAGCCAGGAGCTCTGTCCACTCTCCCAGGGACCCTTGACTGCCACTCTGGGCCCTTGTGGCGCCTCTCCTTCTCCTATAGGAAATAGCCTTCCCCCTCCCCTGGCCTTAGCCAGGCATAGTTTGAGGCAAGTGGGTGACTCCTAGTTTTTGCTGTCAGCTCTTCCAACAGGGGTGCTTGGGCGGGGTGGGGGGAGAGGCTGGTGCTCTGGGCCCCCTGAAGGGAGGCATGGAAGGAGAGCCTGCGAGCAATGGCCTCGCATTATTATGATGAGAGAGATACTATAAACTTGAGGTTATTACTTTTATCATTGTTATTATTAGATTTAATGGCTGAGTGAGCAGTTCACTTGGCCCTAATAGAAAATTGCTCCCGACAGCTCTCCATAACCGCAGGATGGGGGTGGGGGTGGGGAAGGAATGCTGTCACCTCCACTGGGGAGTAACACATGCAAGACTGGGACACGGACAGCCCAGGTCCCCAGCAGCTGAGCCATCATCTCACCCCCTCCTGGACCTGTGCCTCGGACTGGGAGGGGTGAGGACAGGGAGCTGGGGGGTGCAGGCCCTGTGGACTCTAAGCAGAGGCAAGACACCGTCATCCTTGGCACAGGTGAGGTGTGTATGGGGTGGTAAGGCCCCCCAGCCACTTCAGGGCCCCGGGGCCGGCAGAGGTGGCCATCTCCATCTTCTTTCCACTCTCAGCTGAGTCCATTAAGAATGTATCTCTGTCTCCCGATTGCTCTTCTGTGCTATTAATTTGTGGTTGTATTAATTCCAGCTGTTATTATACAGCCAGGTGATGCAGAACAAAGCTTCTCATTAACATGGCCGGGGAGTTACTGCTTCTGCCAGGATGAACCCCCACCCACCACCCCCACCCCTGTTCTGCCTTGACATGCATGGAGCCTTGGAAAATGACGGACGGATCCTGAGACCCAGGCAGCCATTCCAGAGTCAGAGGTGACTGCGGGAATCACAGTGAAGGGAGCAGCTGCGCTCAGTCACTGCCCTTGCTTGCCCTTCCCCTTTATTAAAATTTTTTTCTTTTCACTCTTAAGTACCACCTGCAACCCCTGTGACAGGTGTCGTGGGCTGTATCAGTGATGGGAAGGACGGCAGAGGGCACCAGGTCACTGGCGAGGTGGCTGCGGGGTTAATGGAGCTGTGTGGTCTTAGTTATCCTCTCCCTATGACCCAGATCAGATCCACAGCTCAGGTTGGGTGCGAGGCACCAGCCCACTGTATCTTTCAACTAGGGGCCGGCTTGGGTTTGGGCCAAAGCGGTTCAAACCCAAAGCGGTTCCGCTGGGGCCGCTCACCTCCTCACAGCCACACACGGACACAGTTTGGAATGGAAAGAGTCTGCAGTGGGACTCTCTGACTTACCAGCTTCTGTTTTGAATTGTGCTGTAGAAATACTTGGAACTTCTCGGGGAGATGGCACGGTTTACTTTTAAGGATGGTGGGCCTTTTCTCCTCTTTCTCAGTACCCGTCCCTTCTGAATCATTCATGGTGAGTGGGTTATATTTCACTCTGAGCAGTGATTACTGGAAAAGTGGGAAAGCTTCATTCTGGTGATTCCTCTGCCACAGTGAAACCATTGATTCAGTTCCTGCTGGCATGTCCCTGAGGCCCACTCATGAGAGGTGACCAGCACTACAGAGGCCTCCCTCCCCCTCCCGGCTTCATTTTCTTTCCACCACCCCCTCTAGCATCCTCTGCTCAGTTACACTGTAACCCAGACACAGTTGGTCCTTCCCACCTCTAGTCTTCACAGATGCTGTTCCCTAAACTGTTCCCTCTTTTTCCACCTGCAGAAGGTCCATTTCCTTGAGAATCATTTCAGGGGCATCTGCTCTGTGACCCATCCCCTTGCCTCTCCACATCCCCACTTTCTGGATTTCAGCTATAGCCCTCAACACACCGTGCAGTGCACCCCTGAAAAGAGTTAGGTCTCTTATACATTATTTGTACCAAATGCCCCATACAGCAAGCACCTGGCTTCCTGTAATGTCAAAAAAAAAAAAAAATCTGTTGAATGAATGATGGAATCCTCCCAATTTTGGAAACAGAAGATCTTCATTACAGGGCTCAGAGACCCAGGGGCAAGGTCACCGAATAAAGCAGGACTAGAACCTGGAACAGAGAAGGCAATGGCACCCCACTCCAGTACTCTTGCCTGGAAAATCCCATAGACAGAGGAGCCTGGTAGGCTGCAGTCCATGGGGTCGCTAAGAGTTGGAAACGACTGAGCGACTTCACTTTCACTTTCACTTTTCACTTTCATGCATTGGAGAAGGAAATGGCAACCGACTCCAGTGTTCTTGCCTGGAGAATCCCAAGGACGGGAGCCTGGTGGGCTGCCATCTAAGGGGTTGCACAGAGTCGGACACGACTGAAGCGACTTAGCAGCAGCAGCAGAACCTGGGAACTCTGGTTCCTGGACGGAGCCCCACTCATCTGTTAGTATCCCCAGATTTCCAGAGTGCATCCAGAGGCCAGGAGCCAACCCGTTTTTATTTCCATGTCCTGTGATCCCTTGAGAATGGCTGGTGCAAAGGGCTTTGAATTGTCATTATTCTGGTAATTAAAAACAAACCCTGGAGCTGGAGGCCAGGGATGCAAAGGAGGCAAAGCAGCGGGAGTTAGTTCCAGGCTCTTGAGCGATGCTGCCAGAGTTAAGGGTTGTGCTTAACCGATTCTGTCTGGTTTCCATCAAGGCAGCCTGTGACCATCACTGGGGGCATGGGCCCAACAGCTCAGAGACAGGTGGACTGAGCTCCCTGGGGCAGAATCTTGCCGGGACACAAACAGGAGAAATTCAACAATTCCTATATAAAAGGGGAAACACACGCACACAAAAGACAAAACTACACTGAGAGTCAGTGTCGGGAGTGGGTGAGGAAATGATGGGCCATGGAGTTCCCAAATATTACAGGGAAGGTCTTCCCTGGTGGTCCAGGGGTTGAGAATCTGCCTGCCAATGCAGGGGTCACAGGTTCGATCACTGAACTGGGAAGATTCCACTTGCCATGGAGCCAAGAAGCCTGGGAGCTGCAACAACTGAAGCCCATGCTCTAGAACACATGCTCTGCACAAGAGAAGCCTCCACAGTGAGAAGCCCGCACACTGCAACTAGAGAGTAGCCCCTGCTTGCCATAACTAGAGAAAGGCTGTGTGGAGCAGTGAAGACCTAGTGCAGCCAAAAATTAACTAGTTAATTCATTTTTTTTAAGTTTGAAAAAAAAAAGACTATGAGGAAACTTCAGAATGGGCTTGGGGTGCATGTTAGGAGGCTAAGGTTGGAACTGAATTCAAAGGATAGACTACCTGCGCTGAGGGGCAGACTGGGGGTATTTAGACTCTGCCTAGGGGTTTATTCCTTGGGTTGATAATCAAGTATCCTCTGAGTGCAGTTCCAAACCTGAGTGAGCCTCAGCATCATCTGGAGGATATAAATGATGACGATGGTCTTCCCAAAGATTGCAGGGGAGGACTACTCCAGTGGCCCAGTGTTAGAACACGCACTGCTGGTTCCACCCGAGTTTCTGATGCTGGTCTGGAGGGGGCCTGAGAACTTGCCTTTGGAACAAACCTAGTGATGCTGACGCTGCTCGCCCCAGGACCACCCCTTGAGAACCATGGCCTTGGAGAAACCAAACCGAGCTTCCTCAGGAAACAAGACCGTGAGGGTTTCCAGCCAGGTATGATGTCCTCTGTGGCTGGGTCTTCATGAAAGACAACCCCTCCTCATCTACAATGGTCTCTGCCTCTTAGAGCTGCCATGAACACGCCATGAAGTAAGGCATGTAGTGATTCTGATTACTGTCACCCGTGTCAGCTTGCACAGCTAGTTCAAGATGGTCAGTGAGGTGTTCAGGGAAGATCCGGTTCCGATCCATGCTCTTCTCTCCTCTCTGGAGTCAACCCCCTCAAAAGAATGGGCATCTGGTGGCCCAGGAGAGGATGCGAGTGTCTCTAGGCAGGCAGTCCCGGAGGGGAGCATCCTCTCCGTGAAAAGGCATTCCCCACTGAAGGCTGGGCCCTCCACCCACCCTTAGGAGCCCTCCTTCTCAGCAGGATGCTTCGGTGAAGGGCGTTATTATGCTGAAAGCAAGGGGGCTGGGGACAGAACGAGAGTGCCCCTCTCCACAATAGATGCTGCCAGCAGCACATCTCACAGGACGAAGTACCATATTTATCCCTCATGGCAGGTAGTAAGTACCGCATTTATCCCTCATGGCAGGTAGTGGGGCTCAGCGTGCGCTGAGGCCCAGTGACACACCCTACAGCACAGAACCCAGCCTTCACTTCTTGACACCCGTGCTCTCTGCTTTGTGAGCAGGTTCCCTGGTCCTCACACCCCACCCCCTCCGCCCAGCCCGCTCTCTCACCCCCATCTCGCGCAGAGAGTCCCAGGAGTGCACACGGTGGGCCTCCCGATGGGGGCGGCATGGTCTGTGTGGGGTGAGCCGTGGAGGTGCAGGTTGGTGTAGGTGTGACCTGGGTGGGGTGATGGGGACCCCCTGTGCTTGTGAGCACCGCATGGCATGTACCTGGGGACATGATGGCCACCTCCCACAGCCTGACTCCTAAAGCTGCCCCGAGAGCATCTTCCCTGCATGGCTGAGGAGGAGAGCTGTCCTTCTCTGGGCTGTTCTTCCAGCTGATGTGGCCTGGGGGACTCAGGGCTGGTGTGTAGAGTTTCTGGATCTGCCCTGCTTTCCTGTCCCCAGGAGATTCTGCAAGGACAGATCTGGGCAGAACACACCACCCTCTCTTGTTCTTCATCCCAGGTTTGGCTCCCATGAAATGCTCTCTCGGGAATTTTCACCCTTCACTCTCTCCATAGCCAGAACTCTGTGGAAACCCCTGGTTTCCGGTAACAAGCCATCTCTCCCAGAGTCAAGAACCCACACCCAGTGGTCCTTGCACACAGCCCACTGGACCAGATGAAGGAGGTGTGGGGTAGGGTTAGGCGGCCTCCCCAGCGCTGCCAGTGTTCAAGCATCGTGCACAAAATGCTCCTTTTGTCCAGACCTACGCGCCTCAGTGATGTCATGATGGAGACTCGGTGGGGAGGGTGATGGAGGGGGGGAGGGTGTCACGGGCCAAGAGGATCAGAAACGCAGCTGAGAAGGTGGCTCAAAATAGCTCATGGAGAACAGACTTCTGCTTGACAGGCTGACAAAGATGTGCCTGGAGCCAAGCACTCCTCTTTGAATGCTCTGTCTCCTTCTAATTACGGATCTGTCAGGAGGAAGAGAAGCCAGCGCCTGCCTGACCCCAGTGACCCTCCACTTAATGTGGAGATGGGAACGGGAAGCCCAGCTCCCCCACCTAGCAGAGTCAGGCGACTCATGGGGAAGATAGCTTCCTACCCCACCCCCACCCCCCATCCCTTCCTTGGGGACCAGAAGGTCTCTGCCCCACAGCTGGTTCCCTTCCACGTGGAGGGAGAGAGCTCACCTGTGTCCCTAGCAGGGCCGGGTCTCCCCTGTTGTCAGAGCCCAACAGAAAGAGTGCGGACTTTCTCCTCATCCAGCAGGTGGACAGGGAGTGTGGTCCCCAGATGACATGCTGGGAGGTTCTCTGCCATCAGGGACTTCACGTCCCTTCTTTATATGCAGGCCAGAATGGACTGCAAGCTCCCTTCATTTTTTTAAAGGTTTGTTAACTTACACACAAACTTAACTTTCAAAGGATTGAAATATAGTCTAATTTGAGGGTGAGAGGGTTAGATAGCATCACTGACTCAATGGACATGAACTTCAGCAAACTCCAGGAGATAGTGGAGGACAGAGGAGCCTGGCGTGCTGCAGTCCGTGGGGTGGCAAAGAGTCAGACACGACTTAAAGACTCAACACCAATCCATGAATAAATCATACAGAGTAAAGACAGTGCCTTCCTCACAGAGTGTCCCCTTCTGTGTCCTGAGGACCTCCAGCATCACAAGCCCTTGGTGCTTATTTCTGAGTGAAGGCTCACTGTGTCCTCACAAGGGTGACCCCTGAAATGCGCTCACAGGGGCCTCACTTTCCAGGCAAGGAAGGTAGATACCGATCTTGTTCTGGAAGAAGAATTTGCCATTTCAGAAGATTTGGGGGATAGAAGTAGGAAAGGGAGGTCAGTGTGCCTGTGTGTGCTCGGTCACTTAGTAGTATCTGACTCTTTGTGACCCCATGGACTGTAGCCCACCAGGCTCCTCTGACCATGGGGATTCTCCAGGCAAGAATACTAGAGTAGGTTGCCATTTCCTACTCCAGGGATCTTCCCAACCCAGGGATTGAATCCATGTCTCTAGCATCTCCTCCATTGGCAGGTGGATTCTTTACCACTGTGCCACCTAGGAAGCCTGAGAGGTCAATAGAGTTTAATAATTAGCAATCATAACCTTCCTTGAACTTTTATATAAAAGCTTATCTTAACATGTATATATGTGTGTGTGTGTGTGTGTGTGTGTACATATGTATAAAATTTTTATTTACATGACTGACCTATCTCTTGGCACTTCTAACCTCTGGACTGCAGCCTCCCTTGGGAGTATCAAACTGTAGGATCTCTGGTCTTGAGCGGACCCCAAGGGCCCATCCTTGGATGATGGATGGTAGGCTCAGGGTTTGGGCTTGCAAGGCTCTTCTCCTCCCTCCCTCCTTCCTTCCCTCATTCCTTCCTTACTGCCTTCCCTTCACAGAAGTTACTCAGTAGCCTGTGCCACCCATGGGGCACATACACTGGAGGAAGAGTCAGGAATGAGACAGACATGGTTCCTGCCTTCAGGGAGCTTACATTCTAGCAGGGAAACAAGCAATATCTCAAGAGCTGTAGGTTCAAGTTGTGTTATAGATAAATACCTGGGTGAGGGGATGGAGGCAGATTAGAGGTGTGGGCATCATGGAAATGGGGGGTGTCAGGGAAGGCCTCTCTGAGAAGCAATGCCATTTAAATAAGACACCTGCAGGAATTGAGGGGCAGCCCTTTGAATTTCTCTGGGGAAGCAACCCAAGTGGGCAGAAAAGTCCTGAGGCAGAGACTGAGGTGGGAGGCATAGCAAGAAGGCTAGAGAGACGGGAGTCAAGTGGGCAAGGTGAAGGGTGGGGTGGGCAAAGGTGGAGGGAGGCCCAGGTCATGTAAATCCTGGAAACATCTGGAATGCATGAGACAAGGACTTCTGGGCAGCTGATTTCAAAGTGTGTTAGTGTGGGTTAGTCAGAGAAGCAGAACCAATAGGAGACACACAGAGAGAGAAAGAGAGAGAGAGAGAGAGAGAGAGAAAGAGGCAGGCAGGCAAATAGATAGATAGATGGATGATGAGGAATTAGCTCCTGTGACCATGGAGACTGAAAAGACCCAAGGTCTGCAGTCAGCAAGATGGAGACAGATAGCCAGTGATGTAAGCCCCAGTCTCTGAGTCCAAAGGCCTAAGAACCCGAAGAGCCAATGGAGTAACTTTCAGTCTGAGTCCAAAGGCAGAAGACTGACTGACGTCCCCAGCTCAAAAAGAGTGAGGCAGAAAGAGAATTTTCTTCATTACAGACTTTTTGTTCCATTCACACCTTCAACAGATTAGATGAGGCCTACCCACACTGGGTGGTGCCATCTGCTTTACTCCGTCTACCAGTTCAGATGTAATCTCATCTACAGACACCCAGAATGTTTAACCAAAGATCTAGAAACCTTGTGGCCCAGTCAAGTTGAACATAAATTCGTGTTCAACTGTTTGCAACCCCATGGACTGTAGTCTGCTAGGCTCCCCTGTCCATGGGATTCTCCAGGCAAGAATACTGGAGTGGGTTGTCATTCCCTTCTCCAGGGGATCTTCCCAACCCAGGTCTCCTGCATTGCAGGTGGATTCTTTAACGTCTGAGCCACTAGGGAAGCCCTAACAGCCCACAGGGTGACTCAATTCCAGGTCTGTGGAAGAGAAGAGGGGCTGGTTAGTAGTGACAGGAAGGCCCGCTGTGTCCAAGAAGTCACTTCTGTGGCATCTGTTGCCTTCCAGGCCCTAGGGGCCCTGCACCCCCATGTCCCTCCCCTCTCTCTTTAACTTCCAAGGATTACCTGATGGGCTTTCTTGTCCTCATTTCCTAGGGCTGCTGTAATGAAGTACCACAAGCTGGGTGGCGTGAAATAACAATAGTTTATTGTTCTGTGGTTAGGGAGGCTTGAAGTCTAAGGTCAAGGTGTGGGCAGGGCCATGCTCTCTCTGAGCCTCTGGGTCCTTCCTCTTCCAGCTTCTGATGGTGGCCACCCATCCTGACCTTAAAGCTGTATCATTCCAATCACCACCTTCATCTTCACATGGTGTTTTCCTATTTCACAAGGACATCAGGAGTACTTGATGAAAGCCCACCCTAATAACCTCCTCTTAGCTTGGGTACACCTGCACAGCCACTGTTTCCAAATAAAGCCGCATTCCCAGATGCTGGGCTTAGGACTCCAGCATATCTTTGCGTGCATGTATGCTTAGTCCCTCAGTAGTGTCTGACTCTTTGCAACTCCATGGACTGTAGCCTGCCAGGCTCGTCAGTCTATGGGATTCTCCAGGCAAGAACATGGTGGTGAGTTGCCACGCCCTCCTTCAGGGGCTCTACCCAACCCAGGAATCTAACTCATATCTCCTGGGTCTCCTGCATTGCAGCTAGATTCTATACTTGCTGAGCACTGGGGAAGCCCTCAGCATATCTTTGGGGGCACCTAATTCAACTTATGACACTTCTCTTCCTGAGCTCCCCAGAGGAGCCAGAGGCATGTCCAGGGGGCCCTGACTATTAAAATTGCAAGAATTCCTTTGCCATCTTTTAATTACCAACAAATCCCCTGAGTGTAGACAGTCAGGCACCCCAAAGCATCTGATGAGGCTCTGTAGCACTTTGCCCACACCCCAAATCCAGAGGAAGTTTTACATATCTTAGAAACTCCTCTGAGAAGTTAGGTGGTTAAGTTGGAGGCTGAGTGGCGTTTTTTTTTTTTTTTTTTTCCTTCTCCTGAGCTGAGTTAAAAGCTACCTGGAAGAGTGGACCAGTTTCAGGAGCCCTGGGAGTATAAGTGGGTGGGAAACAGGTGTCTGAGCTGCTGAAAGAGTGTACCTGTTGGTCTGCCAGGCTGAGGACCCCAACACTATTCCAGCCAGACAAGAGAAGGCTACTGTCCTGTTTTGTTCTCTATGGAGGGCTTGTGTTCTCAATTTTAATCTTTTTCCTGAGGACACATAAAAAGCCCACAAGTTGGACTCGGTCTCCTGCCACCATCACCCAACACTCACACACCTTTCCAGGAATCTTTGATGCTCATGTTTGGGCAAAATTCAGTTTTCATGTGTTTTCTGATGCCCATGCTCCATCCAGAGAGTATCCTGCCAGAGTGAATTCCAGATGCAAGCATCTCTTCCATGAGCCCTGGGGAAAGGCAGTTTAATCTGCAAAATGACCTTAAAGTTACCAGAAGGGCTTTCCAATTCAGAACACTTTTTAATAGCCAGCACTCCTTCCTTTCCCAATGCAAAGGAGAGATTTATTCTGGCCAGTTTATCCCAAGTAAATCTTGGGTATCTCAGTTCTACATTTTAACGAGAAACAAGCACTTTATAATAACTGCTCAGATTAAACTCCAACATACTCGCAAACCATTAACCTGAAGGAATTGTAACGATAAATTAAGCATATTAATGAAGCTGTACTACAAGCTCAAAATTTGTTAGGTAAATTGTAGCATTATTAACAACCAACTTGACTTATCACCATCTATCATTGGAGGGAAATGAACTAAAACAGTGATTACATGACACGCAAACCCTGCCAGAATAAATAAAAACGGAAATGATTGTTAACAGAAAATGCAAATCTACTAGGACATTTTCATGTGCGTGTCAACCCAAGTAGAACTCCTCTAAGTTTTTTCTCTTTTTCTCTCCCCCTCTCTTCTTTCTCCTCCTCGTCCCTTTTCATCCGTTCCCATCACTCTCCTCTTAGGAGGATCTTAGAGTCCCAATTTGGTTGACATCCTTGTTCTGTGGTTGACACCCTTGTCCTCTGTTCTCCACTAACTTTGGAGAGAAGCCTGCTTTCTGTACATAAATCTCTCCGGGGTACTCGTGACACAACATTTGCCTGTCTCTGTGATCATCCCCGCGTGGCTCAGTACAAGCCAGCTCCTTCTCGATCCTCAGGTGCATGTTGTGATTATTTGCCGTTGAGTTAGTTTGCACTTCTTATAGCATCGTAGCATCTTCTGCTTGGAGGAACTGCAGAGATTATCAGGCTCTCACTTCCACATGACAGAGTTGAGGCATGGAAGGTGACATATCTTTCCCACAGCCATGCAGACATTGAGGGGGCAAAAAAATGGAACCTCCGAGTCTTCCCAAAGTGACGTATGTGTACAGGAGATCACTGCTGGGTTCAGAACTCTGGGCAGAGTCTGAGAACAACCCATGCTCTAGTGGCCTCTCTGGGGCCCGTCCACCCAAAGCCCCGAGGAGCCCCTGGTACCATGACCCTGCCTGGCAGAGCCCGGCCCAGAGGAAGGATCCGGCAGATCTACTTTGGAAGGAGGGGCTGCCTAGAATTGTCCAGAGGGATTTCACATGGACCGAAGTCAGACCGCTGGGAAGGAAGGTTTTGCTTTTACTGCCCTCCTCATAAGCCTTGGGATGCTAACGTCTAATTCCTCATATCACTATGAGAACTGGCTGAGGTTTGACAAGTACAGTCCACTTTGTAAACCTGGAACCCAAGCAGGCCTCGTAGTACCACGGTAATTATTACTGCATGTCAACACACCCCCATCATCGCTTTGCCTGAAGAACTAAGAATTATTTCCACCCTCAGCCTCTCCGCCTCCTCCCCTCCAGCAGAGGTACACTAGACAATTCCTTAATACAGGGTCAGGGTGGATGAGAAAGGAAGCAATGTTAGGACTACAGAAAGAAGGGGAGGGACGTCCCTGGCAATCGAGTGGTTAAGACTTCGCCCTCTAATGCAGGGCGTGCAGGTTCAATCCCTGGTTGGGGAGCGAAAATCCCACACACCTTGAGGCCAAAAAAACAAGACATAAAACAGAAGCAATTGTGTAAGGAATTCAATAAAGTCTTTTAAAAAGGGTCCACATCAAAAAAAAAAAAATCTTTAAAGAAAAAAAGGAGGGAGAAGAGATGAGAGCATTAGTTGGAGAAGAAAAGAAAGGGCAAGAGGGAGGAGACACACACAGTCTGCCACTGGAATAAGAGTAAGCTTAGCCTACTGGGGAGCCTGAGAAGCCAGCAGCTGGGGAAGACAGCTCATGGGCTCTTGAGCCCGTGCCAGTGGAGGCACGTGGACAGGTGTTGTGGAAATCACGGTGCTGGAATCCCGGAATCTCCGCCTCACACTCCTCCACCCCTCGCTGTCCTCTTCCCACCAGGGCACCTGTCTGTCGGGTCTCATGAATCAGCCCCCAGCTCTCAGCAATGTACACACACCAGTGATTTACAGCCAGGTGTGGGGTGGGAGGGAAGACAGGCTGGACAAGGTGAACTCACGGGGGTCGCAGCTCAGTGGCCACCTGAGTTATGAGTCTCTCTTTCCATAGATCTCCTCCCTCCATGAATTTCCATTATGTCACCTGGTGTATTTCATCCGAGCCAAAGGAGAGTTCACCGATACGAATGCATCCCCTCTCCAACCTTGGTTTCCGATCTTAAGGCCCTTTTGGCTTATGTTGTCTAACGGGGTCCCCTTGAGAGCTGATGGATCAATGGTCCTGTTTAAAGTCTGAATGGATCTATAAGTCACAGGAATTTGAACCCCAGGGCAGTGATAACCAAAACCTGGTTTGGGACATCCTTTTCTTTCTGGGTCCTTCTGGTTGCTTTGAAGAGTAACCTGATGGTCTCCAAAGCAAAATGAGTCACAGTAGTTTAAAAATGTATGTGGGATCCCACTCCAGTATTCTTGCCTGGGAAATCCCATGGACAGAGGAGCCTGACCGGCTAGAATCCAACTGAACAACTGAACGATTAAGCATGCTTCAGTGTCATAGCCTGGAATGGCTTTGGGTTTCCAAGAGACAAAATCATATTAGCTTAAGGGAGGAACTTATCCCAGAGAAAGGACAGCATATCAGGTCATAGAATTTAAGAAGGAAGAGGTTGCTGATCCCGATGCCCTGAAAACACTGGTATTTCAGACTTCATGGCTGGTTCTTTGAGAAGCTGAATTGCTCTCATATTTCAATTGTATCTCATGAGTTAGAAATCGAAAACCACATCCATTTTACATAAACATTAAATCAAAAGCAGCCAAAACAATGTCTAAAAGAAAAAACTGTATATGAGATGTGATGTTCTTAAGAAGAGGTTTGTTGTTGTTCTGCCACTGAGTGATTTCCAACTCTTTGTGACCCCATGGATTGCAGCACGCCAGGCTTCCCAGTCCTTCACCATTTCCCAGAGTTTGCTCAAATTCATGTCCATTGAGTCAGTGATGCCATCCAACCATCTGGAGAAGGAAATGGCAACCCACTCTAGTATTCCTGCCTGGAGAATCCCATGGACAGAGGAGCCTGGCAGGCTGCAGTCCATGGGGTCACAAGAGTCGGACACCCCTTGGCCACTAAACAACAAAACCCAGCAGTAGTCGTAGAGCAGTCGACTCCCAAGTGGCCAAACACCATTCAGGCTTTGAGGCTGGTGAATGGTCCTCAGAGGTTGACATCACATCAGAATCAGTTGCTGGGGAGGGGACTGTGGTTCCTGATGCTTGGCCAGGCTGCCTTCTTGTTGTGCGATGGAAAGTTCAGAGTCACTGCCTCGTGTGTTCCGAAGCTCCATCTAGAAGAATGGGGAGGAAAGAAGCAGTTGTTGTAGGGAATTTGAACTCAAGCCTTTGCTCATCTGGTTTCCAGACTCAGTGCAAACGGTGTCTCAGACCAGAGTGCCTGCATGCAAAGATTTCCAGATTCCTCTGCCATGGTCTATTTGCAAACCCTTTCCCTCACTGTTATTCATTTTGATTGGGTGGATTTCTTTCTTTTTTTTTTCCCATCCGCGATGGTTCTACTATAATTGTGCCCAATTTGACAGTTGGGCAACAAAGTCATGGAAACTGTATAGTAATTTGCCCAAACACCAACACAGTCGGCTCAACAGGTGAATATACTGGTCTCTGCTGGTTGCCACCTTCTTGGATTGTGGGGCTTTGGGATCTCCGCCTGCTCCTCCCCACACTGACTTCCCTTCCTCCCAGGTGCTCAGGTGGGCCATCTCTCCAGAAACTGGGATGTCAGTCACCTACACATAGATCTCCCGTGGCTGTGGCACCCTGGCTCTGGCCAAAGTGCCTTCTGCTCCTCCCTACCCCTCACCCGCAGAAATATCTTTACAATCTTATCTTGAACGCTCACCAGACTCCAGCACATGTCCCCCAGGGCTCCCCGCTGCCTGTCTATCTGCCTTCCTGCAGGTCTGTCACTAGCGCGTGCCGACATAACAAACACACATGGCGCACCAACACTTCAGCTCAGTGTCGCTTTGAACAAGGGATCAGCAATGTGGGGAGCAGGTGTCAGAGGTGACCCACCGTCTGCTGTTTGTGGGAGCTGCTCCTTCCCTGGGTCGGGGAATGTGTACGGAGGCTGTCACAGCCAGTGCCATGAACATCCGAGAGGTTGTCACTGGTCTCTCTCTCTGGGAATTGGACCATGATTTAAAAAAAAAAAAAAAAACATTAAAAAGCTTGCCTAGAACACAGACATACTGGGGTAACTGTAGATCTGATGTTCACACGGATTCTGGGTTTGACATCCTTGTCTTCGGCAACTTGGCAGATAGAAAAATAACAGTTTGTTTTCTGTGTGATCAGACTTATCTTAACCAACCCCTGCCAAGCTCTTCCCTTCGTCAGGAGAAAGAGCCAGGGGGAGTTGCGGGCATCGTGTGTTTGAGGGGCAGCAGGGGAGCCGGGGAGGGGAGATAGGGAGAGGGAAACACTGGGAGAAAGGCTGGCCAGTGAGCATGGAGTGAGTTGTGCTGGCATCCCCCAGTGGCTCAGGGGGGTGACACAGTGAGCTGAGAGTGGGCATTGCCAGGATGGGAGGGCAGAACAGGGAGGTTTGGGGCCCCAGGTGTGACAGCCAGTTGCTGGCCCTCCCTGGGGACACTGTGGGCCCCCTTCTGCTAGACTAAGCATCTTCATCCTCAACTGAGCACCGAGATCACCAGCAAGGCTTGTTGTATGCAGGTTGCTGGCCTCACCTCAGAGTTCCTGATTCCGAGGTCTACTATGATGCAGGAAGAAAATGCCTTTCTAACACGCTCCCAGGTGCTGCTGGTCAGGGGCCCACACTCTGAGAGTCACTGCGCCAGGGAACCGCCAAAGCTGACATGCTTTAGACTCTTCTAATCCAGGAGGTCACCAGGGGCTGTGAGTTAACTGGGCTTTCATACTGTGTCCAGCGAAAGAAATCGCTTTATTCATGTGAAATGCTTGGGGAAGCAAACCCGGTCCCCTAAACCTGCTCTCCTCTTTAATCAGAAGGTCAGGTGTGAAAGGAGTACCTTTGGTGTATGGGATGTGATAGATTGAATTGGATGCCCCCTCAAGAAGCATTGAGGGTCTTCCCAGGTGATAATAGTGGTAAAGAACCAGCTGCCAGTGTAGGAGACATAAAAGACTCAGGTTCAATCCCTGGGTTGGGAAGATCCCCTGGAGGAGGGCATGGCAACCCACTCCAGTATTCTTGCCTGGAGAATCCCATGGACAGAGGAGCCTGGTGGGCTACAGTCCATGGGATCACAAAGAGTCGGACACAACTGAAGTGATTTAGCATGCATGCACCCAAAGAAGCACTGAAGTCCTAACTTCCAGGACCTGTGAATGTGACCTTATTTGGAAATAGTCTTTGCAGATGTAACGAAGTTCTTTGGATGTAATTGGAAGTTTGCAGACCCAAGTCGTGTTGGATGAGGGTGAGCCCTAAATGCAATGCCTAGTGTCTTTATAAGGAAAAGGAGTAGGAGGTTTGGATGCAGAGACAGAGACACAGGGAAGGGTGCCATGTGAAGTCAGAGGCAGAGATTGGATGCATGCTGCCATAGCTGAGGAATGCCAAGCTTTGCCAGGAACCACCAGACATTAGGATGGACCAGAGAAGGATTCTTCACTAGTGCCTTCAGGGAGAGCATGGCCCTGCCAACACCTGGATCTCAGACTTCTAACCTCCAGAACTATGAAAGCAGAAGTTTGTCACTTTCAGTGACCCAGTTTGTGGTCATTTGTTATGGCAGCCCTAGCAAACCAGCCCCTGGGGTCTGCAGAGTTTGATGGTACTGTTTGCTTTAGGAGCACCAGCATGATTACTTTGGTGGGGTAGGGTGAAGTGGCGTCTTATGTCTCCTGACTTTGAGGAGATGCCCTGTTCCCCAAGCACATCCATGGGTCAGCTTCAAGTTGCTAGACCAGGAGCCCTGCTCAGAGGACACCAAGGGGGTGGGCAATCCAGGGCAATCCAGTTGGGTGGCTGGGGCAGCTGGGGGGACGGAGAATGGGAGAAGGGGAGAGGGATGGACAGTGACCTCGGTTCTGCAAATTCCAGTCAAGTCCCTGACAGTCAAGGCTGGGGATGGTGCTAGGCCTTTCAGAACATTAGACACAAGTGAAAGAAAGGCTGGGATGAGAGCTAGGCAGTCTGATAAAACCATCTCAAGGAGCCAGAAGTCCAGGGACCTTAGAGCACTGGGAAATGAGCCTAAAGAAAAAGAAGGTGGTCTCTTATGGATGTGGAACTTAAACTTCATTGGTGGAGAAGGGCAGTGGCAATATATTTGATATATTAATATGGGCTTCCCAGGTGGTGCTAGTGGTAAAGAACCCACGTGCCAATGCAGGGGACAGTAGAGATGCAGGTTCCATCTGTGGGTCGGGAAGATCCCCTGGAGGAGGGCATGGCAACCCACTCTGGTATTCTTGCCTGGAAAATCCCACAGATAGAGGGGCCTGGCGGGCTAGGGTCCATAGGGTCACAAAGAGTCAGACCTAACTGACTTAGTATGCACGTACATATTTAATATATTTGAAGAATAAGAAACAGGTGGAGAGAGTGAAAAATTGCATGAGGCTTAAGAACAGATCTTGAAGCCCTCATCATGATACGGGGGTGTCCCAGTTTGGGGCTCGCTGGTCACTGTATGGACATCACCAGGGGCGCTTACTCGAAGTGCAGGTTCCTGGGCTCCACTTCAGTCATGCTGAGTGAGAATCCAAGTATATAGGGGAAGCTGCATTTTCACAGACTCCCACAAAATCTGAAAAGCATCCCAACAGATGCTTTGTAAATGTTAATAGGCTCTCCCCTATGAGATAAAGTTAAGGGCTCAGTGGGTAAAGAATCTGCCTGCAATACAAGAGACACGAGTTCAGTCCCTGGGTGGGGAAGATCCCCTGGAGTAGGAAATGGCAACCCGCTCCAGTATTCTTGCCTGGAGAATCCCATGGACAGAGGAGCCTGGCGGGTTACAGTCCACGGGGTCGCAGAGTCAGACACGACTGAGCACAGGCCCACGCAAAGCGGGGCAAGTGTGGAGGGATGGAAGCGAGGAGGGGAAGGGGTTTCGGAAGCGTTGTAGGTTCGCTGTCCCTCAAATCATCTTGCCCAGGACCTCTGTGTAGGCCACCCGGGGGTGTCTGTGGACACACCGTCCCCCTACAGCTGGACCAGTTCTGACCAGTGTTGCGGGGCCAGGCGCCACCGGACTGGAATCACCGGCCTGTTGCAGCTCTGCCACCTACTGGCTATATGAGGAGGTGCCGAATGCAATGCCGGGTTCAACCTGGTGAAAGACCAGCTTCAGAAAACAGACACAGCACACACACACACACACACACACACACACACATCTGCACACAAGCACACCCGAACCAGCGCCCCTCTGGCCCCCGGTGGCCCTCAGCAGCAGCTGCCGGTTCACCTGTTGTCACAAGTACAGATGCATTCAATTTCTCTGTTCAGGGATGGATGAGATTGGAGGGGGAAAAGTGGGAAAAAGGAAAGAAAGAGCATGATGGTAACCTGAGGCTCTGAAAAGACTTCCTCTTCCTCCTTCTTCCCTGTTTTCCAGAACACGGGAGGTAAAGATGTCAGTGAGAGCTGTGGACGTGAAGTCTGCAGGGGTGGGGAAGGGAGAGGCTCCCGGGAAGGGCAGGACAAGGCAGAGAGGGAGAGTGTGAGCCCAGAGGCGGTGAGCATGGACCAACCATGCCTCAGACAGGCACCCTGGGATCCAGAGCAAGTGAGCACAGGCTGACAACTCATCCTCCCCCGAGGCTCTGGCTGCTGGCCAGTATCAAGGTCTTTTCTGCCTCAGTTTCCTCTTTTGTGGCTTGAATAACTGTATCCCCTGTCTTAGTAGGGGGTTTCCCAGGTGGCTCAGTGGTAAAGAATCCTCCAGCAATGCAGGAGACATGGGTTCAATCCCTGGGTCAGGAAGATACCCTGGAGAAGGAAATGGCAACCCACTCCATTGTTCTTGCCTGGAGAATCCCATGGACAGAGGAGAATGGCGGGCTACAGTCCATGGGGTCTCAAGAGTCAGACACGACTTAGCGACTAAACCACCAGCCCACACAATCTGCCTTCAGAACCCGGCCAGAGCCTGACCTTCTCCAGGCTCAGAAGAGCAGGAAAGTGAGTGGCTGTCCCCTCAATGACTAGGAGGGCTCTAGAACCCCCGGAGTCACTCAGAGGAGGGCTGACCTCTGCCCACCTGCCCGCCTGTCTGTCCACCTGCGTGCCCATTTTTCTCTGGGGATGAACTTCTGACCTTGCCTTGTCTTGGGGCCATGACCTACGTCAGAACCACTCTGAGTCTCGCGGACCGGGTTACTTCAGGTCTTCAGGGGAAACAGATCACCAGACTCCAGCCGTTGCCAGGAGCCGCGGAGTCCTGCTTCTCCAGAATGAGAATGCTCTCCGGCTGCACTCTCTGCCCCTCCCGCCTCCTCTCAGCCTGGCTCTCTCTGGTCCTCACCCCTGCTCCTGGCTCCCTTCCCTACCCCTTTCTGAAGGGTAGCTGCCTGGCTGTCTGCAAGCTGAGCCCGCTGAGGAGGGAACAGGCTGGGAGCCCCTGGAGTCAGAGCCCAGACAGTGAGGGCTGATCTTGGCTTGTGGCTCTCAGGTCGCTCCTGCTGTGCATGCAACTTGGACCCTAAAAATTGTGAAACCGCTGTGGTGGGACTTTGCTGGTGGATCACTGGTTAAGACTTCGCCTTCTAATGCAGGGGGTGTGGGTTTGATCCCTGGTCATGCCTCGCAGCCAGAAACCAAAACATAGGATGGTAACAATGCTATGGCAAATTCAATAAGACCTTTTAAATGGTCTGCATCAAAAAAAAAAAATCTTAAAAAAAAAAAAAAAGAAACCACTCTGACTTGGCAAGGGCCAACAAAATGCCAGCGCTTGCCATGGAGTGTGAGCACCAGGGCAAACTTTGTTACACTGAATCACAGACCAGTAAATCCAGTCCAGTCTAACAAAACGCAGCGCAATACAGCACAACACAACACAATCCAATCCAACAAGCACAATGCAACCAATTCACTCCAACATAGCACAACACAGTGTAACCCAACCCAATACAATACAGCACAACACAATACAAGCAACCCAATCCAACGTAACGCAACCCAACCCAACACAATCCAATCCAGTGCAACACAACACAACGCAATACAAGCAATGCAATCCAACATAACCATTCTAACACAACATAACACAATATAACCCAACCCAACACAGCCCAACCCAGTGCAACACAATATAACACAGCACAATAAAATGAGATAACTAAGGCAAAAGGCAGTTTCATAGCACCCTATTTACTCATCTCACCCTGCATTGATGGAACTGGGGAGGTAGGTGGCTAAGCAGTGGATTTTCCTGGTCACACCTCCATCCCTTACTTACAGAACTGTTAAAAGGAAGTGAACATCAAGGCCACTTGGTGAGGGCAGCAGGCTCAGGAGTGAAGAGACCTGATGGAATTATAGTGGTGATGTGAACATGGGTACCATGGAGCTCCTGTCTATTCATTCCTCCTAGGCTGGAGGGCTGGGGCCTGAGTACACTTTGCCAACCTGGCTTACTACACTGGTGTGGGACGCACTGAAATAATGATCACAGAATCCCTCTGCAACGTTTGAACATGAAACTATTGTTAGTTGAGTAACTGCTGATGGACAAGTGAAAGCTGTTTTTAAAATCATGGCCTGGAGGCCTGGGAGAGTCAGGATCTCTGTCCCATCAGGAAAGTGCTACAGTGCTGTGACTGAGTCTCACTTTCCGTGAGTCTAGATGGGCTGATTCCATTTATATTAAGAATATCAGGGTTTTCCATAACCCCAGTTAGAGAGCTTGGTGCAGAGAAATGCGTTATCCCCTTAACTTGAACACTAGACCTGGCCACAGGGAGAACTGGGAGGATGTGGCTGATTCAATACAACCCACTCCCAGTACAAAGTCCGCAGCCTCGTGGCAGTGGGGAAAAATTCGGTATTTAGTTGTTTTAGACAATAGCAGATTCTCAGCTTTGCTAAAGGAATGAAAGTGTGCCTCTTCCAGGAAGGGTCTCCAAGCTGGGATAGTGGAGGAAAGATTACTATCTTCATTTCACACAAGTCAGTCTATCAGTTCCCACCTCTACAACATGCAATGCTTCCCTTTGCCTACAGATGAAAGGCTAGCGCTTTGAAGGGCGTTCAGGAGTCTTTTGTACCTGCATCCAACCTCCCTCTGTGTCCCTCTGCAGTCACATGGCCTGGCCGTTGCTGGCCCCTCTCCACTGCACACACGTGACACTCACACCCACCCCTCATGCCAGGCAGTCCCAGGATCCATCTTCCTTGCAGTTTCGGCCATTGGGATCCCATTCCTCCTTTAAAAGTCAGTCCCAATTGTCACTCTTTTGTGAAGAACCTTCTCCGAATAACCATCCCTTCCTTTCCTTCGAAGGGTGGGGTGGTGTGGGTGGCATCCTGGTCTGATGCTAGGAGAAAGGGGATCTCCATTGGGCCCTGGTGTTATAATCCTATACCACACTCTGAGCTTCCCTTTTCTCCAGGAGTGGGAAGGACTCTAAACTTCTATTCTGACCTTCTCTCCCTACCTGCCTATGCGGTCAGAAGTCAGCATCTGAAGTTCAGCACCGCACACTTTTAACATTTTTTTTTTTTTACAATTTTTGGATAAAGGTTGAAATAAAGTTTTCTTTTTTAAGTGCAAGTTATCTGCATGCACTTCCCCCAGGAGGAGCTTAGTGTGGGAGGTAGGACATGTTGGTTGAAGACCTGGTAGAAAATTATGACACTACTGCTTGTTAGCTGTGCCTAACTCCAGGCATGTCCTCTCTGAGCATGTTTATTTACACATGACATGTGACTAAAGATAATGCTCTCCTAATCTCATCAGAATTATAGCTCATTTATGAAGTCAACCAGTGTTTCTTGTGTACCTACTATGTGTGGTATGAATTAAATCAGAAAAGAGATGTGAAACTGCTTCCTAAATTCTGTTTGGCATCTTAGCTGTTGTAGACAAGACATTATTGAGGGTGGAGACCCTGCCAGATTCTCTTTGACTCCCTTGCAAGATTCCTTGTGAGTCCTCCATGTGGAGATGTTTCACAGTGAACTTGAACTAGAGACTCCTACAGGTTGCACACAGCAGGCCAGCGAGAGAGCCCAGAAATCCTGTTTCCCGAGCATCAGTCACAGAAATATCTCCCTTGCTCCCACTTGCTCCCAGATCCTCCAACCTGCTCATCTTAGGTGCCGAGTGAAAAAGTCGGGAGGGGAAGCTATGGAGGAGGAGTTTGTTTCCCACTGGGTAAAGAAAATGCTTAAGGTAGGGGGAGATAAGATTATTCTTAATTATCTGACACTTTTGTTTATGTGGTATCTGTAATAATAATAACTGCCCAGGAAATAAGTACCTGCTTAGAAACCTAGAAGGAAATGAAGTGCTGGAGATCATCTTGTTGCTGGGGTTTTTTTGGGTCTCTCTTTCCCTGGAGCAACACATCAAGCTGATGTAGGCAGAGTCCTGCTGGCTAGAAAGGAACAAAGAAGTGTTTCTGTCCTGCTTTTTCCTGGTCTACCTCCAGGGATGGGAAATAAAACTTACCAAGGGGTCGTGGCCAGAAGTCCAGTCAATGGACTCCAGTCTACAGACCCCGGCTGTAGGGGGCTTCTGATTCAGGCCCTGGGGTCTTTTGAGGTTGGGCTGGTCGTTGGGGCCTGCCTTGGGTCCCCAAGAGTAACGCCTGGGTGGTTTCCTTCTCCCTTCCTTAAGTTTCCTGGCCCTCGGCACCCTTCCCACTCCTCCCTCCATTGCCTCTTTCCCCTTCCGGCTGATAGTAGCAAAAGCAGGAAGTCACCAAGGAGCAGAAGGGAGCCAGCGACCCCTGGTGGTGGGCACTGGTGTGAGGCTGACCAAAGGCGACCAAAGGAAAGGGTCTGTGAGGAGAAAGAACTCGACCTTCAGAGTACTTCTCTTGGTTTTAAGTCTTACATCAGAGCAAAACATAAACCCTCAGGGTTTGTTTTTTGTAATAATAGAGAAATTCAGATTTTTGAAAATGACATAGACTTTGGGTAGAAATTCCAGAACCAGCCCCAATCAAAACCATGACAACTGTAATGTGAAATGAGATTTCTCTTTAGTTCCTCAGAACTGCCCCCCATTCTTCATTATGAGTCATCCAGGTTTACATTGTCCCCTTGTTAACCTTTCCCTGGGAATCATTCTCTCCCATCATGAAAAAACTGCTAAGAAAGTCTATTTATGTAAGCTACATAATTATATTATGACCTGGACCTGAAGGAACACCTAAACCCGCCATGTTGCTGACGGTACCCTAAGCAATTGGGAGACTTGGCCGATGGGACCAGACTCATCTCCTGTACCCCTTTCAGGCCAGGGCCTTTCTCTTTACCCCATGCCCCCCAAAGATGGGCTTCCCTGGTAGCTCAGACAACAGAGATACTGTCTTAAATGTGGGAGACTCAGGTTCGATCCCTGGGTTGGGAAGATCCGCTGCAGAAGGGAATGGCTACCTACTCCAGTATTCTTGCCTGAAGAATTCCATGGACAGAGGAGCCTGGTGGGCTACAGTCCATGGGGTTGCAAAGAGTTGGACATGACTGAGCAACTGACTAACACTTTCATTTTCACTTTCCCCAAAGATAGCTTCCACTCCATCACAATATTTGTATCATAAGAAGATGTTTCACCCAAAGAAATGTTCCTCCACTGGAATTCAAGGATAGTGGTGACCGTGTAGAGAAGAGGCTGCAATAGGCTTGTCTTTCCTGTGTTCTTCAAAATGCCTGCCTGTTTATTTGTAAGCACAAGTAGGTTAAGGCATGGAGCCTATATTAGGGACTAGCCTGGGACACAGGAGAATGTTCCCTGTTCTCAACTGAGGAAGCCCTTTGTGGTTGTTTGGGGGCAACATGAAGGGAAGCAGAAAATGTGACTTTATTCCTTTCACCATTGACTTTCTGACCCGTACCTTGTAATCCATGAAGTGTGTCACACCTGACCCTCAGAAAGAAGGTGAGAGGGTCAGCCAGGCACAGTGGCTTAAATTCTGACTCTGGGAAACATCTCATGTCATGATTTCATAGTCCGCCTGTAGAATGGCAGTGACCAAAGGCAAGCCCTTAGCAATGACCCAAGCACCAGCCCTGAATTTCCAAGGCAATCAGGACAAGGCCAATTGGCCATGCTTCCATAACTTCATGCACAGATCTGACTCACACTTCACTTCCCACCCACACCAGTTTCTCCTCCCAACTTGCCCCTTGGTGTGACAATCCAGAGCAGTAACTGATCTGCAATCTCCACCACTTTCTACCGTCATACTTCTCCTTGATTCCTAAGGCCTAGAGGCTGGACCAAAGTGAATATCACTCTGTTTCACATCTCTTCACACCCATACCATCCAACATAAGAGATTTTGGTTCAGGAACATGCAACTTCCTAACAAAAAGGTTTATGAAGTGGAATTATTTTCATACCTTCCCAGACACCCACTATTCAATGTATTTTATCTTTTAATTTATCTTCAAAATGCATTAAATAATGCATCAAATACATTTCATAAATAAGACTTTGCATAACCATTATTAGCTTAATATTGACTCTGAACTTGAAGAAAAATGATGAGGCCATGAGGGCATGTTCCTGGGGTGGAGTGTGGTAGGCAGAGGGGGAGATTGGAGTCCAAGGACCATCTCCACCCACATCTAGGTGACCAGCCACAAAGAGAAATTAGGTCCAGCTCCTACCTCAAGGCTATCAGAAAACAAGGGGGAGAAAAAAAAGAACGTGAGCTACTTATCTTTCTGCAAATCTCAGCGTCGAGCCTCGCAGGAGACCAAGACTACCCTCTGTCTCTCACCAGTGATGTAACTGTGACACATGGGTTCAGAGAGATGTGTCCTGGGTGAATGAGAATCCTGTGGACCTGCTCTGACAATAGCAGAAAACTCGAGTTTAGCCCCAGTTATGTTCTAACCCATGTGCTAAGTGCCTTTCCTTTACTAACTCACGAATTCTTCACATCAGTTGAATGCATTGGGTGTTGTTATTATTGATATTTTATGAATGAGGACACTAGGAGAGGTTGACTCATTTCCCAAGAGGTGTTGTATCTAGTTCATGGTGGGGCTGGGTTTGGAGTTCATGGTTGTAGCCTCTGGGACCCATGCACTCCATCACTCAACTGCACTATGTAACTTCTTGGGCAAGCCTGGAAAATAACATCATGACGAACTAAATGCCGGCCAAATGGAGACAGGACCATATTACTATTGCTATGTTAAGATAATATTAGCTTATAATGTCAATATATTGATTCTCTTTTTAAATATTTATTTATTTGGCTGCATTGGGTCTTAGTTGTGGCACATGGGACCTTTTGTTGTGGTGCATGGACTCTATTTGTGGTGAGGGGCTCAGTTGCCCTGTAGCATGTGGGGTGTTAGTTCTCTGACCAGGAATTGAACCTGCATCGCTTCCGTTGCAAGGTGGATTCTTAACCTCTGGACCACCAGTGTGTGTGTGTGTGTGTGTGTGTGTGTGTGTGTGTTCTAGTCGCTCAGTTGAGTCTGACTCTTTGTGATCTCATGGATGATAGCCCACCAGGCTCCTCTGTCCATGGAATTCTCTAGGCAAGAATACTGGAGTGGGTAGCCGTTCCCTTCTCCAGGGGATCTTCCCAACCCAGGGATCGAACCCAGATCTCCTGCATTGCAGGCAGATTCTTTACAGTCCGAGCCATCAGGGAAGTCCCCGATGTATTGATTCTTAATATTAATTTTCCAACTACTAACTCTTCCGCTCTTGGCTACTTCCTCCTCCGTCTCAGTTTCCACATCTGAGCGTGGGGACAGACAACTCCCACAGGGGCAGCAATGGTGGCAGTGGATTTTGCTCAGCGCCTCAGAGCTGCAAGATCAATAGTTTAATTGCTGTGAAACACAGGCGCCGTGGTGATGCTGTATAAATAATTGTAATAACTGTGGCCGGTGACGGAGAGGATGGTTTTCCAATATCTTATTTTTAAAATGCATTTCTCTGCAATTAACTCCACATGCTGCTGGCAGAAGGAGTATTCCATACAGGCGCTGGTTGTTTCTTTTTTTCCTTCGAGGCCCTTTAGCTCTGAAACCTCCTGCCTTTTCCAGGCTCTCCCTCACTGGGGTCAAAGTTCACCCGTCGGATTAGAGGACAGTGTGTTTAGGCCCCCCTGCTGAGGGTGGGGGGCAGGGTCAAGCAGAATCTCCGTGGTTTTCCTGGGATGGAGGGTGGTCAAAATGTCAATGTATGGCAAAAACCATTACAATATTGTAAAGTGATTAGCCTCCAACTAATAAAAATAAATGGAAAAAAAAAAAAAAAGACCCTTTGTGGTATGACAGCTGAGCTCTCTCCTGGCCCTGGGGCCCCTTGACTCTCCGCATGTGTGCATTCCAGCCCATCTGCTGATGTCACACCCACACAGGGACGCCCTTCTCCACCCCAGAATTCTGAGCCCGAGGAATGCCCTTCCCCTTATCTTTGGGAACAGATTTTCTGACTGCAAACCATTCACATGCCTCACCCAGGCCTCATGGATTCTGGGGTTCTCTTTTGAAAGAGTTCCAAGTGAGTTCCTCTTGAGCAAGTTTCTTGCTCAGAAGAGCTGCTGTTTTGTGTGTGTGTGTGTGTGTGTGTGTGTGTTTTAATGTAAAATGCAGGCAGTGGCTGCCGGGGGAGATGTGTGGAGATAGAGAGAGGAAGAATTGAATAATCCTTGGTGATCTGTGAGGCAGTGCTGAGTGGATTGAAGTCCCTTCTTCAAAGAAGATTCGGGAAGTTTTTACTAGATAGTAATGAACATTGCCGCTAGGGCACCCAACAATACCTACTTTTCTGTCAGTTGTCACTGAGAATGGATTTGGAGCCAGAAAACTTAAACTCCAGTTTAGGGCTCCACTCACGGGCTTTGTGACTTTAGGGAAGATGAACATGACATAGTCCTGTGCTTGGGGAGCAGGTGGGCAGGTGGAAAGATGGGTGCACATAATGACCCCATGTTGTGAGGTGTCCCAAGGGCCATGGTCCCAGCAAGCCAGGAGGAGCACAAGCTGGGTGGGGCGAGGAGGGATTGAATCTATCCTCGGAGGTGGTGGGGAGAATTCTTGGAGAGAGTGATACTGACCTGAGCCTTGAGTAAACACACTTCTAACCCTCATTTGACCACAAAATATCTTAGGTGGCTCAGGATCTGGGGCTTTAAATCCTGGTACAAATCTCAAGTGCACAAAATGTGAATCTCTGCCTGTTTCAGGGCTTTCCAAGTCCACTGACATTCAGCCAGGAGTTGGGTAGTGGCTACTGACCAACATGCTTCCCAAGGGGGAGGTGGCATGCGGAACGTCTGGTAAGCAGTTGATGGAGACGCTGCCAATCCTTCTTGGGAAGTTGTGTGTAGCTGACGCCTTGGCCCTTAGCACTAAGTAAACATACGTTGTTCTCAGGCCCACAGAAACACACACAGCTGTCCTAGGGTGGGAAACGGCTGATCCCCAGAAGTCTGATGAGGCTGCAGGGGGAGAACCCAGAGCTGAGCTCACCAGAGAGAGCAGATGTCAAGGTGACATGCACTTGTCTGATGCTCCCTGCCTTATTTGTTTGCCAGGAAAATTGCTGAGGAGTGCCTAGGGGCTGAGCCACCAGTTCATGGGGCTTCCCACAGGCAGCTCAGTGCAGGGTCTGGCGGGTGGGAACCATACAGGGCTGGCTGCTGCTGCCGCCCTTGGTCTTACAAAGAGGACTGGTGGGCCTCTGGAGATGGAGCATCAAAAGGACGTAAACTTGGGAGAGAGTCTCTGAGGATCCCAGGATCCTTTTGATCTTTTTCCCATTGTGATTGGAATTTGTGCATTCATTTGTTAATTGACTAAACATCTATTAAACAGCTCTGGTGTTCACAGAGCTGCTGGGGACCAGAGGCTGTGTGCCTGCGTGGTCACCATCTCATCTCCATCTCAGACTAACTCACTAAATACCAATGAGTACTAACTATCCACAACTAGCAGTCACGTGCACTATTTTACTTCCAACATGTTGTTGTTTTAGTCGCTAAGTCATGTCTGACTCTTTTGTGACCCCATGGACTGTACCCCACCAGGCTCCTCTGTCCATGGAATTCTCCAGGCAAGAATACTGGAGTGGGTTGCCATTTCCTTCTCCAGGGCATCTTCCTGACCCAGGGATCAAACCCAAGTCTTCTGCATTGGCAGCAAATTCTTTATGCCCCTGAGCCACGAGGGAGGCCCTGCTTCCAATATACCAGCCACTTTAGTAAGAGCAACTCATAATTCACCTGATGAAATCCTGACCGCACCTCTGGGCTCAGAATTCTGAGCTCCATATTTCAGTGAAGGATGTTAAGCAGATCTTTAAAATTCTCCCTGAAGCCACAAGGGCTAATGATGGGCAGAATCAGGACTCCAGCGTGGCTGTCTACACAGCCCTGTGCTTAAGCTCAATGCTATAGACCTGCCCTCAAGGGGCTGACATTCTCATGGCTGAAACGAACACTCTGAAAGCATGGGAGCAAAGGACGGGCGTCCACATGAGCCAAAGCACAGGACAACTTTTAGCGGCTGGGCAGTTGTGGCCGAGGGCGATATGAAACAGGGGGGCATTCACAGTGGGGCAGGTGTTATGGCGAAAGCCTTTGGAGGAGTGTCCTGGACCGGATTCAGAGGGAGGGATGTGCGTGGGTTGGTTGAGAGGACGCAGAGAGGAAACAGAGGGACGTGGTGTGAATAGGACTGTGAACAGGACTTGAGGAAGGACCAGTTTGACTCTTCGAGGATACAGGAAAGTATAGGCCTGGCAAGAAATGCAGGGCTGTGTGGAGGAGTGAGGACGCTGCACCTACAAGTGTTGTGGTGGTCATGGATTGTGGTTGCTAGGTGATGAGGAGGAAGATGGGGAGGTGTTCCTGAAGTGGGGGAGAGCTGGGAGGAGGCCTGAGGGGCAGAGTTTGGTTCTGCTCTAGGGCAAAGATGACAATATGCAAAGGACCATCTGAAGATGGAAACAGTTGGGTTCAGGAGAGAAAGTAACTAGGAGGGAAAGTTGCTAGAAGACCCAAGTCTTGACCCCTAGATGAGAAGAAAGCAGAAGTGAAAGTGTTAGTCGCTCGGTTGTGTCCGACTCTTTGTGATCCCCATGGACTGTAGCCCATCAGGCTCCTCTGTCCATGGGATTCTCCAGGCAAGAATACTGGAGTGGGTAGCCCTTCCCTTCTCCAAGGGACCTTCCCGACCCAAGAATTGAACCTGGGTTTTGACTTCCCTGGTGGCTCAGACGGTAAAGTGTCTGACTACAATGTGAGAGACCTGGGTTCAACCCCTGGGTCGGGGAGATCCCCTGGAGAAGGAAATGGCAACCCACTCCAGTATTCTTGCCTGGAAAATCCCATGGATGGGGGAGCCTGGTAGGTTACAGTCCATGGGGTCGCAAAGAGTCGGACAGAATTGAGCGACTTCACTCACTTCCCACACTGCAGGCAGATTCTTTACTGTCTGAGCCACAAGGGAATCCTGGGTGGGCCTTAGGGACTGGAGCAATGGGGCGTGCAGTGATGGTAAAATCTGAGACGTGAGGGTGTGTGTGTGGGGGGTGTGATTGGGGTTGCAGCTGCTTTTGAGCTCAGGAGAAAACCTAGACAAAGCCCACTTTCCTCGTTCAGTCAACACAAGTCCTAAGTCTTTCCTCTGGGCCAAGCTGCTTGCTAGAAGCTCTATCCTCTGAGCTAAGACCCAACCAGCTGGGACTCACGGAACTTCGGTAACAACTCATGTGAGAGTCCATCCGTCCCCAGCCTTCTCTCCACTTCTGGTTTGTCCTGCTTCCACTGCAGCTGCCTTGAACAGCTGCTGGGTCCCACGCTGGAGGAGGCTTAGTTTCCAACAGGAGGAAACGCTGACTGCACCTCAGCCCCTTGCAGTCAGGAAACACCTCTGCTCATTAACCATTGGTGACTGCAGCAGTTGTGGGGGGCACAGAAGAGAGGACATAGCCTCCCCCTCATTTGGCAGGAGGGCGCTCTGAGCCCAGAGGATATAGGGCCAGGGGTGGCAGGGTAGAGAGCGGTTTGCCAGAGTCATGGAAGAGGCAGTCCGGCAGTAGGCACAAGGAATCCAGCGTCCTGGTTCTGGTTTCAAGACTGTCCCCAGTTCCACATAGAGCCACTGCCTCAGCTTTAGGAAATAGGCCTTGCTTCTCCTTAGCATCCTGCCAGCCCTGAGTCCACATCCCACCCTTGATGGGTCCCCAAAGATGCTCCTCCCTTCCATGAGCTGGGCTGTGGTACCCCACTTCCCTTTCTGGGGCTTGCCCAAACCGTATGCATGAAGCTGCTTTCGTCTTTCTCCATAGAGTTGCTGGTTTTCTGAATCATGCCTGAGTGGAACCGGGCTCATCAGGGTTTCTGGACAGTTCCTCTGTCTGGAGGCATGGTGTGATGGTCTCTGGACCACATTGGTGAGATGCCCGTCTGAGCCCTCCATCATGGGCACAGACTCTTCCAGGCCTAGTTTCCTCTGGCGATGCCCATTTTCTAGTCAGCTCAGATGGTCTACAGCTGAGCCCTGGGGCCTCTTCTCTCTTTCTTTAGGTGACCTTGTTGGAATTTGAAAGTCCACTCTGTGGGCCACATCCTCTAACCTCTCTTTCTATAGCACATAAGGTTGCTGCTCCCTTTGGGGATGAGTGGGGATCACAGGGATCGATTCATTAAAACTGGCTTCCTAGCAATCAATGAGATCACTGAAACTTACTGAACATTTATTGAAACATAACCATCACCCCCCTCACTCAGATAAGTATTTTGCATGCTTGAGACATGATCAGACTCCCACAGTAACCACCAAGTATTGTTATGATTATTTCTGGGTTTTTTTTTCCCCCTGAGAAAAGCAAACTCAAGAAAGTTTGGTAGGTTGTCTAAGGCCACACAGTTCCCAAGCACAGAGCTGGGATTCACACCGTCTGCCCGTGGGCTTACCCTCTCACTCTCTGCCTACACACAGCATCTCAGGAGCCAGGGGATTCTGGTCTTCTGAAATACGGAACGAGCAGATTGTGTAAAGCACATGGCAGTGAGTGGCAGGCATATATCAACAGTCTCTTCGTGGGTACTTGTTTTTCCAGGAGTGGGAGTAGTCTGTCCATGCTCCTTTGTGGCTAGAGGCACACAGCTAAAAGCCATTCAGGATTTGGGGGTACAGCCTACTCTAAGGTCACAATCTGGCTGACCCACCAAGTTTCCAACCCAGTAACTTGTGTGTGCAATTCTCTCCAATAAGATTGGGAAGATGCTGCAAGAGAAGTCGATTTTAAATATTTTGCATTAGAAACATACGGGTTTGAACTTTTTTCTGGTTCTTCCTTCATATCAACCATACTGTCTTTCATTTTGATTTCATCAGCATCTTTTTCTCCTGGAGTTGTATCCTGTTCTTTATATCACCAGCCAAGCAGGTGGGGAGTGGGATGGAAGCCATTGTCCCTGATTTCCCTGATGTGGACCATACAGGGCAAGAAGTCCTAATGGCTACCTGGACAGCATCATTCGGTTTTGTATGTGTTTAATGGGAGACCCACAGGGACCTGTTGTCCCAACAGTGTTTGGTAACACGGTGCAGGTTTCATGAGCGCGCGCAGAGCCTGTCTAATTAATTACTGTTTACCCTCTTGCAGTTTCCTTTGCAAGCTCTTTCTCCTGGCTGGAATCAGGAAATCAAAACAAAGCACCCTCACTGTGCTATTCTGGGGTGGCTTAAGCAGGGTGAATACAGAAGCAGGGGCCCTGCTCGCATTCCAAGCCCTGGGATTCAAGGCAGGGAGGCGAGCCTGTGGCGTGTGGCACGGTCCACTCTGCTGGAGGAATGGGCACCGCCGGCCCCTTGGGTCTGGGTTGGACGATTCCAGCTGCTCCCCTGCTGCTGAACCTTCCAGCGCACACATCCCCAACTGTTCAGTTCCCTTGTTGTAAGATAAGAAAGAAATCTGCATCCTGGGGACAAATGAAGATGTTGATGAGTAGTTTGAATGTTTCCATTCACTTATTTATTCAACAGATTTTTATTGGCCCCCCTACTATGGGGCATGGTTCAGGGCTTTGGCAGACACCAGTGAGCACAAGAGATAAAGATTTCTGCTCTGTGGTGTTTACATGGAGATAAATAATCATCATCATAAAGGAATAAATTATGTAGTATGTGAGATGGTAACAAGTGCTGTGGATAAGAAGAGAAAGTAGAGCAGGGGAAGGAGATTGGAAGAACCGGAGGAAAGGGAGAGGCTCTGATTTTTAACTTGAAAGCACAGGGAACTCCATCAATATCCTGTAATAACCTCTCTGGGAAAAGAATCTGAAAAAGAATGGGTATGTGTATATGTGTAATTGAATCACTTTCTGTGCTCCTGCAACTAACGCAGCCTTGTAAATCAACTATTCTCCAATATAAATTAAAAAAAAAATTTTTTTTAATGGGCATGCCACTGAAAAAAAATTGAAATCACTGGGGACAATTCAAGTGAGTATGAGTGAAGTTTTGTTGCAGATGTCCTTGGTTGAGGGTTATAGGAATTAACAGTGAGTACTTGGGGCCAAGGGATCTGCCCTTGGCAAGGGACAGACTTGCAGCCCCTGGGAGTCTGATGGGAGCTTCGAGGTCATCCCAGCCACTACCCTGAGAATCAGGCAGCTCTTCCTCAGGGATGCAGAGACTGTAAAGAGGCCCCTTGCCCTAAGGAGAGGTAATCCTACTACCAGCAAGTTTCCAAGAGATACACGCCTCATACTTGTGTCTCTTTTCTTGCTGGCATACCGGGCTGTTCCAGGTCCTCCTCGTCCATCACTTCGTCGTAGAATTATACATGGAAAGTTCTAGAGGCCGTGATTGAGTGGAGACCTAGCCTCACCTTCGGGGATGGAGATGGTGTGTGTGTGTCTGTGCCTGTGAGTGTGTCTGCACATCTAAACATCCCCAGTGTGGCAGCTCGGGCTCAGAGTGAGCTTCTCCATTCATTCATTCATTCAACCAAGGATCAAGGATCATTCAATCAAGGACCACGCACCTGCTGCGGGCACTCTACCATGTTCTGGGCCCTCCTTTCACCGGCTCTCCAGTCTGTGTGGCAAGATGCTGAGTAACAGTGACCGGGCTTGCAGTGCTTTCAGCCTCTAGGGACCAACAAAATAAACCGCATAAGTAAGATCCAAAAGTTTCAGTATTTTTCCCTCCTGGGAGACGCCGCAACCCCGTATATGCCAGAGAAGCAGATCCTGGCCACTCCTTTCCCACCGAGGGTGCTCACGGCTATTCTATTTCTGCCTCCGTGGGAGGCAGGTTGAGGCCAGGACTCCTAAGAGAGCCGCAGTCGTGTCTCGTGGCTCTTGAGGGGAGAAGCAGAGACTGGGGTTCATATGCCTCTGTATTGGAGGCACGAGGGTCCAGGTGGAGAATTCAGAGGGTCCCGAGACACTGGTTTCTAGATTTAGTCTGTTCCCGTGCTGCCTCTCGAGCCTCAGTTCACGTCCCTGCCTGTCTCATGAGCCTTGCTGCCTTATTCCTGGGCCTGATCGGGAGGTCTGGCAGGTGTAGACCTTGACCAGGAGGTCTGGGGAGGATGTGAGAGGAGAGAGGAAAGGGGAATCCTGGGGTGGCCTGCATGTTTAAGGATGAATAGCACTGTTTGCTCATTAGGGAGATTATTTCAAACAAGACGGCAGCCAGAATGCTCTAATGCAAGCATCTGCCTGCTACCAGGAGACGATATTTATTGTTCGGTTCTTCAATGGATGTAAATAAACAGCCCAGCCCAGATAATGTTCCAATAAACAAACAAGCAGCTGCCAGGAGCTCCCCGGATGGCTGACCTTTGTGGAGGCCACCCTGCTGATGTTTTAATAGCAGTTCTGCCTGGCAACGTAGCTGCCCACCGTGCCAGGGGTGGAGAGGTAGCAGTGCTGCCCGGTGGATGGGCTGGTGGAAAGCGCGGCCAAGCAGATTATCCTAGGCTGGAGACCGAGCGGCTGCGAAGGACTGGTGAGGAGGCCTGTGTGTACCAGAAATGTGGCTCGTCCAGACTGAGTTCCGCTGTTTGTATGAAATACACATCAGATTTCAAAGACATGGTATGAAAAAATACATGTAAAATACCTAATTGACAATGTTTATACTATAGACATGTTCAAGGGATACTATTTTGGGGCACAGTGGGTTAGTAAAAAATAGATTACTAAAATTAATTTGCGCATTTCCCTGGTGGTCTAGTGGTTAAGACTCTGAGCTCCCAATCCAGGAGGACTGGGTTCGATCCCTGGTCAAGGAACTAGATCCTGCATGCTCCATCTAAGACCCTACATGCCAAAACTAAAAAAAACCAAACAAACAACAGACCCACCCCCCACCAATGCCACAACTAAGATCCCACATGATAACTGTAAAGATCCTGCATGCTATGACTAAGACCTGGCACAGCCAGAGAAATAAATAAAAATAAACATTTTCTGAAAAAATTAATTTTACCTTCTTATTTTGGGAGGCTTCCCTGGTGGTGGCTCAGACGGTCAAGAATCTGCCTGCAGTGAAGGAGGCCCAGGTTCGATCCCTGGGCTGGGAAGATCCCCTGGAGGAGGAAATGGCAACCCATTCCAATATTCTTGCCCGGAGAATCCCATGGACAGAGGAGCCTGGTGGGGTCACAGTCCATAAGGTCACAAAGCGTCAGACATGACTGAGCGACTAACACTTTTATTTTTTAACCACTGCTGGAAATTTTTTAATTGCACATGTGGCCCACCTTTGTGGCTAGCATTGTATTTCTGCTGTCCCATGCTGTCTAGAACCTTCCACTGGGCCGGTGGTGAGGCCTGAAGTAACACCTCACCCTTCAGGCCTTGGAGAACACCTCTGTACTGTCTCCTCAGGACAGAGCTCCGTGAAGTTGGCCAAAAGCTCCCCTGTGACCCCCTTTTTCATGTGTTCATCCTTGCCTCCCTCTGCCAGCGTATCTTTATAAAATCTGTTAGTGACACTCATTTTGCTACTTTAGACCAGTCTTCCTACTGACTAAAGAGATTTCGTCTCTGAAGCGGGTGTCTGAATGAACCTGATATCACCCACTATGTGCTGTATTCGTCAAACTCTCATGGCTGGTGGTGCCATGCGGTGGCCCTGTTATTCTGTGATATACACATGCTCCCTTGAGCCTCGGTTGGTGCCGGGCTGATAATTCCTGGTTACACTCCAGTCAGTTGGCCAGATCTCCTGGGAAGAAGGAAAAGGGGCCTTGGAACACTTCTCTGCTATAGCATTTGCCGCTTGGCCTCATCTGTGTGAAATCTGAGCCCATTAGGAGACTAATATCCCAGAGGGTGGGCTTCTCTGGTTGCTCTGCAGTAAAGAATCAGCCTGCAGGGCAGGAGATGTGAGTTCAATCCCTGGGTTGGGAAGATCCCCTGGAGGAGGAAATGGCAACCCACTCCAATATTCCTGCCCGGAGAATCCCATGGACAGAGGAGTTTGGTGGGCTACAGTCCATAGGGTTGCAAAGAGTCAGACATGACTAAGCAACTGAACATACACACACACATTCCCAGAGGACAGGGCTGGCACTCACCGATCTCCTCCAGAAACTGGCTCGGAGCCTAGCATACACTGCGCATTCCATAAATGCATGCTGGATGATGAGTGAGTGTAGACTGTCACTCTGTCAAGGAACACACAGGTTGAGGGTGCAGTCTCCTCCTTGGTGTCAACCTTAGAGAATAACATCTTCTAAACACCCAAATGGACATGAGGGGTTTCTTTATATTTTCTACCTTAAATCAATGTCTATTTTCATTCTTTCTCACTGCCTGGTTGATACGCAAGTATCATCTGTGCTGTATAACATAATACATTTTATTTGTCCTAATGTGTAAGATAATGAATCTTGTTTATTCTAAGCTGTCCCCTCCCAAGCTTCAGGGTGGCCCCTGTGGTAGTGATGGAACCAGAGCCACTGGCTACTGTGTCTCCTTTCATCTCAGCTGTGTCTTTGTGACCTGGGGGAATCTTTCCCAGGCTGTCCCCAAGTTGCAGGCATCTGGTTTATTCCAACTTACCAGGAGTGCACTGGATGTGATCTTCTGTATCTAGGAGAACTTGGTCCAGAGAATGGCTTCTGTTTGCCTGTTTTCCCCTGGAATCCCATTTGAAAGCTGCTGGTCATTCTGTTGGACTTTTTGGCGGCTGTGGAGTATTGGGAGCTGTAAATGGTAACGACGAAGGTCTCCCTTTTTGATCCTGCTTCCTACCTTGATCTTGCCTTGATCAGCTCAGAGTCCATCCTCTGATTGGTAGAATGTGGCTTGTTTTACCCAGAGGGAGTTGATTAGTTATTTAGTAACTACTTGCTTTTCCCATCCCTGTTGTTGTTTAGTTGCTAAGTCGTGTCTGACTTTGCGGCCCCACAGACTGTAGACTGCCAGACTCTTCTGTCCATCGGATTTCCCAGGCAAGAATACTGGAGTGGGCTGCCATTCGCTTCTCCAGGGGATCTTCCTGACCCAGGGATGGAACTCATATCTCCTGCCTTGCAGGCAGATTCTTTATTGCTGAGCCACCAGAAAAGCCCTTTCTCCGTCTGTGGAGTACAATTGACAAGTTAATATTGTATATATTTAGGGTATACAGTTTGATGTTTCAATTCATGTATATATTGTGAAATAATCACTGCAATTCAGATAATTCACATATCTACCACCTCACGTGTGTGTGTGTGTGTGTGTGTGTACGTGATGAGAACACTTAGTATCTACCCTCTTCATGAATTTCAAGCATGCAGTATTATATTATTATTACAGTCACATTGTTGCACATTAGATCTCTAGACCTTATCCATCTAATAACTGAAACTTTATATCCCTTGACCAACATGTGCGCATGCTAAGTCGCTTCAGTTGTGTCTGATCATTTGCAACTCTATGGACTGTAGCCCAGCCAGGCTCCTCTGTCCATGGGAATTTTCAGGCAGGAATATTGGAATGGGTTGCCATTTCCTCCTCCAGGGGATCTTCCTGACCCAGGGATCAAACCTGCATCTCTTATGTCTCCTGCATTGGCAGGCAGGTTCTTTACCACTAGCACCACCTGGGAAGACTGTGCCTTGACCAACATCTCCCTGTTTTCTCCTCCCACCATTCTACTCTCTTCTTCTAAGAGTTTGACTATTTTGGATCTCACATATAAGTAAGACTGTGCAATATTTTGTCTTTCTGTGTTTATTTAAGTTTGCATAAATGTTCTCCAGATTCACCGATGTCGTTGAAAATGGCAGAATTTCTATTTTAAGGCTGAATTACATATATATAATCACATTTTTTAATCCATTCATCCCTTGATAGATATTTAGGTTATTTCCATATCTTGGCTACTGTGAGCAATGCTGAAATGAACATGGGTGGGCAGACATCTCTTTCGGATACTAATTTTATTTCCTTTGGGTATATACCCAGGAGTGGAATTGCTGGATCCATATGGCAGGTCTGTTTTTCATTTTTTGAGAAGCTACCTTGCTGTTTTCCTTAGTGGCTATACCAATTTACACACTACCAATAGTGTACAAGGGTTCCTTTTCCCATACTCTCACCCACTCTCACCCACATCTGAGCACCAGTTGTGCCTTGGGTCCTGTGCTAGGCATTGGGGCTGCAGCATTGGATACACCGAGCATGATCCCTGCCGCTGTGAGACTTGACACCCCAGGTCTATTTGCTCAATTATAACTCCTCCCCCACCCTCAGTTCCCACAGAGGAGGCACTGTCTTTCTGTAGCTCATTTCCATCATGGGCCTTCTGGCTATTCCAAAGAGCTTAGGATCAGCTGTAAATGTTCCTGTTCCCTGCTCCAGACCATTTATAAAAAATAGTAAATAAGACCAGTCATAACACTACTCCTCGGCGAGTCCCCCAGTTCCCACTTCTCCATGCAGAAATGTGTCTTTTTCTATCTTTAAGTTGGTTCTCTCTCCATGGCCAAACTGCCCAAAGTCCCATGGAGACTCATTATTTTTAAAACCTTTTCATGTGGAACCTTGTCAAAGGCTCAGGGAAAATCTAAAATAGCTCAACTGCAAGTGCTGAGCTAGGAATCAGGAGACCTGGGTTCTAGTCCTGACTGTCATTGGTTTATCACTGAATTTTAGAAAAGGCCCAAAACAGCCCCCATCTCAGTTTTTTCATTGTTAAAATGAGAATGATTATGCTGGCAGTCAACATCATAAAAATTTTACAGCCATCAGATGAGACAGTGTTATTTAAGAATAACATTCTCAGCAAGGTATAAAACAAAAATATAGGGGATTGTTGTTTTGAAAATTTACAACAGTGTCTTTTTCATTCATATGCATGATTCTTTCCCAAAAGGACTGGGGAAGGTAGACATGGTTCCTCCGGCACTCCTGGGATGATGCTTGTTTACCATTAACAACTTTCACTCCTAGAAGAGATTCAGGTTTATAGACCCAGTAGGACCTGGCTCAACTTGTGTTGGTATACTATGTAAGTGCATTGAGGAGTGAACTCTGGAATTGGTCAGACTTCAGCAGGGGTCCAGACCACGCTGATCACTAGATGTGTGACCATGAACAAGGTATTAAAACCTCTGTGTGCCTTATTATTCCTGTAAATTGAATAATATTAAGGCTTCATGGAGTCTTGAGGTTTAAATGAGAAGATAAATACACATAGAATGCCTTCCATCATACCTGACACGTAGCAGCCGCTAAGTTGCTAGCAGTTCTTGTTGCCCAAGAGCCAGCAGCTAGTCCAGCCTATCTAAATTTGATGGCTGTCCATCATTCAGCAAGTCCCATCACAAACTCCTTTTATCCGTGTCTTACGTGAGACTCTTTCAGCAGATGGGTTGAATGGATGCTTTCCTTTCTGTTTCCTGAAACAAGTAGTATGGATGGGGGTGGGGTGATGTGAAGGGAATAACCACCTTTTCAATTACTGATTTCCTGCCCTGGAGGAGTGGGCAAGAGCGGGGCCCATTGACCCATGCCTTGCCTCTCGAGGCCTGAAAACACTTGCTGCGTTAGTGCTCCCTGGTCCACCCCTCTGTCCCGGCCAAGTTCTCCTAGTTTCTTCTGCTGTCCACATCCAGCCCATCACCTCATCCTAAAGAGCAGGGAAGGTGGAGCCAAGTGATAAATACAGTCACTTAGGCACTGAATCCAGTTTCCCTCGGGGATCACAACACAGGACACTGGAGGGGACTCCTTTCTGCCAGCATCCCCGAGGGGTGCCTGCTCCTGCTGGCAGCCTTGAGGGGCTGGAGACCAGCCAGGCTGCACAGGATCACTCTTGTGCTGCTGATCCAAGGGTGATTCACAGCTGGGGAGGCAGCCTGGCTGGGCTGGAGGCCAAGGCCATCACCGCGCGGTCAGACTTGGATGGTAATCCCAATTGGTTTTGCATGAGCTCCCATTTCATTCAGATTAAGGAAAGACCTGCCCAGGGTGGACATTTGGTGGCTTGGGGGTGGGGACAGAAGGAGGAGGGTTACTGGATTCCCAGGCATTTGGATTTTAACGGCTAAGCATGTCTCTTCTTAATTCCTTCACCAGCTTGTTTTTTTTTCCCCTTATTGTTGTTGTTTTCCTGAGCTTAATGGAAAATCTGCAAAGAAGGATTTGAACTTCATTCATTTCTTCATTTTAAAAATAAATATTTGTCAAGCACAAGTGTTTCAGCTTCAGAATTGGGAATGACTGGCGAAAGCCTCTGAAATTTGTACATACCAGAGGCCCCTGCCTTTGGTGGTACCCCTAGAAAGTAAATGTGAACCTTAATAAGGAACAGGGTCCCTCATGTAACTGGAGTGGTAGGAAAAATACAGATTCCAGGGTCAGACTGGATCCTCATTCATTTGTCGGATTTGGTAGCTCAGGGCATTTATTTAATGTACTGTGTCCCATTTCCCCCATCAATTCTATCAGAACATATCATTAGCTGTTGCAGAAAACCTTTCTGTTACTTTAACAATAAGGAAACATCCTGAGTAGCTAGAAAGGCCTGGACACATGATAACCTTCGGGGCTATTTTAATTCAGTGGCTCAGGGACATCACCAAAGACCAATGCTTTTCCTCTCTGTCCCTGACCCTGGCTCCAGCCCCCAACCCCGTTCTTATAACAAGAGGGTTGCCAATAGTTCTGGGAGCTACCTGTTTCTTTGATCTTATCAAGGGTGAGGGGAGGTGCTCTCTTCCCCTGTCACAAGACATAGTCCTTGCTTCACTCTAATTGCAAATGTTGAATGGTTTGGGTCTGCTTTCTCTCCATCGCTGTGGCCAGAGAGTGAGATTAAACCTATTTGTTTCTGCCCATCGAAGACCAGCCCAGGAAGCAGAGGGTGGGTCCAGTCCCACCTAAAAGGTGAGAATGGTTGGAATGGATCCTGAAGGGGCCATGCAAGCCAGGACAAAAAAGCTCTTGAGAAGATTATATCAATAAGGAATCATGTATAAAATCATCTCCCAGTACCTGATGTCTAGGAAGGGCTGAAAAATTGTGCTTAAGAGGAAGACAAGCAAAACGGCTAGCACAAACCCCACATCAAATACATACATCACACACCACCCTGGTGTCAGAGTTCAGTGAATTCAACAGAAATGAGAGACAGCAGACTTTTGGATGAATTGATGTTATCAGATGGCATTAATATGGTGTCCTTTCTGTAACTTAATCCCTCTGAATAGCTCTGCCATTCTCCTTGAGCTCATAAAAAGTTAAGAATTACCTATTAAAATTAAAAATGAATATATAATGGGAATATTTGGAATACGATTTTTTCTTTAGTTTTGTTATTGAAATTTCCAAAATTATACCACATTATTTTATAGAGACTTTTACAAATGGCATCTAATCAAGTTTGGTGATCTCCTAGCTATTGCTTCTCCCCATCTACCTCTCGCATTCTCCTCACCTTCCTACATTCTTATATGGATGGTGATGTTTGATCCCAACTTATGTGGATGGAAATATTAGTGCTCATCAATAGTCATGGCAAATCTGTGAGCTCAGAGTGGTGATGATCCTGAAGACCTGGGCCAGCACCTTGAATCAGGGGATGGATGGCGTTGGGAAAGTCCTATCTTTTCTAGACTTGTCCTCAGCCTTGGGGAATGTGGACAATAGTCCTTCCTCATGGTCTTCACGTTGTTCCAGCAGTTCCAGGAAGGACTGTTAGATGGCCCAGAGATGACCTAGTCTGTTAAGTGTTCTTGGAAGACTGAGAATGACTCATGCCCAAAGCACATTTTCCTGGAATGCCCACATGCCCTTCACTGGGGACATAAATAGAAACTCTAGGGGATTTGGGGACCCTACATCTATTCCAGAATCTGAAGCATAAGCCAGTGGGTTCATAGACAGAACAAATCCACCTGGTGTGAATCTTCTGGGGTTCTGGCTTCTCCGCGAAGGGCAGCAGTGATCCTGGCTGCCAGTTTCAAAGAATCAGCCCATATCTTTACATCCATCACTTCACTTCACGCCCCTCCCTTGCCCATGGGGAGGGAAGCTCCCGGCTGAGGCTGGACCACGGGCGGCTCAGGATCTGAACTCACATCTGAACTCTCTTCTTCCTCTTGTCCACAGATCCGGGTAGACGGGCCCAGGGGCAACGCCCTCCAGTATGAAACGGTGCAGGTGGTGGAGCCCGGCCCCGTGCTCCGGGACATGGCCTTCTCCAAGGACCGCGAGCAGCTCTACATCATGTCGGAAAGGCAGGTAAGGCTCTCGGCGCTCTGCCAGACATTCATCTTGCCGCTAAAGACTAGCCTGTGGCTCCGTGGAAACCTACAGGAGGCTGGCTGCAGAGAGGGGGTTTGATTTATTGGGCTCAGTGTATATCCTTTCTGTTCTGCTGCCTGGGGCCGGAGGCTGAGTGCACCTGAAACAGGGAATGAAACCGTTCAAATATCAAAATATCTGTGAGTCAAAGACAAATCCACTGACTTCAGAGTGATGGTGTGTGTAGGGGCAGGGCCAACACTTGCCCTCTTTTAAAGAAATGCGGTACGGATGCTCAAGTTTCTGGTCTAGATTTTCCTACAACACTGTATAATCTCCTACCAAGGTCACCTTCATGGACCCTGGAGGTCTCTGGTGGGCAAGGATTTGTCACCTTCCCCCCCCCCCCAAAATAGTTGTAGGCAGATCATGAAAGAGTCAGATGGATGGAGATTCTGAAAACAAGGTCTGTGTGTGTGAAATGAGATGCGGTGGCATGTGTCCTGAGCCTTTGTGTGATAAGATGCATGGCATCACCGATGCAATAGATATGAACCTGGGCAAACTCTGGGAGATGGTGAGGGACAGGGAGTCCTGGCATGCTGCAGTCCATGGGGTCGCAAAGAGTCAGACATGACTGGGTGGCTAGACAACAGCAGCAAGAACTCTAACATGGAACCTCCAGCAAATTCCATGAAGCCATGCTAGGCAGAACAAATGTGGTGTGGGGATGGCTATTAGCTGAGGTGGAGTAGGAAATGGCAAAGCTGGAGTTACTTCTGGAACTCAGCTGTGAACTCAGTTCTTCAGGGGTCCCTGAGCTTAGGCCAGGACTCAGAAGTTTGCAGCAGGTGGAGGAATCAATTTTGCTTTGGAAATCTGGTCCAATTAAGGATATGTGCTGTGGTTCCCTAATTCACAGAGTGTTCCACCCTGCAAGAAACGCCCCACCCCAAGCGTGGCTTTGCACTGCCATACCTCCATCGCCTCTCTGGAGGATGGGTCATCCTGGGAGCTGTCCTCCCAGTCCATGAATATGTATACATTAGCTCTGAGCGGCCAAGGCAGATTCCCCGCCTTATTCATCTTCATTAGCGAGGCCTGGACTCCCCAGAGGACCTTTCTGACAGAGTCTGGATTGTCCCCTCTCTGCATAGTGGGGGAGATAAATACCACATTATGCCACCCACAGGGCTTGTGCATTATGCCTTGGGAGCCCACAGCAGCTCCACCCTCCCCCAGAGCTTGATGACATCTTCCCGGGGTGTGGGACCCCCCCATTCAGCCACACTGGGACTCATTGTGGTGTCCTGGTTGAGGCTGCCGTGGCCGGGGAATGGCCTGAGGTGGGGCTGAGAGAGGAGCCTTTTATCCCAGGAGTCAGGACCCGTATGAAACTGCTGCTTTGCTTTCATTCCTTGTTCCCTTCCGGTGGGGCCTACGCGCTCCCTCCCTGCTTACCTCCAAGGCCCTAGATGCTGAGAGGAGGTAGCTTTCCTTGGTGGAATGAATTCTTGAGAGAAGACCCAATACCTCCACAAGCATTGAATGCTTCAGGATTTCTTACGTGACCCGAAAGCCAGGGTTTCTGAACCTGAGACTTAAAGACTTCCAAAGAAGAAAATACAAAAGCTGTGTGGAGCCCCCTCTGATGGTGCCTTGGGATTTAAGCTTCTTGACCTCAGCTGTCCTACTTCCCTGAGGGCACAGTTAGTGTTCAGCACCCATTCATGCTTGACCCACAAGGCCTGCTGGGAGCGCTAGATTATGGGCACTTTGGAAAGAAGGCAGGAGTAGATGGAGTCAAGGCCTTCATCCATCATGGCGCTGCTTCTCACAGAGAAGGGGTGGCTGCCACCCAAATCACAGCTCCAAAGCCCGGATATCTGGGCCAACAATCCACTGGGGTTGCAGATCCTCGGTGGGGAGTGGTAAGGTAGCAAGACGGGTAAATAACCAGGCCTTGTTGTCAGGATATCTGATCATAAACCGTGGTCCTGCCATTTGCTAACTGTGATCTCAGGAGCTGTTAAGCTTTGTAAACTCTCCTTGTTCTCAGCTGGCACATGGAGGTAATGCTAAAATCCAGTAGTGTGGTTCCATGGATCAAATGATGTAATGCATGTAAGCAGCATGAATCAAGCCTGGCACAGAGTAAGGACTCGATCAGTAGAGGCTCTTATTCTTAGGACATTGCACCAGGAGTGTGTGGACCTAGCTGCGTGTGGAGTCGGGCATCAAGATTCTGGGTGACCTGTGAAGGGTGGAGCACAGGGCAAGGTCAAGCCAGGCCCCTGAGCAGGGATCCAGTCCTAGTGGAGAGCAAATCAAGAACCCACAACCTGCAGCTCTGACGGGACAGGAGCAGCCTAGTAAATACATCTGGAGATATAGCAGGCCCCAGGGCATCAAGTGAGTGAGTCATGAAGGATTAGAACTCTTTGCAGGCCAGGATGATAAGCTAAGGGTATGGGCTGATGACACTGATGTCGGCTATGCCTGAAACGTGCTGCAGTTTCTCATCTGGCTGATGTTTTCTTGTCCTTAAAGCTTAGCTCTGCTGCCACCTTCTCCACTGAGCTGTTCCTGACCTGGGGTTTACACCTCTATGGTAGCTCTTCTCTGACTGAGCCGTGATGACTTTCTTATTTATCTATTTTTAATTGAAGGATAATTACTTTAACGAATTGAAAGCTAAAGCCATATGATCATCGCAATAGATGCAGAGAAGTTTTGGACAAAATTCAATATCCATTTATGATTAAAAAAAAATAAGAACTTCCAGAAAATAGACATAGAAGGAACATAGCTCCACGTGATGACTTTGTTTTTCCCTCCTACCAGACTGTCAGCAGATGGAGGACAGTTCTTTGTCTTCTTCATCTGTCTAAACCTCAACTTTAAACCCTTTATAGTTATTCTGATGAATGAATGAATGAACCCCCAGCGTCTTCACTGAGCCAGAGTTAGAAAAGAGAAGGACTGATACAAACGATTTATTGCTTATTTTAATTCCTAAGTTTGAACTTAGATAATTAATAAAAAGACTACACTTTGGATAAAGGAAACACCCCCCCAAACTTCAGTCCCCTGTTTATCACTGCCACGACTTTTGCCCTGTTCTGAACTATTTTTTTCTTTGTGTTTTCCCTTATATAAACTTGCTGATTAAAATTAAATAGCCTACTTTATCTCTTAAATAATAATATCATACATCTCACGTGCTAGTTATATGTAATATTCTTAACTGTGATATTGTGATTTAAAATAAGAAAAACATACCTGGTCTCCACCCTATTTATGGTACAGAATTACCACAATCTTTGGAATTTCCCGAATGAAGAGAGTAATGGAGCTACTATTACAATTATTTGCAAGTTGAAGAATTCCATAGCCAGCTCTTGTTTCTGTTGTTATGGATATATGAGTTCCCCTTTATTTCTCATCCAGCAGGGGCTGCCTTCCATGGACACTTTTTTGGGAATGGTTGAGTGCTCCCTGCTAGGTATCAGCGTCATTTTGTCAAGGTCTGCCTGTCTGTTGCTCTGCTATATTCTGTTTCTGTCTCTGTCCTTTCTTCTGCATGACTCTGGGTATCTCCCTAGAGGGTGTGTGTGGGTATGTGTGTGTGTGCATACACACACCTTCCCCTGTGTCTGACTCTATGTGTCTCCATCAGTCTGCATGAATGTATATGGTATATTTACTGCAACTGCTGCACTCCCCAGGGAACGTCTATATACACTGAAACCAATGCGATAAAAACCTGCCAAACTGGTGGGAGGGAAGTGAGAAGAAGTGTCAGTGAGGCAGACGCACGAAGAGACGAGATGGCAGAGCTGGTGGCTGTCCTCAGGCACCCTGGATCGACCCCCTACGGGGAGGAGAAGCAGCTATTACCCCCACCAGGCAAGTGTCTTCTTTGATAGCCTCAGAGCAAGTGGCAGATTTCTCAGTAAATTTCAGCTTCCCTGCCAGCCACGCTCCACCTCTCCCCTGCCTGAGGGCCGGGGGCCTTGAACACATGTTTCTGCTCATGAGATACACTTTCAGTTGTGTTTGGGCCAAAGCTGTCTCTCACAGAGCTCTTTGTTTTGCTGACTCCTGTTGACAGTGGGTCAGCTTCAGGTGCCTGGGGACATCACAGCCTGTCCCTCTCATAAGCAGTGGCACTCTAGGCCTAGCTGTGAGCCAGGATACGGATGCCTGCAGGAGCGGAGGAGGTGGGTCCACCTGTGGTTGGAGTTACCTAGGAAAGCAGGGTCAGGCAGGGGCCCATCATAATCTGGTCCACTTGGCCCCATCATAACCCACTAGGGGAGCAGCGAAGGCCATGTTGCTTTGTAATGGATCGCCCAGGCCTGATTCATTCGTTCACTCAACAGATTGACTCAACTAGGCAACTACTATGTGCTGAACATGAGCTCAAGCACTGGGGATTTAAAAGTGAAGAAGCATAAATATCCTTGACTTTAGGAGCTTGTGGTTTCAGCAAGAGGAAACAGTCAAGAAGAATCAACCTGCTAAAAAGTCCTATAGTAGATTATCAGGTAACACATGCCATTGAGCAATGTAAAGGGATTCGGGAGGACTGGTCAGGGTGAACGGCTTGAAATTTTAAAAACACAGTGATCAGAGAAGGCTCCCCAGAGAGCAAGGACATCAAAGTGAAGGGGCCTGTGGAGGACCCCTGTCCTCATCTGTGTTTTCTGTATTTCTGTTCGAGCTCTTTGCCTGGGATTGTGAAACTGAGAGATGGTGAAGAACGCGTGGTGGGAGAGAGGGGTTTGGGGAAAGGATGCTTTGTAAATGATTTGTACCATGTTGTGAGTTTCAGAAGGAAGCTCAGTTCAGGGGAAGGTGATACTGGGGTTCAAGACAGGCTCACGTCCCTTGGGACTTGCACCCTCTCTGGGTGGCGCTTCTGCCGAGGACCCTCTGTGTGATAAGCAGACCATTATTGCCCCTCTGTGCCTCAGTGTCCCTCCCTGACCCCACCTGCCTCCCGGGATGTTCTGAGACTAGCCGACATGAAGTCTGACAAGCTCAGAGGTCCATGGACTTTGGTCTCATACAAGTGCAGTCCTGGGGTCCAAGGTGATGGCTCCTGTAAGAATGATTTCCCTCCCTTGGTGCTGGGTCCCCAGGCACATGTTATTCCTCCCGCCCCCGCTGGGCCGAAGTGTCCGCTCCAGTTTGCATCTGGATGGCTGACACTCTGACAAGACCATTTGGACATTTGCTCCCGGTACCCAGACAGGGCTATTCCCGATAGCTCCCGGGAGAGGGGGCTTGAAGTGCAGGCCTGAGAGCAAGCGACAGCCCATGAGCCACCGCAGGCATTTGCAAAAAGAGAAGAGCTGTTGCCCTGTTTCCCCCAATTTCACTCAGGTGGAAGCCTTCCCACTTGTCTGGAGCAATTCCCAAAGCATCCTGTGTGTAATGACTGAGATGTTCTACTTCTCCCTTCCTTCTAACAAAGGCAGAACCTGAACTTCCCTGGTGGTCCAGGGGTTAAGAGTTCTCCTGCTAATGCAGAAGCTACGGGTTCAATCCCTGGTCTAGGAAGATCCCACGCTGCAGGAAAACTAAGCCCGTCAGCTACTGAAGCCTGCCCACCCTAGAGCCCATGTTCAGCCATAAGAGAAGCCATCACGATGACAAGCCCGTGCACCGCAGCTGGAGAGTCGCCCCAGCTCACGGCAACTAGAGAAAGCGTGCACACACCAACGAAAACCCAAAATCAGCCCCAAATCAATCGATTAATTAATTTTGAAAACATGGCAGAACCACTTCCTGGGAGGCACCTGGGCAGGGGAGGAGGCTTCCTGTTCCAGGTTCGACACTCCGGTGCTGGCAGCTGAATTCTCCATAGCGCCATCAAACCTTGGGACTGGAAAAGCCTTCAAGGCTTCTCAGGTTCTCCTCTCTCCTGCTGCTTTTCCCGCTGTGATTCATGAGCTGACTGAAGCCCAGGGAGGTAAATGGCTTGTTTAGAGTCACACAGCTGGTTGGCAGAGGAGTCAAGCTAGAAGGCAGCTCAGCTCATCCTGCAAGGTCTGCTCCAGGCCCCCCTTCCAACGAGGACCGTGGAGCTCTCAAAGGGGCCGAGAGTCCTCTTCAAATCCTAGTCTTCCCAGCAGGACAGTTCTGTATCCCAATCCTTGGCCACCAAAATAAGCTTTAGAAATCGAAAAGGCTTGCTGGGGTGGGATGAGCTGATTGGGACACTGCAGATGATGGTAAGAACTCAGAACCAGGACTTCTCTGGTGGTCCAGTGGCTAAGACTTTGTGCTCCCGATGCAAGAGCCTTGGGAACTAGATCCCACATGCCATAACTAAAGATGTCGCATGCTGCAACTAAGACCCAGTGCAGCCAAATAAATAAACAAATAAAAACAAAAGAACTCAGAACCACCCCACTGCCCCGTGTAGAAGGGCCCTTGGTTTATTCTCCCAGTCCAGTGCACATTGGGACAAGAGCCCCCTTCTATTCTAGAACATCCTGGGAGTACACAGAGCTCTAGACATAGCCAGGATACCCCATAAGGGGAGTGGGTAGCAAAACACCCTAACCCCACACTCCTTTTCCAACTCCTTATGAGAGGGGGACACTCATAAAAAATGTAAAACCCTCTAACTTCTGAATAGGGTCGAATTCAGCAGCCTCCGTAAGAGGGAGAGAATGACAGTGGCCTGGCATCTGTTAGATGACCATGGAGGTGACTGGCAGACAGAAATGTGTGCGGCATGGAGACCCTGGAACGATAAGGAATAGGCCATGTAGATGGGGCTTCACCCTGACCCTCAGAGCTCATCTGCTCTGCTCCCCGGAGCAAGTCACTCAAGCAGAGTTTGTGCTTCAGTGTCTTCATGCAGAAAGCACAAATGATAATAACCAGCTTTCAGGGCTTTTAGGACTAAAGGTAATACATGTAAAGTGTCGGGCATGGGCGGTATCACTATTGTCATTACTATTATTGCTAATACTCTTAGGAACACCCAGACGAACCACTTAACCTTTGGTGGCTAAAAGCTAGTTCACCTTCAGCCACCAGCCACCCTCCCCCCACAATCCCCGGGCACCCCCCCAATCCCGTTTAGAATCCCCCAGAAAAGCCTGAGCACCACCCCCTTCACATCTGTTAGCACCAGGAGACTGAGGGCTGGGGGCCTGGGGTTTCCCATCCCAATCAGACAGAGCTGCATCCCTTCAAAGGCCTTGGCAGGGTTATCTTCATAACTGTGCTTCCGCTTGTACATGCATGCTAAGTCACTTCAGCTGCGTATGACTCTTTGTGACCCCATGGACTGTAGCCTGACAGGCTCCTCTGTCCATGGAATTCTCCAGGCAAGAGTACTGGAGTGGGTGGTCATTTCCTCCTCCAGAGGGTCTTCCTGACCCAGGAAGGGGGCCCTGAACCCTGGTCTCTTATGTCTCCTGCATTGGCAGGCAGGTTCTTTACCACTAGCACCACCAGGGAAGCCCCGGGGAAGGCATTTAGTTTGAGTCCAGCCCCGCAGGACTTGAGGTCATCACAGACTGGGCATCTGAATAGCTTCTGGCTCCTCACCTGTCAGGACCTCCAGGGCAGACAGGAAAATGGTTTGTTCTCCTTCTCTGTGCCCTGAACTAAAGAAGAGCTAGTACTAAAGGGAGGGCAGGGGTGGGCAGAGAGGGGGTGGAGTGGGAGGAAAGACAGGAAACCCGAGGGCCAGGTGATCAGGGGAACGCCTGGCAGCCCTCTGATCCCGAACTCCACTCAGCATCTGTCTCCAGCACTTGGTCTGACAATCAGATCCTCTCTCCGCTCGGTGCCAGGGTCCCCATTATTTCAGGGCACTTGAAGTGCTGTCGTAAAGGCAATGACCTGTAACATCCCACTCAGCAGCATGTGCGGACACTCCACAGCATGGGCAGACAGGGCCAGGGGCTGCGTCTCTGCCACCTTTCAGGTATCTCCCCATGTGTGTTTATTGAGTGCCTACTGTATGCCCAGTGCAGGGCCAGGCACTGTGCAGAATAGAGAAAAGCAGAGCAAAGTATATTCTGGAAGCTCTGTGGGAGTGAGATGGATGCAAACTCCAGCCTACAGGGTGTTGAAAAGAAAGGGGTCCAACTGCTGGGGTTGCCCTAGAACCACAGCGTGTATGCTAAGTCGCTTCAGTCATGTCCAGCTCTTTGTGACCCCGTGGACTGTAGCCCACCAGGCTCCTCTGTCCATGGGATTCTCCAGGCAAAATCACTGGAGTGGGTTGCCGTGCCCTCCTCCAGGGGATCTTCCTGACACAGGGATCAAACCTGCACCTCTTATGTCTCTTGCACTGGCCCGTGAGTTCTTTACCACTAGCACCACCTGGGAAGCCCTGTGCACTGGGGGTCCTGGAGAGACGATGTTAGCCCGAAGGGCACACTCTCCTTGCAGCTTAGGTGGATATTGCAAGGACTCCGGTCTGGAGACAGAGTTCAGGGTATGTGTCCCAAGATAAGCCTCAACTCCACAGGCACCTCCATCCCCTAACCCAGGATGGGAGCAGATGGAAACCATCCCCCACAATCCCACCCCTCTCCCCTTCCTCCATGGATGGCGTCTGAATGGAAGTGGTTAAGTTCGGTGAGAACTGGTCTGAGTTGTGCTTGAAGTTCTGCAGAAAAAGAGAAATACTGGCTCCTTAAGTGAGCTGTGTTCTCAGTTTGAATATTGATGAGAAGTTTTCGAAAGTAAGTAGACGCGTGTTAATTTGTGCCATTGTTCAAGAGGACTAGTTGGCATTAGTGGCATCACATGACTTTGCTAAACACAATATAGGTATACAAGTAGAAATTACAAATAGTAGAATTATATCTGATCTGTCTTGTAATTGCCTTTCAAGTATTACATGGAGACAATGGAGACATGAATTTGAAACTGACTCAGAGACGATGCAATCATTTCAAGGGAATGTATGTTGGTTGAGGAAAAGACTGTCTGGATATTTAAAGAAAGTTGTGCAAAACAATGGAATAGAGAAATAGGTATATCATCCTCAGAAAGGGTTCTGTGCTGGTGTGGAAGGCGTTCTAGTATCTTCTGGGTGACTTGAGGGTGTCCACAGCATGAGCCAGAACCACCAGTCCTGATTTCTGGCCTTGGCTCTGCCACTTTCTACCTATATGACTTTGAGCAAATTATTTAACTTCTGAGTATTTCATTTTTCTCAGCAGTAACACAGGGATGGGCTAGTGCCCACTGACTGAGTGGTTACAGTGAATAAATTAGATAATATATTTAACTCTTTGTGCAGGGCCTGGCACTTAACAAGGGCTCAACAACTCTTGGCTTCCATCTTTATTATTAATATTTTCTATTAGAAGGGTGCCTATATTTTATTGAAATAAGTTCCACCTATAATATTTTTACTTCCCTCATTCATAAGCTCACTCTTGTCTTCTCCAAGACCTGTGAGGCCTATTTTTTTGGTGCCTAAAATGGCAGCGAGCAAACCAAGGCAGCCTCCATGGACCACACTTCCCATGTCAGCTCTGGCTCCTAGCCCGAGCCAAGGCACTGAGGCTACACTAGTGGCCCATTTGTGCACATCTCACTTCCTTGAGATGTCACCTTGGAAGGGGGTCACATCTGTGGGTCCTTCAGCGTAGGAGGAGAGACCCCTCCAGGGAAATCCTACTTCCCTGCAGCCCCCTTGAGTCCACATGACTTGGCGATAAACGTTCACTCTCGTTAAGACAAGGAAGTCTCAGGAGACTAGCAGTACACACGTGAACTGTGACACATACACAGGTTCTCCCGCTTGTCCCTTGCCTCGGCGCCACTTTAAACATCAGCTAGTCCAGGGTTCCCCAAATTTCATCCTCAGAGCCAAAGTTTTGCAGGATATTAAAAAATAAAAAGCCTTCTTTGGTCTAATGCATTTGGAGTATTCTTGCCTGGGAAATCCCATGGACAGAGGAGCCTGGTGGGCTATACAATCCATGACATCACAAAACAGTTGGACACAACTTGATAACTAAACAACAGTGGGTAAGCAGATATCTTGACGGTAGCATTTCTTAGAGCATCAGTGTGCTAAATCTCCAAGCTAGGGGAGCGCTGGCAAATTTAGGAGGTCATGTCTCCCAGACTCCTTTGACCACAAAATTCACTTTACCACGAGCACTCAGGGTGGAACTTTCACTGGGAAAGTCTTCATTTTTGTCTCTTCCCAGCCTCTCCAGGTTTCTCTCAAGCTGTTTGCCCGGCTCTAGGCCTGGCACTGGTCTCATCTTCTGCATTGTTTCATTCGTAGGCACAGACTGGATCCTTGGTCTTTACTCCTCTGAGTTTGGGAAAGGAGGGTTCTTTGATCTTTGCCTTAAAGTCATAGCCAGACTTTGGGGCTAAGATTCTCTCCTAGTTCACTGTCCCCCACTGTCCCCTGGGCTCTCTCTGCTCATAAGTGCTCCCAGGACCATCTCTCCTCCATCCTAGGTTCCTTCTGCCCTCTTCAACTCTGAACTTAGCCCCACCCTTAATCCTCAATTCATTGTTCTCTGAGAGTCACCAATTTTATTAAAATTATTAAAGTTCTACCTCTTGCCTACTATCACCATTCAGATGTGTACTGTTCTCACCTGAGATTCATAGATTATACCACTTTGCATCTTTTCAGATGGTTCCTAATGCAGGAGCCATTGTTCTCAGATCTTTATTAGTCTCTCTTCAATAATTCAATAATGCTGATAACCTGATATTCCTCAATTCACAATGATTTAGAGGAGACAATTCATTTAAGTATGGGGGTGTCCCTGGTGACTCAGATGGTAAAGAATCTGCCTGCAATGCAAGAGACCAGGGTTCGATCCCTGGGTCAGAAATATTCCCTGGAGAAGGGAATGGCAACCCACTCCAGTATTCTCGCCTGGAGAATTCCATGGACAGAGGAGCCCGGCGGGCTACAGTCCATAGGATTACAGAATTGGACACAACTGAGCAACTAATGCTTGCTCCAAAACACCAAAGACCAAACTTTTAACATGTGTTACCCTTTTTTTCTCTTTATTGTAGTGGTCTTAAAGTATACTTTGATGCTAAATGGTGCTAAGAAGGATCAGATGGTGCAAGGGAAGACATGTTAGAACGTCTATTTATTTTTCTATTTAAAATAGGAAATTAGGCTTTGCTCTTTTAATATACAGTGAATACTGTGTGCCATTTTCCTGCCTTGGTCTATACATCGGCCATTTATGTGTCTAGAAGGCATGGAGGTATGTGGAGGGGCCTACCCCTCCCAGTGGTAGACACTGGCGGTCTTACTGACTGATTCAGTTTCACATATATGACAGAAAATATGTACGTGCAACTGATACCGTCAATATTGTTTTTAAAAAATCCTTTAAATAGAATCTACAGTATTTTGCGATGAGCTGAGAGTGAGCATGAAAATTTATTTTGTACAACATAGAGGTTTTCAGATTATGGAAATATAAAGAGTTTTCTTTTAAAAGAATCAAAATGTTCTACATTTGCTGACCTTTTCAGTTCTGACAAGCAGCTGTCAGAACTATGCCACTTTGCTGATAACTTTGAAAACGTCAACAGTTCATCTGCCCCCTCAATATAAAGGCAATGTGTTAACAATGATTTAGAAAGTAACTACTTTCAGAAAGCATTTAGGGCAAGAAGAGACCATTTGGGAAGAGAAAAAGGATGTTTGGAAATATTTTCACCTTTATATGATTTGATAATGAGGAAATATGACACTTTAAAAACTCATATCTCAATGCTTTAAAAACTTGAAAATAGAATCTTCTACTTGCTTAAAACCTTCTAAGTAGTTTCTGAGAGTTTTAACCCATTTGTTAAAAAATATAAAAATTTAGCATCTTCCTATTAGTTGAAAGAACAGATGATTGACATCAGAAAAGATGGAAATCTATTAGCTGAATTTCAACAAGAGTCTTCACGTAATTGGTTCATGAAACTGAAAAGATATATACATATCCTGATTTAGTCAGCATAGCCAGCAGTGTACTTTTTGCATCTCTGTGTCTACATGAAGTGTCTTTTTGCTGTTGTTATGACAGCCACTGAAGCAAAGTATTGAAATAAACTGGACCCTAGACCTCAAAACCCCATATCACAAAGTGCTAAACAAGTATTTTCAAAAGTAATGAAAGCAATCCCAACACATCAGTCTCACCACTATTTGTAATAATTTTCATGGTGATAGTAAAATGTTTGTATCATTCATTAATAATAGAAAATAAAAATTAAGATGGTATTTTATCTTTATCTCACTTCATTATTTCCTCATTTTGTAATAATGCAATGGTGTTAATAAGTACTCTTTGTAAAGAAATATATGAGCTTTGTAAGTGTATGCTCAAAAATTGTTTTTTACTATGGGGTATGCAATCAAAACTCTTTAGAGACCTACTGGTCATTGGAGTGTGTAAAGTTGCAGCTGTTTCATAAATTGCTTTCATCTCAATCTCTGATATTCAGTTTCCTGTTACCTTTTAAACCAACCTCCTTTGTACCCAAGAGTTTGTTCGTTTAGACCCAGCTCAGAAGCTCATAGTCTTCTGTGAGTTGGTGCATCCATGTGGGTGGAGTCCCTGTGGTCAGTTTCTTTATTCCTCAGTAATTTGCCCAATGCCTTCTAGATCTTTCTAGGGCCAGGATCCCTGAACAGCAGATTGAAAATTCCCTGTGGGAGCAACAGTAAGGAATTTGAGATGATGCTGACAGATGAGCATCAGATAAGCAGATAGCATTACCATGGCTATGCTGTGAAAGGTGGTGGGGACAATTCTTGCACCTAAATGCTCAGAATGACCTTGGAGCTTGAGAATCACTGTGTGTGTGCTGTGCTTGTTTGCTTTGGTCGTCTCACTTTTTGTGGTTCCAAGGACCATGGCCCACCGGGCTCCTCTGTCCATGGGATTCTCCAGGCAAGAATACTGGAATGGCTTGCCATGCCCTCCTCCAGGGGATCTTCCCGGTCCTGGAACTGAACCCACATCTCCTGTGTCTTCTGCACTGCAGGCAGATTCTTTACCACTGAGCCCCCAGGGAAGCCTGGTGAGAATCATCACAAAGACAGAAATCAGCCAGCCCAGAGTCAGTCTTTTCTCATCATGTCTCCAGTCCCCACTCTTTCCTCCTTGGTCTCATTCCATCGCCACTCTTTCCTTTATCCTATTTTTGACCTTCCTCCCACCGCCCTCCTTACTTATCCCAATCTCTTATCTCACTCTTCTCCACATCCACCTTCCCCGTTCCCCTCTCTGGGGAGGGAGGCAGAGCTGGAATGGGGTCAGGCCAGTGTTTTTCAAACTGCTGGTCATGACACATTAGTGGGTCGAGAAATCAATTTAGTGGGTCACGGAATCAATTTAAAGGGTCATGACCAGAACGTTTTTTTAAATGGAATAGAGGAAAATCAAATAGAACAGTGTCCATCAAACATAGTAAGGATAAGTGCTATCCGTAAGACTATATATGTGCCTGTATGTGTGTGCCCTGGGTTGCAACGTAAAGCCTATCAGTTGCCGAGAGTCCTGGAATCCTGGTTGGAATGAACACGCTGGCCTAGGGGGCAATGAGAATAACTTGCACACACTGGCAGTAAGGTGACTTCAGCTTTGAACTTCTGGCTCACATTTCAAGCCGTGCTAATGACATCATCTGCTCCTCCACTAGTTTGTAGTCAAGCGATTTCTCAGTTCCAACAGTTTGGCTTCAACAGCTGTTTGTTAACAGTTTGGTGTGACAGCTGTGGGCTGGTAGGCAGGCATTGGACACAGAGTAAGGCTAACTGGAACTGGAATCAAAGCTTGGCTTTATGTGAGTCTAGACTTCTGAGTCTCTGTTTTCTCATTTGTGCACCACATCCATTCTTTCCAATCTGTTATTTTATTAAGGGGGTTTTGTCGTTCAGTCGCTAAGTCGTGTCCAGCTCTTTTGTGACCCCATGAACTGCAGCACGCCAGGCTTCCCTGACCTCCACTATCTCCCAGAGATTGCTCAAATTCATGTGCCTTGAGTCGATGATGCTATCTATCCATCTCATCCTCTGTCGTCCCCTTCTCCTTTTGCCTTCAGTCTTTCCCAGCATCAGGGTCTTTTCCAATAAGTCGGCTCTTCGCATCAGGTGGCCAAAGTATTGGAGCTTCAGCTTCAGCATCAGCCCTTCCAATGAATATTCAAGGTTGATTTCCTTTAGGAGTATTAAGGTACACATGGAAAATAAATTTATTTGCACAGCTCTCTAGGAGGCTGGAGGTCCCCCCATGACCAGAGGGCACCAGACTCTGGAGGACACGTCTCCTCCAGGCATTTCCCAGCATCACTGCATGCCACCACTCCCCAGGTGGGAAACTGTCCAGATGACCACAGTATACAAACAGGTCTGGAAATATTTGTCCCTGTAAGCCTGTGTGTAGGTCCCCATGCTGGGAACAGACAAAGATGTGAAAGACATCAATGCCATCTAGAAGCTGACTGTTTAGCAGTTGTCCTCACCACCTGCAGTTTGCAAGAGACACTGTGTGATTCAGGGCCAGCCGAGTCCTGAACAGCTTTTATTTGCAGTGGCCTCTTTTTGCCTGGGGCCCTGACACTTGAAAGTTTCTTTTCTTTCTGTGGGAACTGAACATAACCTCTGAAATGCCTTGTAATCTTGATATTTCTCAGTTATAGACATAAACCTGAGGTGAGTCAAGGCTCTAATGGCTCTCCAAATGCCAGAGTCTGCTGCATTCACCGTGTGCACCAAAGGGAGTAAAATTAATTACTGCCTTCTTAAAGAGCTGAGCCTGGGTGGATACACCCTTGAAAGTGGCCAGCAGAAATGCTCCATCCTCCCCACGCAGCTGCCTGCACGTCTTTCTGCTAAAACCTTTGATGCCTGAGGACCCCTGCCTCGGGCCATTAGCAAGAAGGCTGGTCATTATTAACTAGTTGGCATTGACTGATGGCACCAAGTTTTTTTTTTTGGTCACACATGGGCTGGTGGCAGCCGCTTAGTTGACCCCTGGAATTTGGAGTTTATTCTGCCATGGAAACAAAGAAATAAATTAGAGCAATAAACAGAAGCCCCCATGGTTAAACACACTGGTTAGAGCCACTCACTAGCCTCTGCTGATTGCCTCCCAAAAACCACACACACACCAAAGAATCCTGCCTCTCAGCCCCTTGGTTCTCACTCCCAGATTCCTGGCACTCTTCCTCTCTAGACCATTAAAATGAAGAGACAGATTTTGTCCTTTTATTTTCACCCTCTTGAGCCCAGTGTCACAGAAGGAGATGGTGTTTGTGCAACATCTTGCTTATTAAAGATTCGGGAATTCCAGGTTTATGTAAGCAATCTTCCTTTAAAATATGCTTATATAACAGATTGTATGTTAAGAGTACCATGGAAGTCTCTCTGCATAGAAAATAACTCTTTAACTTTGTCAGGTCATACTTGATGTTTCTTAAAAGTGAGAGAAACATGTTATTAAGTGATATCCTTTCAACTCAATTCCACAAGCACTTGTTATTGACCTACTAGAGACACTGGCAAGCGACAGTTCAAATCTGATTGGCCATTGCTTTTGTAAATCAAGTTTTATTGGGACCCAGTCACACCCATTCATGGACGTCTCATCTACAGTTGCTTTTATCAGGACAGCAAGTTGAGTAATTGAGACAGGCCATATGACCTCACCAATGCCTGAAGTATAAACTATCTGGCCTTTTATAGACAACAGTGTGGTTTCTCCTGACCTACTATGTGTTAAATCTCAAGGTCAGGGGGAAAAGAGAGCTGGATACAGAAGAAGTCTGGCAGGGTCCTTGTCCTCCGGGAGCCTGCAAGTTCACTGGGGAGAAGGATCTTCTTCATGAAGCGTGAACTGCCAACAGTCCTGTTTTCTGTTCAGCTTCATGGTGTCCGCCCTCACCTTGGGCCTCTGCCTCCATCTTGCCATCTATCCAGGATGCCCCATGACCTCTCACCAGAGAAATCTTGTGCATGCTTCAAACCTGCTTCCCCTTCCCGTCATTCTCACCCCCAAATTCTGCGTGACACTCTCCTGCTAGTTTGCCTTTGCAGGCCTGGAGGATAATTTGTACCATGCAGATGTTCAATGAGCATCTGGGATCTTCAGATGAATCCCCACACTGATTTGGGGAAGAAGGGGGAAATCTCCATGAAATGACCTTCTCATTACCAATTAAAAAAAAAAAAAATATATATATATATATATCCCAAGCAGAGTCCAGGCAAAACTCATGAGCTGGAATACTCTACATGTCATCTCAGGCCAAGACCTTGGCACGGGCTCTAAACCAAGTTCCAAGGATTCCCCAAATAATGAAACCATGTGGGTTACTGTCTTCTATCGTCTGTCTGTGTCTGTGTTAGTCACTCAGTCGTGTCCGATTCTTTGCAACCCCATGGTCTATAGCCTGCCAGGCTCCTTTGTCCATGGGATTCTCCAGACAAGAGTACTGGAGAGGGTAGCCATTCCCTTCTCCAGGGGATCTTCCCGACCCAGGAATCGAACCTGGGTTTCCTGCATTACAGGAAGATTCTTTACTATCTGAGCCACCAGGGAAGCCCGCTGTCTTCTATACAAGTCACTATTTCTGGAGAATATCTTTTGTCCATTTTTGGTTGTATATAAAAAAAGAGGGCCAAATAACATATTCTTCTCCTGCTTTCCCACTAACATCTTCTAAACACCACCCCTACAGAAAAGGAATTTTTTTTAAAAAATCAAAATGAGAACAATAATTTTATGTGATAGGATTATTTATACGGCTGTTCTCCCCATGATGAATCCATCCAGGAGCTCAGCACCTCCCCCCAGGTGCCAATTCATAAATCAGGAAATGCTATTACCCACTGGCCGTAAGAACAGAGCCCACCCCAACACAGAGGACTCATTTCAGGAGCAGCTGCCACATTTCCAGCATAGAAATGAGTTCAGAAAAATCCACCTGGCTGTCTAAAAGGAGAAGAAATGTCTTTTATTTGATAAGTAATCAGTCTTTCCTTCTTCTCAATCCCTTCTCCCCTAGAAATACATGGAATTAATGGCCCAGATATATGCTATTCCACAGAAATAATAATAACAGAGCTAACTAGATTGAAGTGGGGCAAAGGGCACTAGTGAGGATGGTGCAGATTTCCTAGGAAACCTTTCCTATTAGCTTAAATCAGTTCATTAAAAAAAGCATGGAGACAATTTAGTGGAAGTCCTCCTTTCTGGGTGTCTCTCCTGCAAACATCCATCAGGGGCAGGCAGAGAACCAAGAAAAAGAGTTGAGAAGGAGGAAGTTAATGCAGAAAAGACTGCAAAGTGGTTGTTAGTGATTTCTCCAATGTAATCAGGTACTTAATTTTTATCTCAATGGATATGTGTTGGACTGAAAGTGAAAATGTTAGTGTCTGACTCTTTGTGACTTCACGGACTGCAGCCTGCCAGGCTCCACTATCCATGGAATTCTCCAGGCAAGAATATCGGAGTGAGTAGCCATTCCCTTCTCTTGGGGATCTTCCTTACCCAGGAACTGAACCTAGGTCTCCTACATTGCAGGTGGATTCTTTACTTTCTGAGCCACCAGGGAAGCCCAAGTTGGAATGGGGAGGGACCATGAAGAGAGTTAAAGAAAGAGAAGAAAGGAGAGAGAAATGAGAAGGAAGGTGGCAAGAAAGTCTTCTAGGGGTATGACCATAGTCAGCTGGCAAATAGGAAAGATACAGCAAAACAGGTGATGCCTATGCATCTCTGTAGTTTACATTCTAGAGGGGATGGTGATAGACAGTGAGCAAGTCATCCAATAAGCAACCGAGATAATTTCTTCTAGTGCTGAGTGCTAAACAGGAGTCACGTGGCAGAGTGAGCTGGAATTAGCAGTAGGGGGCAGGTTTAGGCTTGGTGGCCCAGGAAGCTCTTTCTGAATAGATGACATGTGAATATCAAGTATCTATGAGGAGAACAGTCTAGACAGAGGGAACAGCAAGTGCAGAGACCTGAAGCAGGGTGCACTTGGAACATTCAAATAAGAGAAAGATGGTTACCATGGAGAGAGATGCCAGGGGCAAACGGAAGCCCATGCAGATGTGTAGGAGATAACTTTGGAACTCTTCAACAGGGCCAGGTGTCCGTGACTAATTTCTTTTTTTTTTTTTTTTGCCTCACCAACTGGCATGCAGGACCTTAGTTCCCCGATCAGGAGTTAAACCTGTGCCCCTGTGTTAGGAGTATGGAGTCTTAACTACTAGACCACTAGGGAGGTCCCAACCATGACTAATTTTGATCTAATTCATGTGGTAGAGCAACAGTCAGGAAATTGTGCAGAAAAAACAAAACGAAGACGAAGACAGGGAAAACCCTGTCTTCTGTTTATTGCCTGGACTGCCCTTTGCCTGAGCATCATCTAGAATGGGAGAGAGATGTTCTTTGATAAAACAGCAACAATGATTAGAGCTAATAGTACAGTTCAGTTCAGTTCAGTCACTCTGTCATGTCTGAATTTTTAGCAACCCCATGGACTGCGGCACACCAGGCTTCCCTGTCCATCACCAATTCCCGGAGCTTACTCAAACTCATGTCCATTGAGTCAGTGAGGCCATCCAACCATCTCATCCTCTGTCATCCCCTTCTCCTCCCGCCTTCAATCTTTTCCAGCATCAGGGTCTTTTCAAATGAGTCAGTTCTTCGAATCAGGTGGCCAAAGTATTGGAATTTCAGCTTCAGCATCAGTTCTTCCAGTGAATATTCAGGACTGATCTCCTTCAGGATGGACTGGTTGGATCTCCTTGATGTCCAAGGGACTCTCAAGAGTTTTCTCCAACACCACAGTTCAAAAACATCAATTCTTTGGCACTCAGCTTTCTTTATAGTCCAACTCTCACATCCATACATGACTACTGGAAAAACCATAGCCTTGACTAGATGGACCTTTGTTGGCAAAGTAATGTCTCTACTTTTTAATGTTCTGTCTAGGTTGGTCATAACTTTTCTCCCAAAGAGCAAGTGTCTTTTAATTTCATGGCTGCAGTCACCATCTTCAGTGATTTTGGAGCCCCCCAAAATAAAGTCTGTCACTGTTTCTATTGTGTCCCCATCTATTTGCCATGAAGTTATGGGACCAGCTGCCATGATCTTAGTTTTCTGAATGTTGAGTTTTAAGCCAACTTTTTCACTCTTCTCTTTCACTTTCGTCAAGAGGCTGTTTAGTTCTTCTTTGATTTCTACCATAAGGGTGGTGTCATCTGCATATCTGAGATTACTGATATTTCTCCCAGCAATCTTGATTCCAACTTGTGCTTTGTCTAGCCCAGCATTTCTCATGATGTACTCTGCATATAAGTTAAATAAGCAGGGTGACAATATATAGCCTTGACATACTCCTTTACACTAATGGTTACATATTGCTTAATGTTACCTTGGCAGTGTCTTTTTGTGTGATTGTGTATGGAGGGGCTTCATGTTTTGTCAGCTTTATTGAGGCATAATTAACATAAAATCACCTGTTAAAGTGTACAGTTATATGGTAGTAATGTTTATATGCTGATTGCAGTGGTGGTCACATGAATCTATACAGGTGATAAAATGACAGAACTGTATAGATACTTCATAACAATGTCATTTTCTTGGTTTTGATATTACAGTTTTGTACAATGTAATCATTGGGGGAAATGGGTGTTGGATACATGGGACCTTTCTATATTATCTTTGCAACTTCTCAAGAATCTAAAATTATTTAAAATATTTTTTAATTAAAAAGCAAAATAAAAATTTTAAATGTAGATAGAGGAAAACAATTTTAATTATACTACACTAATCATTGTTGCAGAGAGGATCCACCATTGGATACAGAAATTAATGGGCAAAAGTTAGAGGAGAATTAGGATATTTGTATAGTCCCAATGTATTTCTTCCAGATATTTATTCACTTCAAGGGGAAAAATAGTAACTTGACAGTGGAGAAACCACCTTAGTCAAAGTTAACATCATCAGTAACAAGACATATCAATATGATGAGTTCCTTGAGAAAATGCACTGATAAGGACATAATATTGCTTTTATAACATTCTTGCCCAAAATGCATATACTCATTCTAATTATGCAAAAGCCTCAGACCAACCCAAAACGAAAGGCATTCTAGGAAATAACTGACTGGTATTTGTGAAAAGTGTCCAAGTCATGAAGACAAGGAAAGATTGTTTAAAATTACAGATGACTAAGAGTTACAATAACTGACTGGAATGTGAGGTTCTGGAAAGGAATAGAAAATTAAGTAGAAGAACTGGTGAAATTAGAATCAGACCTAGAGTTTAGTTAGTTGTATTTTACCAATGTTAATTTCCTGGTTTTCACAGGGGCAACGTGGTTATGCATGCTTTTAATATTAGGGAAGCCTGAGCGAAGGGGATATGGGAAATATTTGTGCTAGTTATGCAGCTTTTCTCTATGTTTAAAATTAATTCAAAATAAATAGTTCTTAAAATTTTTTTTAAATGTATACAGTAATGTAGTCACAACTGCAATCTAGATATATTGTTGTGTTGTTCAGTTGCTAAGTCATGTCCAACTTTTTGCGACCCCATGGACTCCAGCATACCAGGCTCCTCTGTTCTCTCCCAGAGTTTAGTCAAATTCATGTCCATTGATCAGTGATACTATCTAACTATCTCATTCTCTGCCGCCCCCTTCTTCTTTTGCCCTCAATCTTTTGCAGCATCAGGGTCTTTTACAATGAGTAGGCTCTTCACACCAAAGTGTCGGAGCTTCAGCTTCAGCATCAGTCCTTCCAAGAATATTCAGGGTTGATTTCCTTCAGGATTGACTGGTTTGATCTCCTTGCAGTCTAAGGGATTCTCAAGAGTCTTCTCCAACACAACAGTTCAAAAGCATCAATTCTTCCTGCTATAGACATTTCCATCCCCTCATTTTTTTTCAGCTATAGATTTAAAGGTTTTTATTTTTCTATTATGTAAAGACTTAGTTATTCAGATCACGCTACCATAACAGACATGCAGCAAATAACAGATTGCTGACCTGTTCATTGAGAAAATTACTAAACACATAAAATTGTTTCTCAACAGGTCTACATCTTAGAGCTGCCAGTGAGATATCATTAAAAAGCTGAATTTCCCCTGTTTTTTTTTTAACCAAAAGCATTAAACACCATACCCTTCAGACACATTTCTTCTTCTCTAGATATCAATTTTCCTGAAACTTTTCAAATAAAAGTAGCAATATTAGCTCATTGTACACTTTTGTCCATTTCTTCCAGCTTTATGTTAGTCTCCAGAAATCACTCCATCCCCCAAATTCCTTCCCTGCCCTATCATAGTCAAACCCCTCGCCCATCACCAACACCTAGACTCACAGATTGTCATTCTATCACTATAGTTTGCCACTTCTAGGAGTTGGTGCAAATGAACCATGCAATATGTAGTCTTTTGTATCTGCCTTATGTGACTCAGCACCATAATTTAAGATTCATTTGTGTTTTTGCTTGTTTTATTGCTGAGTCATATCTGTGACATGGATATACCTCAGTTTATCCATTACCTATCAAATGATATCTGGGTTGATTCTGGTTTGGGGAAAAGTGCCTATAAACATTCTCATACAGGTTTTTATATGAGAATAAGTTTTCCTTTCTTTTGGGTAAATATCCAAGAGTGGGATTTCTGGGTGTATTATGAGAAACTACTAAACTGTTTTCCAGCCTGGCTGTATTTTGCATTTTCGCCAGTGAACTATGAGAGTCATGGTTCTTTTCTCCCATCCTCAATAAGTGTTGTCTGTTTTTTTTTTTTGGGGGGGGGTTGTTTTTTTGTGGGGGTGTTTTTGTTTTGGGGGGAGGTTGCCCCATAGATATGTAGGAATATCTTATCATAGTTTTATTTTGCTTTTTCTTAATGACTGAGGATGTTAAGCTTATTTTCATTTGCTTATTTGCCATCTATATATTGGGCTTCTCAGGTGGCACAGTGGTAAAGAATCCACCTGCCAATACAGGAGACACAGGTTTGATCCCAGGGTTGGGAAGATCCCCTAGAGAAGAAAATGACCACCCATTCCAGTATTCTAGCCTGGGAAATCCCATGGACAGAGGAGCCTAGAGGCTAAAGTCTATGGAGTTGAAAAAGAGTTGGACACGACTGAGTGAGCATGCGTACATGTCCATATCTTCATTGGTGAAGAGTCTGTTCAAGTCTTTTGCCTCTTCTAAAACATCAGAATGTTGCTTTCCTTGTTGTTGAATTTTGAGAGTCTTTATGTATTTTGAAAGCGAACTCTCTGTCAGGTAGGTGATCTGTAAATACCTTCTCCCAGTCTGTGGCAAGATTTGGACCCATCTTACAGAATAGCAAACCAAGGCACAGAGGTTAAGCAACCTCCCCAAGATTACACAGTTCACGAGTCTATACTCTTAGCCTCTCTCTTATGTTGCCTCTGTAGACACTCTCTGTTCTAGGTGGAGACAAAGCTGGATAATCAGCATGACCAGGTCCACTCCCTTTCCACCTGAGGCAGCTTCAGAGTGACCCTGCAGTAGCCAATGGGGATCTTTTCAGTGGGATCTGCTAGAGGCCCTGATGCCTTTATAAGTAGGACACTACTACACAACATGTATCTATCAATGGAGGGGGTGCCTTGGCAGCCTTTTGGATTCTGTAAGAATGATCACTCACTAATTAAAATATTTTAACCACATATAGAAACCACACATTCAGAAAATAGAAGGGAAACTCTATTTTCTTATGTTAGCCATTTCCTGGGTTTATTTTAGTCTCTTCTACCTGATTTTATACAGCCTAGCTTGGTAGACCTAATTAGATACTTCCTCAAGTGTTCAGGAAGTCAGTGCCTGTCACAACTCCAGCAGGGGATGTGGAAGAAGATGGACTTTTTTGTAGCTTGAGGTTCTGCAGGTAAGACCCCTGGAAACCATTTCCTGCTAAAGCTCCATCCCTTGTTGAAATCTGGAGCCTGCCTCTGATCATTTGGGATATCTGTGGCTAGGTGCAATCTAGAATTACAGAGCCCTCTACATATTAAAAATAAAATAAAATAAAAATTTGGATTTTACCCCCATAAGCAATAGTGATTCACTGGAGTAATTTAAGCTAGGGTAAGAGAGTGACATACTTGAAACTCAAACAGATTATTCTGATGGCAACATGTGAAGTGAAAGTCACTCATTTGTGTTTGACTCTTTGTGACCCCATGTACCATACAGTCCATGGAATTCTCCAGGCCAGAATACTGGAGTGGGTAGCCACTGCCTTCTCCAATGGCAACATAGTGAATGAATTAAAACATTGGAAACCAAGAGTTAGTGAAACCAAGTAAGAATATGTTCGCTATTACTGTGCCAGGTACTTATTTAATTTAATCTTCACAGCAGTACTACAAAGTAGTTATTTTTTATTTTTATTTTCTAAATGAGAAATTGAGAGGTTTGTAATTCACCTGAAGTCACCCAGCTGGTAATGGGTAAAGCTGTGATTATGATAGTTCCATCAGAATTATGGGGCTGGTATACATATAGGTATAGGTTTAGGTTTAAGTGATGTTTAGAAGGGTAAACAGCCTTGGTGATAACAGCACATAGGGGAGACTGAAGGAGATAAAGGATTTCAAGATGATTCTTGGGGTGTTTGGCCCACTGGGCTTCCCTGGTAGTTCAGATGGTAAAGAATCTGCCTGCAATGCAGGAGACCCAGGTTCAATCCCTGGGTTGGGAGGATCTCCTAGAGAAGGGAATGGCTACCTACTCCAGTATTCTTGCCTGGAGAATTCCAAAGACAGAGAAGCACGGTGGGTTACAATTCACTGGGTCACAAAGATTCAGACATAACTGAGCTACTCACACGACTCTCAACAAACTATTCTCAGAACCTGGTTGTATGATGATGTCATGGACTCAAATAAGAAATAAGAAATTCAGTAGGAAAGCCCTTTGCAGCCTTAATGTTTTCCCCCTCTTTGTAACAAATGTCTTCCCCCTCTTTGTAACAAATGTCTCCCCCCTGTTTTCTGAATGTTACCCTCTTCAAACATACAAGGAATTTTCTGTCCACAGTTTTTAATCTTCTATTTCTTCCTGTCACCTTGTTCCTGCACCTCCATCTTCAAACTCAAGGTTTGCTTTCTCTTTTAAACTACAGCCCCGTTTCTTTCCTTTGCCACCAAATACTCTGAGTTTGTGGTTTAGACTTTCTACTTTCATTTTTTTCTACTGCCAACTCTTTCCTCAACCCTTGCAATCTGGCTTTTCTGATGAGACTACTCTCTTAAAAAGATAGCCTGTGACCGCCTCTTAACCAAATCCCATGGTCTCTGTTCAGTTCTTATCCTCTTTGACCTCTGCTTGATGGTTACATCCATCATTGGATGTCAGTGGTTGACCTTACCTTGGCTTCTTCATACATTGTAGAATTCTGATCATCATAAATCCAATATAGATTCTTTCACCATTTTAAAAGGAATTTCAGAAATATACTTCAATGCCAAATAGAAACTTCAACCTTTTGGGATCACTTTTCCATAGTTTTCCCAAACAAACCAACATACAAGTCATCACTGTGGGGACATTGTCAAATATATTTCATTTTTTCCCCAAGTGATCAAACTTCCTTTCCTCCTTATGTATTTATTTGATGTCTTTGGTAGCAGCATATAGTTTATTGTGATAGTCTTGGATTTAAGACATCAAAATGATTAACCAAGTTTATCAGTTAGGGGTAGAATAGGATAAGCCTCAAAATTTCAGAGATTTAATACATGACATTTTATTTCTTATTTGTTCAGCGTTTACTATGGGCCCAGTAGCTCTCTAGAGAAGAAACTTTCCAAATGGGAACTTGGGGATAGAGGCTGATTCCATCTTGCTTCTCCTGTATCAGACATGGTCTATATCACTGCTGCTGCAGAGGAGAGAGAGGAGCTGAAAGGTTATGAACCTTAAGTGCTCTAGCTTAGCTGTTATACATATCACTTCTACCCATAGGCCAGAATTATTCAGGGGCCCACATAACTGCAGGGGCCCATATAACTGCATGGAGTCTGGAAAGCTCAGTGTTGGGATGCCTAGAAAGGAAAGAAGAACCAGTTATGAATGAGCACTACTTATTTCTAATGCACTAAAAAGGTCCAAAGAATATTTCCCTATAATGTTCCCTAAAATTTATCCTCTAGCTATGGGATAAGTATTCTCTTAGCTTTACATTGGTCCTGGGTGGTTGTGAAGCAACTCTACTCAGCCAGGAAAAGACATTCCTTCATATTGTGGAGGCACCTCAAAGGATGAAACTAGTGACTCTATTTCAGCACCAGAACTTGAGGACAGCTCCCTCGCATTGTAAATAATTCTGCCTGGACATCAGCTTTCTTAACAGTAGTGATTTCCTGAATTTTTAAATAGATAGAGACATACACATACAGTCAAATACTTCAGTTAAAATCCTCATCATTCCCATTCATCTATGCCACAAATTTGAGCAACTTATGAGCAGGAAGGGACAGACCATCAAAATGCCATCCTCTCTAAGTGTTTGGTTGACAAGTCCATCTGCATTTTAAGTGACAACATTCACTTGTGAGGCTGTGCTACCTTCCACCTTAATAAAACTGCCAAGTAATTTTGGAACCATGGGGAAAAGTCTGGTTCTAGCCCCCAGGGGATCTATTGAATAACTTGTTTCTTGCTGACCTCAATCAGTCTATAATTTCCAGACGTTTCTGCTCTCATCTGTGAATCTGTCCCTCTCTCCAGGCTCTTATTTGGAAACCATCCCTGTGGCACATATAACTTAAGGAGTCACAGGCACAGCAATTACTGATGAAAGATATTCACATGTGGCAGTTTCCTCCATATGTGGTATGGAAATTAATGAGCATTTATTTTATGGCAAAGTAATAACAAAACTGTTGGTAGAAATATGTCCTCATTTCTCTGTATATACATATCTCTCTACACGTAGTATTTTCTCTCTCCAAATAAACATTTAAGAAGATGAGTTCAGCTTTTAGAAAGCCTAAGGGTGAACAGAATGGATTTCTGAGCATGCTGGTGTTCTAGATTATCCCTGTCAACCCCTCAAGCACGTTTCTTTGTGATTCCCATTAGAGGTGGGGGCTCAGTCCTGACTTTGCATCACATACTAAGGGCAGCTCCTGCTTGCCTCTGTAGGCCTCCCAATTGCCTCATTCTTTCCTCTTCTCTCTAGTGATGGAAATATCAGACGTCCCAGCAGTGTGTCCCCTGTTCATCCAAACCTGGCAGGATCACGAGGAAAAGAAAAGGGCAACAAGATGAAATCACTCTCTCAGAAAAAATAAAATAAAACCACTAAAGGGACATGTTTTTGGAAGGGCAAGAGTTGCTCCCCTCCATCCCCCCAAAAAGCCCTTTTTGCAGGGGTGCAGAAAAAAAAGTGTCAGAACCATAATCACCAGATGGCTTTTTGTTATTTCTACACTAGGGCTGCATCTACACCTTCAGGTCTTACTGGCTTTTTCAGGCACACCTAACCCCTCATCAGAACCCTCCCCAGCTCTGAGGCAAAGCCAGTGTGATGCTCCATTCTGCTCTGGGCATCAGCAACAGAATTCTTCAACTCCTGCCCATCTGTAATGTTTGCTCCCCACTTGGCACATCTGGACACATTCCAAAAATTAAGAACATAAGCTAATAGAATAAGAACACCTTGTATTTATATAGCACCTTCCATGGAGGTACTACAAAAGTGAAAGTGAATGTTGCTCAGTTGTGTCCGACTCTTTGCGACCCCATGAACTATACAGTCCGTGGAATTCTCCAGACCAGAATACTGGAGTGGGTAACCATTCCCTTCTCCAGGGGATCTTCCCAAACCAGGGATCAAACCTAGGTCTCCTGCATTGCAGATGGATTCTTTACCAGCTGAAGGACTTTGCCAATTGCATCTCACTGAGACCCCCACCAGCTCTCAGCAAAGGCTTTCTCCCTCTGCTATAAGCAGGGACAGCCGAGACATCACTGGGAGTGACTCAGGAAAGTGACACGACCCTTCTCTGCAGCACACGCACCAGTCAGGCCGGCGGTGGACACACACACGTGCCTCAGTTGACTGAGGAAGCAGCAGTAACATACAAGGGAAGAAGGCTGAGACCTGCCCTCCACTGAGTCTGGCAGCTCACCTCCTCCTGCAGAATCCACTGCTTGAGATGCCCAGAGAGAGAGAACTGCTCCACGGACACGTGCACTGTGTGCAAACAGGGTGTTTAGCTACTTCTCTTAGCAGCCTGAGGATTGGTCCCCTCAACCCCCAAGTAAATGAGTCCTGTGTGCCTCCCACTAGCCACACTTGCTTTGCTTCAAGTAATTTTTCATAAATATTTCCTAATCAAGTCAGTGAGCCACACATATTTTAAAAGTCACCATGAGGACTTCCCTGGCAGACCTGAGGTTTAGACGCTGTGCTTCCACTGCAGGGGGTAAGGGTTCAATTCCTGGGTGGGGAACTAAGATTCCCACATGCAGCACAGCCAAAAAAAAAAAAAAAAATGTCATCATGCACCTGATGAGTATAAAACAAAGGATTACACAGAGTGGGCTGGGAGTGTACTGTCTTTGGGATTGAGGGCAAAGGGGAAAATGGCCAGGTGGCGCTAGTGGTAAAGAACCTGCCTGCCAATGCAGAAGACATAAAAGACCTGGGTTCGATCCCTGGGTCGAGAAGATCCCCTGGAGGAGGATACGGCAACCCACTCCAGTATTCTTGCCTGGAGAATCCCATGGACAGACGAGCCTGGCAAGCCACAGCCCATAGGGTTGCAAAGACTGAAGCATAGGGTTGCATAGGACACAACTAAAGCAACTTAGCACACACGCACAGTCCCATAGTGCTCTAGGGTCCCCCCTCGGATACTCTACTGTGTGCTCATGGCAAGCAGAGGAGTGCTGCCTTCAAAGGGAGACCATCCCATATATTTCCCTGTGTTATATATATTATATATATATATATATATATATATATATATATTACCAAGAGGCCAGGGCAATCTTGACAAGTTAGGAAGTTCCATGCCAGCCATGTCGTATCTCAAGACCCTACAAACCATGGAGTGGCACTAGAGGCTGGCAAGTTCATCAATTATCCTCCCAGTCGATTGCATTTTTAATCAGGGTGTGTACCATGATCACTAATGGCACTTGCTTACGGGATGAAGCCCCAGTATTTATCTTGTTTTAATTATATTAAAAAGCAGTGATATTCAATTAACCAACTAATCATGCAAGCTAATCAATACTGGTCCTGGCAGGATTCTCCATTTGCCCAGCTCCCTGTGCGGGGTGGCAGTCCACACTTTAGAGTCAGATGGCATTAACTCTTGATGGCCAGGGTCATGCTGCTAAGAAACAGGCAAGAGATAGAAATTCATCTCTCAGATGGGCAAAAACCTGGAGGGCTCTTTCCTTTGTCCAATTCAGTGAAGATTTGCAGCAGGTGTTATTGAATAGGGGTGTTATTTGTTCTATAATGTTTACTTGTTTTCCGAGTACGTATGCTAAGTCACATCAGTCATGTCTAACTCTTTGCAAACCTATGGGCTGTAGCCTGCCAGGCTCCTCTGTCCGTGGGATTCTCCAGGCAAGAATACTGGAGTGGATTGCCATGTCTTCCTCCAGGGGATCTTCCCGACTTAGGGATCAAACCCATATCTCCTTTGCTCCTGAATTGCAGGCAGATTCTTTACTGCTGAGCCATCAGGGAAGCCCTTCCAAGTATATAGAAGGAGCTATTTTTCTCACCTTGTGGTTTATAGATCTAAGATCCCTATGTCCTGTAACAAGCCAGTGGCTGAGCTCTAAATATGAAGCAGACCCACTCATGGAATAGCACAAAGTGTCTTGCCATGTTCCCTAGGACTGCCAGGTGACTCCTAACTATACCAAGTCGTCCTAACAGCAGGTAGACCAACCTGCAAAGCCTCCACTAGGGACATTTTGGGATAAGTGTCAGGGCTTGTGAGCAACTGGGACACACAATGCGTCCAGAGCAGAGCTGTTCTCAGGCAAAGCCTCGATGAGCCAGACGTACCTCTTGCCCCATGCACACCTGTCCAGAGACACCTGCCTTTGAGACTGTGTGGTCAAAGCTGGCTAGGAAGTAGTCGGTGACCAGAAAGGAAAATGATCCCCTTGGGCTATGCTCATTATGTCTTCACCTTCTTCAGGTTCCTCCTAAAGTCACACATGGAACTCATGTAGCAAGGTAAACCAATCACTGACTTTTGAGCAGCATTGCGCAGTCACCCGATTATTTTTTCTGACTTGTAGGGCAAGAGTCAGTATAGAGCTTACCCCTGAATGCTCCCTAAGTTAAGTGGGGGTTATGCTGTTTACTGGACCCTATGCCCTGTGATGGTTTCAGGAACCCTCACTTTTTACAGAGCTGAGGACCTCAACAGGAATCTCTGTAAATGTCTGCTTCAAAGTGAGGATGGCATTGGGAGAGGAAAAAATATCCAGAGAAGGTGGGACTCTGGGTTCTAGCATCCCCATCCCTTCAGCTCACAATTAGCTAACAGGCAGCGGGCTTCCCAGGTGGCGCTAGTGGTAAAGAACCTGCCCACCAATGCAGAAGACGTGAGACACAGGTTCAATGCCTGGGTTGGGAAGATCCCCTTGTGAGGGGCATGGCCACCCCCTCCAGTATTTTTCCCTAGAAAATTCCATGGACAGAGGAGTCTGGCAGGCTACAGTCCATGGAGTTGGACATGACTGAGTGACTTAGCAAGCAGCATAGCCCAAATACAAGTTTAACCCCTTTGCCAACCAGTTGCCCTAAAAGAGGAATTCACTCCAATGACCACAGACTGCACCCTAGTAATGTATTCAAATGCATCCAAATTCCCAAGGCACCCTTGGAAGGCAAGTAGGAATCACTTGTTGCAGCCAGAAAGCTGATGCTGATGCAAGACAGCACATTGTCCTTTGGAGGACCAACCCAAGCACTCAAATTCTTGCACCTCCATGGGCAGCTGACTCCCTGCTGCTCCAGGTAGGCTAAGAATCAAAACCTGATTCATTCTGTGCAGCTGCCTGAACCCAAGGACGGGTTTTCAAAAGGTTCACGCAGAGACACATTAGAAGGAAAAGAATCTCAAGACTGCTGTTCGTTTCCAAACATTTGATGAGTTGCAATTCATTAAGAGTTTTGTAGGCTTACTAATTTAATAAGAGCAAGTGGTGCCCTAATGTCAGATAACAATCAGTAATTTAAAGGGGGCAAAAAAAAAAAACAAGTAAAACAGTCATTACCTAACACAATGTTTAATCAAAAGGTGTCAGAAACTTTCAACTCCATGGTAACATTTTCAAAGGTTGGAGATATCAAATGCACACAGTTTTGGACTTTGTCTGGCAGGCTGGAAAAATGGACATAAGTTGTGATAATCAGCTGTGATGGGATTTGAAAGTCTAACCTCCCCACCATTTGCACCCATGTGTGCACACACACAGGCACACCTACAAACCCACACATGCATGCATGTACGAGCTCACTCTTTCCCTTGAGTTGGGTTAAGTTTGGGTTCCAGCCCAGTGAATTTCGGGAAGCAGGGCTTCACCTTGTCATTTGAGGTCTACGGAGCCCCATGTTGATATTGAGAGTCAAGTTGTTCTTGATTTTGAACCATTCAGGGCTTCCCTGGTAGCTCAGCTGGTAAAGAGTCTGCCTGCGATGCAAGATACCTCTGTTCGATTCCTGGTGTTGGGAAGATCTGCTGGAGAAAGAATAGGCTACCCACTCCAGTATTCTTGGGCTTCCCATGTGGCTCAGCTGGTGAAGAATCTGCCTGCAATGTGGGAGACCTGGGTTCAATCCCTGGGTTGGAAAGGTCCCCTGGAGAAGGGAAAGGCTATACCCACTCCAGCGTTCTGGCCTGGAGAATTCCATGGACAGTCCATGGGGTTGCAAAAAGTTGAACACGACTGAGCGACTTTCACTTTTGCTTTGAACCATTCATCCTTCCTCTCTTTCTGATGAATTTTTTCCTTATTCTCACCTCATGCCCTCTGTGCTGACCTCTGTGTGTCTCCATGTCTTCACTGTTAAGGGAGTAAGCGTGCGTTGTTCTCTGGGTTCCCCAAGCTCTCTGGGTGCCCTGTCCAGGGTGGGGTCCTTTTGACGGTTGCTCAGGATATTCATGCCCACGTGGGTGGCCTGGCAGGGTCTCGGTGCACAGCACTTGCAGCTGTGTCCTGCTCTTCGAGGACTGTCCCATTCACAGGTCTGTCTTCCAGAGCCTGTGTACACTCACTGCAGGTATATAGGATGTTTACACTGAGGGTCAGAGACCCATGCTTACCTAGAGAGGGCCATGTGGATCTCATCCGCCTGCCCTCTCCTGGCTCTCTTCTTTGCCTCAAACAGAGAATGACCCCAATCCTGGCGTATTGCTCTTTTCTTGCTACCCCGTCCTTTCTACATAGTACCCTGGATATGCCCACCCAATTCTTAACTGTTCAATTCATGCCGACAGGTGACCATCCAAGAATGAGTCATAGTTCCCAAAGCTTTTCTTTGACTTCAAAGATGCTTTCTTCTCTGACTTGACCAGTTGTAGCACAGTACTTAACCTGGGATAGAGACCCAACGAATGCTCGATAACTGATAAGCAAAGTATCACTCTACGTATATGAAATCACTCCATCTGTTTTGATCCAGTTGCTCTCTGTATATATATGCCTGAGTTGGGCTTCCCAGGTGGCACCAGTGGTAAAGAACCTGCCTGCCAATGCAGGAGATGTAAGAGACGTGGGTTCAATCCCTAGGTCAGGAAGATCCCTTGGAGGAGGGCATGGCAACCCACTTCAGTATTCTTGTCTGGAGAATCCCATGGACAGAGGAGCCTGCTGGGCTAGAGTCTATGGGGTCACAAAGAGTTGGACATGATTGAAGCGATGTAGCAGAAGCAACAGCATGCCTGAATTAGGTGGGACTCAGCTGACCCCTAAACATGATTCAGAATCAACACCTAAGGCTTCCCAAAGTCATGAACCTAGGAAATGGTGTAGCTGAGACCCAAACCCAAGTCTCACCAGGGCTCTTTCAACACTTTATCAAACTGTCCCCCACTGCTCTCACCTCATTGCTTATTATATATTTGCTGTTATTTTAAGCATGGTTAAAAAGTTTCTGTTGTATTTACTTCTGGGATCTAGCTGCTCTAGTGGCATCAAAAGGGAAAGACAGCCCAGATATTTATTGTAGCCCTTGTTTTTAAGTCACTAAGTTGTGCCTGACTGTTTGCAATCCCATGGACTGCAGCATGCCAGGTTCCTCTGTCCTCCACTATCTCCCAGAGTTTGCTCAAATTCATGTCCATTGACTTGGTGATGGTTTCTAACTACCTCATCTCCTGCTGCCCCCTTCTCCTTTTGCCTTCACTCTTTCCCAGCATCAGGGTCTTTTCTAGTGAGTTGGCTCTTTGCATCCAATATTTTGCATCAAAATATTGGAGCTTCAGCTTTCTCATCAGTCCTTCCAATTAATATTTACAGTTGATTTCCTTTAGCATTGACTGGTTTGATCTCCTTGCAGTCCAAGAGACTCTCAAGAGTCTACCCTTGCACTGCAATTCAAAAGCGATCAGTTTTTTGGTGTTCAGCCTTCTTTATGGTTCAGCTTTCACATCTGTACATGACTACTGGAAAAACCATAGCTTTGACTATATGCCAAGGTTATACATCTTTGACTATATCAGCAATGTCTCTGCTTTTTAATACACTGTCTAGGTTTGTCATAGCTTTCCTTTCAAGGAGCAAGCATCTTTTAATTTCATGGCTGCAGCCCACCGGTGTCCATAAAACAGTGCCAGTGGCTCAGGGACATCAGGATTCCAGTAGAGCCAGAGCGTTGAGAGGTGTTAGAAATCCAACCCTCTTACAGACAGTAGAGCAGCAGAAGGGCTCCAAAAGCAAGTGTTGTCTGCTTTACAGATCCCTGATAACCAGCCCTAAGCAACAGCATATGTTGCCCTTTGGCAGAAGGAATGAGTGAGGTCCAAGTCAGGGAAATTCAAGGACAAGGTCAGGTTTGGCCCAAGTTGTTCACGGCTGTTACCCAAGCCCCACACTAGACAGTCACCCCAAAATGATCTCTGGGCTCTGTGGCTGCATCTGCCCAATGATAGAAGCAGTCTGAATGCCCAGTTGAAAGATATAGGGAGCGAACTCCAGGGAAGAAGCTTCTGATGGGATATAGAT